>NC_056663.1:197874474-198193111 GCF_018350195.1 Panthera tigris | reverse complement strand
CTCAGCATACCCATCGAATGGGAGGGAAGAGACCTTGTGGGATGTCGAAACATTACTCTCTGTAACGTGTATTTTAAACCCGGCGATTCCCGGCCGCAAATGCTCTTCTCATTTCCATCCCTAGACGCACACGGAAAGCTGAAGGCAGCCGCTATGGGAGGAAATCGCTTTCAAGGGCATAAGAGCTTTCATCTGTGCTACTTGGCCCATGAGATGTTTTTCGTGTACTGGCCCGTGTGGTTAACTGATGGGAAAGGAGGACAACCTGCGGAACACTCAGTAAACATTTACTGAGCCGCTCAGAGGCCAGGTCCCGCCCCCGCGCCCCGTGTCCATCAAAAGCAAAGTCGTTCCCCGCTCTCTGGCTCCCTTCCCCACCCGCCCCTCTCCCCATTCCGCACCATCAGCTGTGCGTCCCATGGCTTTCGTCTTGGTATGTTTGGCTGCCAAACACCGACTGAGCGCCACGGTGCGGCTGGCACAGTGCTGGCCTCCGTGAGTCTCGCAGGGAGCAAGCCAGGAGAGGGCCCTGCCCTCGCAGAACTTGCAGTCCGGCGGGAGAAAACAGACCCTGAGCAAATACACAGCACTATGCATATTTCGCCGCGTAACTGGGGTCAGGGTTCCAGCGGGACAGGACGGGGAGAGAGATGTATCGTCCGTGGGGGACGGGAGGGAAGACTCTTCTGAGAAAGGAGTTTTGATGTTGTCGTATGAGAAGGAGCTGGCCAGGCAGTAAAAGCACCAGAAGGGCTTTGGTAGAGGAAACAGCGTATGCAAAGGCCCTGAGGTAGAAACGAGTCCCTTGGGAACAGCAGGAATACGGTGAGCAGGAGAGAAATGGTGTAACGGCAGCTCACATTTACCAAGCACTTAGGATGTGCCCGACACTGTCCTAAAGGTCCCAGAGGTATTGAGCCCATCGTCACAACAATCTATGAGAGAGGATTTTTTTTTTCTCTTTTCTTTTTACCACCATCTTACAGGTAGAGAAGCTGAGATCCAGAGAGCTAGGTGGCTGGTCCTAGACCACCCAGATCGTCAGTAACAGAGCCTGGATCCCGTCTCAGGCAACCTTTCTCCAGAGCTCTGCCTTCCACAGAGGCTGCAGCAGCATCCCGGGGGACCGTGCACGCCGTGTTAAAGAGCCTATGCGTTCTTTGTTCCTTAGACTTGAACCCTAATTCTTCCACCTGCCAGGTGGATGGTTTCAGACAAGTTACTCGGCCACACTTTGTTTTCCTTCACAACTATATTTATGTATCGACTGCGTGCCAGGCAGAGCACTGAGAGTGGGAGGAGAGACAGAGTGGTAAGCAAAAGCAGGTGTGGACATGGGGCGCCTGGGTGGGTCCGTCGGTTGAGCGTCCGACTTGGGCTCAGGTCATGATCTCGCGGTGCGTGAGTTCGAGCCCTGCGTCGGGCTCTGGGCTGACAGCTCGGAGCCCGGAGCCTGCTTCGCGTTCTGTGTCTCCCTCCCCTACTTGTACTCTGTCTCTTTCTCTCTCTCAAAAATAAACATTAAAAAAGAGAGAGAAAACCCTAGAAGTGAATGTTTTGTTTAGTGTCGGCGCGATGGTAGGTCTGACAACATATGCAAACATTGAAAGATAATGACTCACGAGTGAAAATAGATGCTCTAGAAAGGCCGTGTCCTCCACATTCCAAGGCCGTGTATCCAGCTACTATAGCAGAGGCTCCAGACGAACACTGGTTTCTCTGTCACACATGAAGACGAGCCAGGCAGCCGCCATGGTGCAAACTTATCGTGCAGTAGCTTGTCTGATGTTACTTTACAAGTGTGCCCCTGACCATTCCAATATCTGACATCTCTGTGGGTCTATTTCTTTTTTTTATGTTTCTTTTTTTTTTGAGAGAGAGAGAGACAGAGAGACAGAGCACGAGTTGGGGAGAGGCAGAGAAAGAGGGAGACACAGAATCCAAAGCAGGTTCCAGGCTCCAAGCTGTCGGCACAGAGCCTGACGCGGGGCTGGAACCCACGAACCGTGAGATCATGACCTGAGCCGAAGTCGGATGCTCAACTGACAGAGCCCCCCAGGCGCCCCTCTGTGGGTCTATTTCTATGGCCTGTTATTTCTGTGAACTATCCCCCGTGGAGTCTCGTTGCCTCCTTTGGTTGGTTATATCAGTTCAATGAACGAACAAAGTTCCTACAGAGTTCACCAACTCCAACTAGTGGGAAGGGAAGAAAGGGCTCCAGAGAGGGTACAACCCTCCCCCTAAGGGTGCAACTCAGAGCTTGCACAAGTCCCATGCGTCCCTTTGAACTAACCTTCACCAGGCAGACACAGCTAGTTACAAGGAATCCTGAGAAATGCAGTCTTCACTTTGGAGGCGGCCATGTGCCCGAAACGTCAGGCTTCTAGGGCCCCAGACAGAGAGGACGAGCGGATGTCGGAACACATGAGTGGTCTGCCAAGAGCCAAGACTCGGAAGCCGCTCAAAACAGACTCAGCTGGCACATCCTTCCGCTTGGGCTCTGTTCTTGCTACGAGGAACGAGGGCACAGGGGCCCTGGGCCCAGGGTGGCTGGAAAGACAGAGATGCTGGGGCGTAGCAAAACATAGAAACAGATCTTGGGATAATTAGGAGAAGCGGCGAAATGTGACATTCAACGCCAGCCACAGTGAAAGAGCAAGCTTTCCTCTGCACTTGCTCATAAATTCAAAACAGCTTCGATGAAGGAGAAACAGCTTGAAAATCTGTGAACATATTTATGTTCACAGAAGATGTGTACACAGAGAGAGAGAGAGAGAGAGAGGGATTGAGAACGAGACGCTTCCGCAGAGCCTAGCCCAGGAAGAACGTTAGAATTGGATTGTGTCCCATAACAAGGGACAACGGTTGATTCTAATGAGAAAAGTTACCACATTGTCCTGATGTGTTTGGAGTCCTTTTAAGACGGATCCTTATTTTATGTCTGTATTTATGTCTGCCAGTCACCGAGGAGTTGAACATTTGTGTCGCTGTTGAAATGAGAGCAAACCCGTGGGTGAACTCTCCTGTCTTTTGCTCCACGAAGCTTTAGTGAGGGCCCGCTCTCTCCTGGGTACAGCTCCAGGCAGGCCAGGCGGGGATGTGGGCGCTGCAAAGACTTGGGCTTCTCCCCCAGGATGTGTGCGCCGCCCCCAGAGAGGTGTAGCCCCTAAATCTTCCTATTCGTTTGCAGCAGCGAATGGCCTTGTATGAAAAACACCGAGCCTGGAGACAGGCAGTCTTGGGTTCCGATTCCTCCTCCCCAGCTTCCTACTTGTGTGGCCTTGGGTAAGGGGCTCTACTTTGCACGTGAGGATCGCACGAGATCTGGAAGCCAGCAGATGGCATGCTGTAGCCACAGGCTTGCAGACCAGACGGACTTGGGTTCTCATCTTGCCTCTGACGCCACTGTCCTGGTTTGCCCAGAACTGAAGGGTTCTAGGGTTGTGGAAGTCTTACGGCTAAAACCAGGACTGCCCCGAGCAAACCAGGAGAGTTGGGCAAGCCCCTACCGGGTGAGCTCGGGTACGTTGCACAACCCCTCGGAGCCTCAATCTCCACAAGTCTAAAAGTGGGAATCATAATGTCTCCCTTGCAGGAGAGCCGTAGGAAATAGAAAAAAGCGCCTTGTGTAGGCGGACCATCACCATCGTGAGGAATTAATAGAATTAATTCTTCCTCTTCCTGTGCTCCTGCTGTAACGGCTAGTGTCCTTGAGTTTACCAGAAGGGTTCATATAACTCTGCCAGCCCATTTTAAAGAGTGAAGGGCCTTCTCGCTGGTGCCTTGTTTCTCCAACGAGTAGGCAGGGGAGGCTTGCAACCCCAAGGGGCCCCCCAAATCCCCAGGCCTGAGTCCTCGTGTCCCCCTAGCCCAGCGGAGGCTTCAGGTCAGTTATAAACCTTGCCTCCAGCTCCTTGTTTGTTACAGACATTGCTGGGCTCTGTGGGGCCAAGACAACCCCAAGGACGACCTTGTCTAACCTCATCTTAATTGCATTCAAAAGTCCTTCCTAAAATTAATTACCAAGAAAAAAGGAGGCCAGATACAAGCTAGTGTTCCTTTGTCAAAGGAAAAATAATTCACCATTCATTCCAAGTGAAATTGCTTCATAACGCAATGACTTCATCTGGCCTCCCAGGCTCCCAGAAGACACTGGAAATCCTTAGGACAC
Source organism: Panthera tigris (assembly GCF_018350195.1). NCBI lineage: Eukaryota > Metazoa > Chordata > Mammalia > Carnivora > Felidae > Panthera > Panthera tigris. The sequence continues at coordinate 198,188,940 of NC_056663.1, read as the reverse complement.
CGCTAAGTGCAGCGACCTGATCCTGTCTCAGAGAGGTGTGAATTTGCAGGAATGTGGAAGCCTCTCCAACCTTCTCGGTTTGTCACAGATTGCCTTCCTCCTTTCCAGACCCAGCCTCCCAGACCTTTAGAATGGGAAACACGCGCATCGATTGCAAATGTGATCCGTTCGTGGGGACACCGAGGGTGGTTCTGAAGGAAAAATGCCAGCGCGTTCTGTTTTTCTTCGTCTTCTTAAAGAAGGAAATACATGCATATTGATTCTATAGGAAGCCTATTTTGGAGCAACATCTGTGCTCTGCTTCCCCACCTGAAGAAAGTTTTAGGTGTCAGACTGGAGCCATCTTCTAGAAGGTACCAGAACGTTGCCCCTGCCCCAGCTGAGGCCACCTGAACCATAACAAGATGGCAGCCCCAGCCCCAGAAGAAAGTTCTGGCACAGGAACGCCCAAAGGCTTTCAGGAGACCCTCTTCCCGGGTCTCTCTTAGGGGTGGGCTGGCTCCCACTTGTGTCTCATGGACCAGAAAGGCATCCTAGGTCCACGTCTAAACCAATCATGGACAAGAGGTCCAAGGTGCCAGGATTGATTTAGATCAACCAGGATCCCGGCCCTGAGGCTGGGCTGGAGGCGGCCTCCCTTGCAGCCCGTGGCTGTAAGGAGAAGTTTCCGCTGGGGTTCTTTTGGGACAGAAGGAGTTGGGGGATAGATATTAATAAGAGCACACAGTCCTCCAGGGCTTGCCCTGTGCCAGGCACTTGTGTTCTCGAACAGCCTACAGATGACATAGTAGCAACTCTCAGCACCTGCCCGGCCCCCCACCACCCAGCCGGCCGTGGAGTCCCCACGTGCATCCGTGGTTTGCTGCATTTCTCTCCCAAGGGTGCTCTCTGGTTGCTGAGCCATGCTTGGCCCACATGCCAGGCAGGAAGGTAATTCTGGGGCACTGATACCCCGAGTTAGAGGATGAATCCCCCCCCACTTCCCGCCCCTCAAGGCACAACCCTACGGCGTGCTGTGCGCACTCTCTCAAAGGCCATATAGCTTGAATCAAAATGTATGCGTGGGGGTCTGCTTTGGGGGAGCCCAACCTTGTTATAAGACAGCCTTACTGCTGTCCCTGCCAGACCTGGGGGCCACCAGATCTGGAGACCCACCACGATCACAGTGGCGGTAAGTGGCAAAGGAGCTGACCCCCACTGCTGTGTCCGTTCACGGCACCACAGCAGGGAAGTTGGTCCACCACCTGTCGTAGCACAGTGCCAACGTTGCTAAGTGACCGTGACAAAGAAATGTCATCCCCCGCCCTGGATCCGCCGTCCCTCACAGATCACAAAGCCCCTGCCCACCCATTGTCTCCTCCGAGTCCCACACCATCCCATGACACGGCACAGGTATTGCTTCCCTACCATTCGGCCCACGGGGACATAGGGACTTTGGGGTGTCAGGTGACTTCTCCAAGGCCGCGCGGGTAGGAAGTGGCAGCGCTGGGACTCGGATGCAAATGCCCATCGTCATCATCTTTGGCCAGAGGCTCTGGGTGACGGTGTGAGCGCCCATCGTTATGGGAGACTAAGCCTGGAGGAAAGTTTCCCAGGAACAGGGCGCCCCACCCACGAAGACTCATGAGTAATGAGTGACTCTCATAAACATGAGTCAGTGTCAAAGAAGGAGCCCTCTCTCCTGTGGTCCTCCTTCAACTGGCCAAGTCAGAAGGACCAGCCCAGCTGCCAGTGAAGCCACGCCGGGTCAGATCCTCCAGCTTGGGAGGTGGGGAGCACACAGTCTCGGTGGCCTGGCTCATTAGGCGGAGGGAGTCTCCGCCCCTTAAGTGGATCCTGAGCCAGTGTTCTGTGCCTGCATCCTTTGGGGAGAACCTTGAACCAAGTCTGGCGGGAGCCCCCACCCAGAGGAGCTATTAAGTCACAAAGAAATGGGATGCGCAGGTCCGTGGAGGGCTGGAGCTGGCAGGGCGTTTGCAATCAACGGGGCCAATGCTCTTAGTCACAGATCTGGAAAATGGGGCCCGGAGAGGCCAAGCGAGTTACTCAAGGACCCATCACCCTGTGAGTTAGAGGAAGCCAGGAGTCAACCCCGAGTGTCCTGGCTCCCAGCCCACCATCTTCTCCCTTCTCACCATCTTGCATTTAAGAGGAAAATAGTTGTTCCTCAGTTATTTTCTCTTCACGGCATCCCTGTGAAGATGGCGGAGAAGGGACTATTTCTCTGTTTCCTAAGAGAAGAGATTGAAAGCCAGAGTCGCTTTGCTGAGATCACTCAGAGACAGACCATCAGACCCTCACGTCAACGATGGACACCATGCATGATGGGAGACGACGGGAGAGAGAATCAGCCTGGCCGGGGCGTGGATCCCTAATCTTTGCCGACCCGGACTGGGGCTCCCAGAAGTCTAACCTTCAGGGTCCCAGGGGCTGGGCGACTTTTTAGGGAGAAGAGCCTCGTCTGACTTGGACAAATCCACCACTCAGGGTTCAGGCCCCCAGGAACTAATCCTGTTCCCATTTCCAGAAACCCAATCTTCTGGGTACCTCTGAGTAACTTAAAAAAGCTAATCTTGAAGAATCCCAGAAGCTGTTCATCAGCACATCCCAGCACCTCACGTCTCTGCCCCCCTCACGCCCCTCCCTGCAAACGTGCGCGCAATATGGGACCGAGGAGAAAAGCTGTCCAAAGATCTTCCCGGCTGAGACGTGGCTGAGACCTTGTCCGGTGTCTCTCCCACTCTGTGTCTGGCTCAGCTCTCACCATGGCAACCTGCCTGGCAAGGAGGCCCTGTTCAACATTCCTTGATGACCCAAAGTTTTCACCTGGTGGCTGAGCAGGGCTTGATTTGGGTCTCCTCGGGGTCACGAGGTCCCCGAATGGAAATGGAGGCCTGATTGCGCCTGGGTGAGAAACGGGGGGTGGGGGGTGGGGGGTAGGGTGGAAGTTTGCCCTCCCACCCCAGATGCCGGCCCTGCCCCATCTCTGCGAGCCCTTCATTCAGTCTCTCAGAGAGTGTCCGAGGTCCCCCCCTGCAGACCAGCCCCGGTGGTGCAGGGATGAGTCTGATGGCGGTAAAGGAGTTCCCAGCCAGGGAGGAAATGGGACCCAGCGCGCGGGCCCAGAGCCGTGAGGAGGCAGCCCTGGCCGGGATGTGTGCCTGCGTCTCCGAAGTCCACCTGGGGGCAGGCGAGGTCAGGGAAGGCTTCTCAGAAGAGGTGATGGGAGCCCAGGAACGAGGTGGGAGTCTCACCTTGCCATGAGAAGAAGGAGAGGAGTGTGCCAAGGGAAGAAGGTGGGCACGGGTTGGAAGGGAACAGAGTAAGCAAAAGCACAGAGGAGTGCCTGGTGACGCCCCCGTACTCAGTTCTGGAGCCTAGAGCGTGCTCGAGTACCAGCGCCTAGAAGGTTCTAGAGCCCAGGAAATTGAGGAAAGCTTGGGGAGAGGGGGGCTGGAGAAGGTGGCGGGAACCGGGTGGGGCCTGAGGAGGACCGGGGATGTCCTCCAACCGTGCCAGGGTGGATGGGGCGGTGGCAGGAAGGCAGGCGGAGGTGAAAGAGCCAGAGTTGGAGACCCCGAGGCCCCAGAGCATCAGTCTCACGGGCACCTCCTCTCTGTGCTGCTCTAGATCCTTCCATGTGAGCTCTCGCTCAGCCCTCCCCTCGGCCACCGCTGCGCCCCTTCTACAGATGGAGGAATCGGAGCCCGGAGAGGCCCGTGGACGTGCGGGTGCCGGGAGCTGGCAAGCCAGAGCCGACCCCCCGGAGGCGGACCTGATGCCCTGCAGGCCCTCATCTCAGGCCGACCCTGCCCTGCAGCCCAGTTTCCACCTGGCCCCGAAAGAACACATTCCTCACTTGCTTCCCAAATTCCCATCAGCATCTGACAACAACAGCCACAGAAAGGCCCAGAGGATCTGAGGCACGCTTCGACGGATGCCAAGTTTTAATGGTGCCCAGCTGTGCGGAGGGCCTGGCCGGGGACCCGGGCCCGGGGAACCAGAGGCCCGTGACTCAGAGGGGCTGGGTGGGAGCGGGTGAGTCAGGGCCCCGGGACAGCGAGCTGCTATCTGCCCGGGAGCTCCCCACGGGAGGGAGCGGGTGCCGGACGGGCCGGACGGGCCAGGTAAGGGCCACTCCTGCTGTGCCTCGGTGACTTTGGTCAACCCCCTCGTTCCAGCACCGGTCCTTTCTGTCCCCAGAAAGCTTCCCATCCTGGGGGTCCTCCACGTATCTCCGGGCGGCCTGGAGTGGCGGTTGGGGCAGGCACAGCTTTGACCGAGAACCCCACCGTTGCTTCCAAAGGAGAACATCCAGGAGGAGCTTCTCAGGAAGCTGGAGCCTCAAGGACGTTCATCCCATCAAGAGCTCTGGGCCACCGGAGCCTGGCTAACGAGGCCACCCTCTCTGGCAAGACAGGCTCCAGAGAATCTCCGAGGGTATCTGATAAAGGGAGAGTATCTGACCCCCCGCCAAGACCCTTCCCTTCTTTTCCATAGTTGTCTGGCCACCAGATGTTCTGTATGTCATGTAAATTGTAGCCCAAGTTGGTCCCTTTGCCTGGGGTCCCCAAAGCACTGGGTGCGGGCAGAGATGCATGGGAGGGGCGGGGGGGGGGAGGGGGCCATATCCCAGCCCAGACACGAGACCTGAGACGGTCCCGCCGTGTCTAGAGAGCTGCTCCACAGACACACACTCCAGGTCACGGGTCCCACAAGGCCCTGCCTTGGGCCCCTCAGAAGGTCCCCAGCCCGGTGCACTCAGGAGCCCAGGGCAGTGTGCAGGGCAGAGGCAGTGAGAGCCCAGATCACCTGGGAATGGAGAGGCAGGCACTTGGGAGGGGACTGGAAGGCGTGCACCGCAGCAGGGTGGGGAGGCAGCCGCCACGCGGAGCTGGGAGCAGAGGACAGGGAGACCCCAGGACGGGCCAGGGAGGAGGCGGTGGCTACAGACGCAGATCCAAGCAGAGACCTGTCTGTGTCAGCCGGCCCCCCCCTTCTTCTCCCTCCTCAAACAGCCCCTGTGCCCCTGATGCAGGGGTGGCTGTGGGCTCTCCCCGCCCATCCAGTGCCTGACCTCCTAGACCACCAGTGACACGCCCAAGGGGGATACTCAAGACCCGGCTGGGCCGGCCACCGTCCTCCCCGGGATCTGTCGGATGGCAGTGGGGGACAGGAGACCCTGTTCTCTTGATCTCAGGGCTCCCGGGCTGTGTCTCCCCAGCGACCACAGTGGAAGAAAGCAGACGTACGGTGTGGGAAGAGAAGGAGCTACACGAAGTCACCGAGAGACCTGGAGGCCGTGGCTCTCGGTCCGGCTGTCTCGCTCTGCTCGAGGCCCTGTGTGAGGCCTTAAGCCGCCGGCGCTCCTCTTTGGACGAGACTCGGCTGCCAGTTTGGCGACCCAGCACACAGTGTCTCACGGAACAACTAGCTGGGATCGGGTCCCCCCAGCGTGGCGCGGACCCCACCCGTTCGGCCTCCTGTCTTTCTCTGCCCCCCTCCCCATCAGAAGTGCAGAGTGCATCACACTTATTAAGTTATCCGGGTTTGGTGGCCCATGTTGGCCCGACCCAGCCCGGATTCTAGAAGGCCGCAGTGACCCAAATCAGGGGGGTGGCAGCGTCTGGTTCTAAGTGGGTGAGTGGCCAGAAGGTGGGGCAGGACTGACAGCCGGGAGCACCAGCAGGAGGAGACAGGTGGGGGCCAGGCCTCCACCCAGCAAGGGGCAAGAGGTACACGACGTTTATTCATTAATTCCCTGAGTATCTGGGGGGCCTCTACGACGCACCAGGGGCTGCTGGGGGCGCAAAAGGCACGTGTTGGATGAGGTGGGCGGGGCTTCTCTCAAAGCTTACGCTGTGGGGGGAAGGGCACCATGAAAAAAGCAGCGGATAAAGCTGTCCTGTGGCGGGTGGGGGCAGACCCCTGGGGGGGGGGGGGAGGGCGGTGGACATCTGAGCAAAGACCTGACTGAAGAGAGAGAGGGAGCGGTACCCAGCCCCCGTCCGTGCTCTGGCCTTGCCAGACAGGAAGCTGTCCTCCCCTCCCTCCCCCCTCGCCCCCTGCCCCAAGCAGATGAAGGAGCCCATGGCCCGGGGCTTTCTGGAAAGAGCTCAGGGTCCCCCAGCTTGTGTGCAGGGGGGCAGATTTACACCCAAGCACGCCTGACTTCAAAATGCACACTCTTTCAAAGCAAATCTGCTGGAGCTCAGGCAGTGAGCCAGGCTCCCAGAGAAGAGGTGGGGTGGGGGGTCCACTAGCTGGGAGCCTCCTGCTGATGGCCTGCAGGGGCCCGAAGGGGGCAGGTCCTTGGGGGGCAGAGGACGCCCCGCCCCATCGGGCAGCACCCAGCTCACAGCCAGCCCTCCTCACGCCGCTGAGGGTGGCGTGTCCAGTGGGGGTCCGATGTCAGACGCGGTGGGAGTCCTGACACCCCAGCGTCCCAGAACCTGTGATGTGGCAGGACGGCACCTTCCCCCCCACCCCTGCCCAGTCCCGCCCCGCTTGCACGTGCACGGGAGATGTGAGCCACGTTCCTTCCTTGAAACGGGAACTGGGGCCGGGATGAGTGTCCAGAGTGGAGAGGCAGCCTCTCGGCCTCGGACAAGAAGAGCAGGAAGGAGATGGCGGCAGATGGGGCCTCTGCAGGCAGAAGATTCCAGATCGGGGCTGAGGTCACCGACAAGCCTCCTGATGGCTGGGAACGCGGGCCGTGGATGCAAGGCGCCCAGCCCCGCCTGCTGGGGTCTCCGGGAGGCACTGCAGGGCGGTCAGCTTCTTGGAGTCCAGGCGCGGCTCCCTCCATCGGTGAACTGACACGGGATGAGATGCGCAGCCAGTTTGGGGAAATCTGAACGCTGAAACTGGCATCCCGCCCCCGCGTCCACATCCAACTGACCCGGTTGCTGGGGAGATACTGGCAGTGAAGCCCTCGTAAGACAAACGGGGGACCAAATCCCAGCCCAGCCCCAGGCCCCCACCGTGCGGCCGTCGGCGAATCATTTCGGAGCGCTCCTCCTTCCTGTGGAAATCGGGGTGACCGGATGGGCCCCGGAGGGCTGTCCCGAGCTCACAGGGACACCGGCCCAAAGTAGTCTGATATGCGTCACATCCCGAGCACGGTGGTGGTGGGGGATTGTCGGGGTCCAGCCCGTGAGGGACGGAGCCCAGATTCCCACAGACACACGCAGAAGCAATGGCTCGCTCCTCCCGCGGGGTGTCGCGTAGGTGCTGACCCCGAAAGGAAACGTGATTCTCTGAGGTGGACTCAGAGAAGGATGGTTTCTGCAAAGGTCTCCACCCCGTGTCACCGCCCACAGAGTCCCAGGCCCTGTTGGGATCTGGGAATATCACCGCAGACAGCAAAGCTCCTGGCAAAATTGTAGCACGTGCCTCGAAAGAACCCCCAAATGGGGAGGGCCCCCTGCGTGCAGGCGACCCAGGGGAAGTCACCTCTCCTCGCTGGCTCTGGCTTCTCCAACTTTCCTATGGGCACATGACAGACGCTGAGGCCCAGGCAGGTAACATCAAGAGGCAAAGAGGGTCCAGGGTGTAAGACAGTGGATGTTGGGGTGGTCAACTCGCTGGCCTTACGTAAAGGGGCCGACGTTCCTAATTCAGCCTCTCTCTGCCAAGCAGAAGTGCAGGTCCAATGGCACCAAATCTTCCTGCTTCTTCAATTTTTGTTTAATGTTTATTCCGTTTTTGAGAGAGAGAGAAACAGAGTGTGATCAGGGGAGGGGCAGAGAGAGAGGGCGACACAGAATCCGAAGCGGGCTCCAGGCTCCGAGGTGTCAGCACAGAGCCCGACGCAGGGCTCGAACCCACGAGCCGCGAGATCATGACCTGAGCCGAAGTCAGAGTCCCAACCGACTGAGCCACCCAGACGCCCCTTCCTGCGTTTTCAAAAGAAGCTTAAAGTTCACATTTTTATGTGATGGCTCCAACTTTTAAATATTAGCAGCTTAAGTCTGTGGTTTTGGTATTTTTTGTCTTGTTTTGTTTTGTTTTGTTTTGTTTTGTGGAAACCCCATATGCTTCGAAGTAGGCCTATCTTTGCGGGGTTGACCCACAGCCTGCAATCATGTGGGGTCCTGGGAGTCCTGCCTGCCAGGTAGGGTCCTTCTGGGAAGAGAGGAGGTTCTGGCAGGTGTTGGAGGAGGGAGGAAGGACAGGAGAAGGGGATTTGTCTTTCTGACGACCAGGATGCGATCTCAAACACCTCCAGCGGCCAGGCAAATTCCAGCAGTGAATGAATTTCTGTTTTACTAGGGCTGGGAGCCCCCACATGCCTGGTGGTTTCCCTCACCCTGCCCATGGCTCTGTACTGGGCCCTTCATCAAAGCGCGCCTCAGTGGGCCCTTTTCAGTGGAGTTTGCTTCCTGCGTGACATAACGTTACGAGCTAAAACTCTCTCAGGTGCCCAGATGAGGGAAGGAATACTCTGGGTACAAGTCCCGGCTCTTTTCCTTACTGTCTACGTCACATCTTTCTATGCCTCGGTTTCCCGATCTGTAACTCCAGAGAGCTAACGGACAGGATGCCTCATGATAATGTCGAAAGCATCCAGCCAAGCCTTCTCTGCCAACCGGGTAACCGTGAGCCTGAATTGAAGCAACAGTAGTATCCACACAACGATGGCATTTTCTGGAAGGGAACCGCCGACAGTCTTTAGACAGTGACTTGTTGGTTTCTGAACAAGGCCTTGGCCTGCTGTGCCCCACCCCCTGCACCCTCCCCCCCTGGGCCGGCTCTTCCGTTTGGAGGGTAGACGTGAGAGGCGAGAAGAACGTGGTGGGTTTTCCTGGGGCCGGGGGTCAATCCAGCCACTCTGCCACCATGGGTAAGTCCCTCTCTGTCCCTGGGCTGTTCCCGCCCCTACATGAGAAGGTTCGCCCGAGGGCCTCCATTTTCCTACCGGCTTCTCCAGGCCGGGGGTCCACGATGACCCCTACCTTCTCTGGCCCCATGCCAGTTCTGCACACTCTCTACAACACTTTATCTTAATTAAGCATAAAAATTAGGAAATTCCAAGCTAAGCTTTCCTGAATTGTGTGGGTAGAAGAAATGTTTAAATCTCCTTTTTTGGCTGAGTCTTTGCAAGGCAAGCGTTTCCAAATGTTTGGCCCAGTCCCTCTGCCTGAGCCTCCCCCTCCCTGCCTGTCCTCAGGAGGAAGGCTCCAAAGATAAGGGGGGAGGACCAGACCTTGACCAACCAGGAAGCCGCCCAGCTGACCGCGGATGACCCATTGGCTGGGTCTCCCCAACACCTGGATGACTGGCTGTTATTCTGGACTTGTTTTGCGCCAGATGTGTTTGGCAACTACCCACAGTCAATCAGGGGGTTTGGGTTTGGAAAACTGGAGATCGGCAAACAAAAGCAAAGAGTGAGAAGGGTGAGGCCTGGTTAGAAAATATTGAAATTCATCCTGGTTTCCTTCCAGGCCAAAGAACAGGCTGTTCCGTGGGTTCCAGGGACGGTACAGGAGTGAGGGAGCAGGCCCTGATATCTGGATGGAGGCTGCTTGACCGCCATTTTGTAAGATTAGTAAAACCCATCGGCTCTACCTTTCCAGGCCTGTTCACCTGAAGGAGCAGAATCTGAGGTGAACGGTGTAAGGGAAAGACCACCACTTTGGGATCAGACCGCCTGGGTTTGGAACCCAAGATTGTTCCTTACTAGTTGGGCCACTTAGTCCTCCTGACCCCCACTGAAAATGGAGACAATAGCACCTGCCTCGCAGAATCGGTGTGAGGATTTGAAAGAGCCACTTGGGGGCGCCTGGGGGGGCTCAGTCAGTTGAGCATCCGACTTCGGCTCAGGTCATGATCTCGCAGTTCGTGGGTTCGAGCCCAGGGTCGGGCTCTGTGCTGACAGCTCGGAGCCTGCAGCCTGCTTCGAGTTCTGAGTCTTCCTCTCTTTCTGCTCATACTCAGTCTCTCTCTCCCCAAAATAAATAAAAGTTAAAAAAAATTTTTAAAAAAGAGACATCAGCTTGGGTGAGTGTACAAATGGACAGGTAAGCCATACCTCACTCACTGGCAGCATAACACAGAGCTCCAGGGACTAGCACCCAAGAGTATCAGAAGCTCAGTTGAGAGAAAAACCAAGCCTTGATAGGGGAGTTCCTGGAGACAACGTCTCTCTGTTCTCTCTAAATTTTACCCCGCTCAACACCTACCCCCCCCCCCACCACCACCACCACAAAAGGCACTACTGGCTTTTTCATGACGGGGTCATGACATTTGCCTGCCCTGGGGAGCCATGAGGATACGGTTGAGGACAGTGCCCACTGCTTCACACCGTGTCATCCTTCTGAGGCCCCATGAGGGGCGTTTCTCGCCACCGCAGAAGCAGAAATCGTTGTGTTACTCAGCCCAGGACCGGCTTCCGAGAAGTCGGTGTAGTGCTGCCTCGTGGACCCCAAGCATGGTGGAGTCTGCACCGGCTGAGGGATCAGAACTGAATCCTCAACCCGCTCTGCCAGGTCTCCTGAACCCTACTGTCCACGTCCTGGGGACCACATTCATCCGGGATGCCTTGGATTTTTTTTTCAATCTTCTTTCCTCTTTGAGCTGAAATTTTCTTTCTCCGCTTTTTTTCTTTTAAACCAAGTTGGATTTTGAGTGTTTTTAAGTCACTCTGGACCTCCTGATGACAAAATGGGAGATGGATTGTTAGATTCTAACCACACGGGGAGATGGAAAAATCAACATGGACCGTGCCACGTGGTGGATGGTACTCGACGTATGTTGTAACACGTTTTTCTGCCTGTCTCTTCTCCCGTGCGACAGAAGCCACCCCGACTGGAACATGAGCTCGTGAAATGGCTTTCCCTCCACAGACCAAGGATCTGGTAGGCCCGTAGGGCTGTCCTGCTCACGTCCATTGTCTCATGTTTCCCTGGTCCCACACAGTGTCATCCCGAGATGTCACACGGGATGTAGCGTTAGCTCAGGCATTGTCCTCTCCATGCCCGGAGACACTTTGTCCATCAGAAAGCATCCACAAAAATCCATCTGGCTGGTCATCGGCTCTGCGTCTGGTTTTCCTCTCTGCACAGAGTGGTGGCCAGTGGGATCCCCCAGGAGGAGATAAGGGTCTGCAGTCAGCTGAGGCAGGGCCTGATGTGAGCCGGGAAGCCCCACTTCTGTGACGATCTGGGTAGAGAGTGGTGGGGTCAGCTGTGAAATTCTGGGAGGGCCCACATGGGCCCAGCCCATCTCTTTGCCCATCACACTGCCCACCTTCCAGTGAGGGGTGGGGGTGACAGGTTGGAAGGGCTAGGGATGTAAAGAGTGCCCATCAGTAAATATTTATTGAGCACCTACTCTGTGCCAGGGCACTGGGGATCCAGCAGTGAACAAGATAAGCCCAGTTTCTGTCCTCGTGGAGCTTATGCTCTAAAGGAGGGGTGGGGGGGGCGGAGTAAGCATGAAATAAATAGGTAAGTAAGAAAAATAACGGTCATGAGAACGCAGAGAAGATGGGTTGTTGAGACAGTGCCTGGGTGGATGGATACTCAAGTTTCAGAGGTGCGAGCGTCCAGAAGAGACGCGTCAGGGGGATGACAGGAAAGGAGCGTCAAGACGTGGTCGAGGTTGTGAAGAGGTCACCGGAGTGGAGGGACTGCGCAGCCAGCGCGGGAGGAAGGGCCGCTGGCCTGGATGCCAACATGTGTCGTTCTCCATCATCTGGAGGGGGGCGGGGAGAGCAGTTACCGGCCCAGTTTGAAGGGTGGAAAATGCCGGTGACATACTGTCTTGATTTGCAGCTGCACATGACGCGGCCGTGAGACAGCTTCTTGGACACCCCCGCCTGGCCGGCTCCAAGCCGGGAACCTGCCTACTGTGTGCAAGGCCTATGCTGTCGCCCAGAGCTGCCAAACAGCTGTCAGCTGGTAACAGAACCAAATGTTTCCACTAGTCAGAACGTCCAGCCCTTTCCTCAAGTGGAGGGGAAAAGCAGGCTCTCGATTTCAACCCAGAAAGGGACGGACAGGTTGGAGGCCAGCTCCATAGACGGGTTGTTTGACCACCTGGCCATCGTGCGTTTACAAATAGAGAAATACACTCCTGAGGCTCGCTTGAAAAGTTGGATATGTTCACATCGGCAGCTCTACAACATGAGATTACGGTTCAAGAAACTCACACTCCACACCAGCCTGTGTTTCCCTCTGAGTGAAGGGGAAAGTGTGCAGTTAAGGGCAAGTGACAGCCTCCAAGTGAACACAGAGGAGTCCAAAAGAGCTAGGTGACTGGCCTCTCTCTCTCTCTCTCTCTCTCTGCCTCTGCTACTCACCAGCTTTGTGAGCCTAGAAGAGGCAATTCACTCCTCTGGGAACAAGGAGATGCCCCCCCACCTTCCCCTCACCCACTAACGGTTGCTTTATGGATCGTTCAAGTCAAAATGACTCGAGGGGCCCTCGGTGGCTCAGTTGGTTAAGCGTCCGACTTCGGCTCAGGTCATGATGTCACTGTTCGTGGATCCAAGCCCTGTGTCGGGCTCTATGCTGACAGCTCAGAGCCTGGAGCCCACCTCGGATTCTGGGTCTCCCTCTCTCTCTGCCCCTTCCCCACTCACACTCTGTCTCTCTCTTTCTCTCTCAAATATAAACAAACATTTAAAAAATTAAAAAGAAAAACAAAGATTTGAGAGTGCTTTGCAAATGGTAAAGTGCCAAAGAATAAAAGTCATTTTTAGGTAACAACCTTTGAGTCAAAACATTTTCAACCTCGATCCTTCTTGCAGCTTCTGTCCTATCTTCCGGTCACCATTTCATTCATTTTACTTCACTTTAGGCTTGCTGGGATAAAAATCAAAGGTGTTTATGAAGAGGCTGGCTTTAAAAGATAAGACAACCAAATAATACTTATTCCAAGATAAACTGTAATGGCGGCCGATGGTGTCTGGCCAGACCCCACGCACCAGGACGGGCACCCGCCCCACTCACTGCTGTAATGGCGGCTGCTAATGGCTCTCAGCTGCCCCTTCTCTGGAGAACTGCCCTCTGAGTTTTGGAATATATTTGAGGAGTTACACCCTGTCCCCATGCTGGCCAGGGTCTGCCCACAGCCAATTTCTGACTAATACATGTAAACAAAGTCTTGTCCACCTTGCCTGAAAATGAGACACCCCAGAGCTCCCCATGGGTCAGGCTAAAGATAGACGTTAGCTGAACCCACTCCTTTGCCAAGCTGCACCCCTTGCCCTGTCTCTCACTATGAGGGACTTCGTCCAAAAGCATTCTCTCAATGTGTCGGTTGTACGAGCATCCTTCTCTCATGATCTGCTCCTGGGGAACCCAAGCCAACACATTTGGGACCAGCTTTTATCCTAGTAAACAGATCCTCAGGACAGAATCTGGGTCCCTTGTCAGCCAGAGGGTGATGAGTACCCCGTCCCCTGGTAGTAGGGGCAATTCCCGGCAGGCTGTGGCAGTGCGGTGGCCGAGGACTTTGCGTTGATTGGGACAGTACACAGGTCAGAAGGAGAAGCATTAGCCTGTGAAGTTTGGGAGGTTCAGGAGAGGGAGTAACTATAACATCTGTGCAATCGAATGACTGTTGCTGATGTCACCGATGATGAATTGAAGGGAGAGAAAACGATACGCTCAAATTGATCTCCAGTGAAGAGCCAAGGGCCACCTGGGTGGCTCAGTTGATTAAGTGTCTGACTTCGGTTCAGGTCATGATCTTGCAGTCCATGAGTTCGAGCCCCACATCGGGCTCTGTGCTGACAGCTCGGAGCCTGGAACCTGTTTTGGATTCTGTGTCTTCCTCTCTCTCTGTCCCTCCCCCACTCATGCTCTGTCTCTCCCTCAAGAATAAATAAACATGAAAGAAAGAAAGAAAGAAAGAAAGAAAAGCATGGGTTTAAAAAAATAAAAATAAATAAAATAAACAAAAATAAATAAATAAATAAATAAATAAAATGTAGGGGTCAGAGGATGCCCTTGGCAGTGTTTCAGAGAACTTCATCTCGCAGCGTGAGGGCAGACTGTGCTGAAGGCCCCACACGAGGCTTAATTGTCAGGCGGCAGAGGATCAGGAAAGTTCCGGTGAGTCTCCTATGCCAATGTCAGGGCAAGGAAAATGTTAACTCTCGACCCTTGGACTGAACACACCTGAGTAGGTGCACCCAAGAACTTTGAAGTTCCCTCGAACGTTCTGACCCTGAATGGCCCGTCCCCCTCACTAAAAGGTCATGGGAGTCCCTGGATGGAAAACTACGCAGGAGCCCTCAGGTGGATTCCTCCTCCAAATCTTCTCCACTTTCTCTTCCAGCCGTGAGACCAGTAGTTGGGGTTAATGTCAACATGACCCAACTGGGGAAGTGCTAAGTCTTCCAATGGAGGAGAGGAGTAGTATGTCCAAAACAAGTTTCAGGACTGGCTAACGTTTCGGAACAGGGAGCTGCGTCTCACTGGGAGTACACGTGAACGTATTGGATCAAGGAGGTGGAACCGAAAGCTGGATGGGGAGGATTTTGTTGACATGGGGCACTCTTCTATCGCACAGGATTTAATGTCTTGACAAGGGACCCAGGAAATGATTCCAATACATTATTCTTAGAACCTTGACCTCATTATATGAAGTAGAGATTCCAGACTGTGATGGAAGACTCCAGAAGAAGAAACCAAAAGACTAACACAAGTGAGCATCGTATAACATGTCTATACATCACGCCAGAAAGCCCAACACCTGGCTGTGTTGGAAAGGCTTGGAGGACCCTGTGATGACCAAGGCCATTTGAAATGCCCTGGTATGAGAGGCAGAGGCATCCCTGAGAAGTTCCACAGTGGTGGGGTCCTCTGTAATCAGGGCCGATGGTAAGACATGCTGTTATAAACTGGGCTACTTAGTTGCAGGGGTGGGGGTGGGGATGATAAAATCCCCAAAGAGCAGAGAAAGGTGGCAGCATTTAACTGTTGGAAACAAGATGGGAATAATTACCTTAAACAGGCAACTGAAGGTTCCTAACCCACAAATATCTGTGGATGTATCTAATAAGACGTGGTGTTCCTAAGGCAAGACAACTAGGGAGCCCCCGCCCAAAAAAGGGGCATGGGTTAATAAATTAATATATTATCAAAAGAGATCAAGCAGAAAGAGGACCAGAAGGCTGACGTCAGCCACTATGACTTACAAAAAGTCGCGATCCCTTGCTCATTTTTAAGCATGGATTCTCAAGAATCTACCTTTTTTTTTTTTTTTAAGAATCCACTCCTTAAAAATGAGCTTGAGTCCCCATGAGGAAGGACCGTGTAACACCCCAGCAAGGGTAAACAGAAATGACATACCAAGATCTTCTCGAAAGGAACCAATGGCCACTTGCATGGCTAGTCTTACACAGGGGGAAAAGAAATACCCATATCTTTGGAGGCTGACACTGCAAAGTGTCAAGGTGCTATCACATCTCCCCTCTGAGGGTAGAGGCGTATGGGAGTCAGGTCAGGCCTCCGGTAAAACTGGCGGGTCATGGTAGATGACAGTAGATGACCACAAATGTAACCAACTGACTTCTCCAGCTGCAGACTCCATGCCAGACACTGCCTCTCTCCTCGAGCGGACTCGGACCAGCTTCTGATACGTGGATTGTAGCTACTGATGTGCAGAATGCATGGTTTTTGGATACCTGTCAGGGGAAGGGATCAGAAAGAGCGTGCATTCGCAGGGGATGGACAAGAGCTTTGTCACTCACAGTACACTCACAGCTTTTCCCCAGATCTTAATTGTGTCCTGTTCTGTCACCATGCGAGTCGAACGCACCTCAGGATCTGGACATATCTCAGAATGTCCTATTGATCCCCCACACTGATGGCACTGTGCTCAATGGACACAAAACATGAGCTCCGGAGGTAAGGACCACCACGTAGATGACGTCTTCAGGGGCCCAGAGGTCTAGGGTATGCTGGGACATCCCCTCAAAATGAGGGACAAGCCATTGCCCCTGCAATCGAGGAAGAACCATGATGGCTGGTATGCTACTTTGGTACACGTACTCTATGTTTTAGAGTCGGCATATTCCACTCTTGGCAATACTGTGTCACCTACTTCTCAGGTGACACGAGAGGCTGCTAGTCTTGAGTGGGACCCAGAGCAAGGAACAGCTGAGCAGCAGTTCCGGGCTGTGGTACGAACAGCTCTGCTGCCTGGGCCACACGGGCCAGTGAATCTGCGCTTCTAGAGGTACAATGGCAGGAAAAGACACTGTGGGGTCACTGACAAACTGTACTGGGAGAGCCCCAGTGCAGACCCCTAGGACTGAAGCAAGGCCATGCCATCTGCAGAAGAACACTCGAGACCATTTGGAGAGTAGGTCCTGGAATGCCAATGAGTCCTGATGGGGAGTATCTGACCTCAGGATATCAAGTGACTGTGCAGAAGGGCCTGTCACATGCAGAATGCTGTCAGATTCATCGAGCCGTGGAGTCAAGGGTGCCCCATGGCAATCCTTCATGAGATAGAAGTGATACATCTGACACTGGGTTTAAGCAAGTCCAGAGGTACAAGGATGTTGGACAGGCAGGTGGCACAGACATCCATGGCACCCCAGCTCGTACTTCTTATTCGTGGGTGGTCCCTAAGACTGATGGACGGCTGAGCATATGGTCGATGGGTAGGTCAGTTCAGAGCATTGGTGGGAGACAAAATGGACTGCCTTCACCTATAGCTTGACTCAAAGATGGCCCTGAAAGACAGAGGTGAGGAAAAACCCTCCAAGGGCACATGAGCTTATCTACTTGGTTTGAAAGGACAGGTGGGCTAAGGTAAGGATTTACATAGACTCGTGGGCAGTGGCAATGGCTCATCTGCTTGGTCAGTTTCCTGATGTCCACAATGGGAAAAATCATGCTGTGATTGTTGCGGCTGTGGTTTGACACAGTCCGTGCCCTCAAGGAACTCATCACCACGTGAGGGAGACGCACAGGCGAACAGACAAACGCAGTGCAGAATAGAAGATGCTAGAACTTTGGGTGAAGCACAGTGACCCTGGGGGGATCAGGGCAGGCTCTCCTGGAGATGAACCTACCTTTACCAGGTGGACAGGAGAAAAGATCATTCCAGACAAGTGGAACAGCAGGCGCCAATGCACCGAGGCATGAAAGTGTTTTCAAAGCATTGTAAGCTGTTCGGCATGGGTGGGAGGCAAAATAAGAGGTGTGGGTAATGGAGGGGGGGCAGGTCAGAGAGGAAATTGCACCAGACAGATGGATGGGCCACCAGGTCATGAAAGACTTTCAGGTCATGCTCAGGGTCAAGGACTATGTCCCGCTGGGTTGAATACCCTTTGAAGGGAAGTGTCCTGACCTTAACGGAAATGCCTATAAGCTGAGTGAAATTGGTCTTCCTTCCATAAAAATACAGACCTTATTTTTACCATAATGGATAGCGAGGCGGGACCCTGCACCCATTCCTCAACCACTCTCATGTCTGCCAACTACAGTTATGAGGGCTGAGAGCCACCTCTCTCTGCTCTCGGGTCATGAAACTAGAGCCACACCACACCTGTAGATGTGGGACCTTTACCTCAATCACTTAAGAGCACCATATGGGCTCAGGAGGCCTTACATGGCCCATGGCCCCAAGCCCCACTGCACAGCAGCCATGTGGTTTGGTGAGGACTCACCACCCCCCACCCTAGCTCTGAGGGTGGAACTTGATCAGACAAAGCCAATTAAAGACCTCCCACCCTCTCCCAGCCACACTGAATAGCTTAGAGGGGGCAAGTGACTTGAGTTAGCGCCATCACAATAAGGCACGAGACCCCCATTTGGTGGCTGAGAAAAGAGAAGCCTTTTGTCTCCTCCAGACTCAAAGGAAAAAGCATGTAGCTCCAGGAGCTTCTGGCAGCCACCTGGCTTCTCTGAAGGAAGCCTATCGGAGGACAAAGCCAGGAAATGACACCCAGCGCAGGTGAGACAAGGAGACTCACAAAGAAAACGGAGCTTCGGGCTGCTGATTTAGGAGCTCTGGACCAAACAACCCCGACATCTGGTCTACCTCTGAGCTCCATTATGGATGCGCCCCACCCTTATGGGTGAGTCAAGTGGAAATGAGCTTTCTGATGTTTCCAACACATTGGGTGTTCATCTTACAGGACCTTCTCAACATCACATCATCACCAAGAGAAGGACAAATCAGAAGCCAATTCATTGAGTAGCGATGTCAGTCTTCCCTAAACAATTCTGAAGGAGCAGCAAAAGAGTTCCGTGGCACAAGTAGACTAAGACATACTCTTTGCTCTTCTGTCCCCTAATTCAGTGACCATTGCCATTCTCCTCTCCCCCCCCCCACCACCCTACTTTCTCTCCATTGGCCCAGCTTTCCCGTACACCCTACCCCTCACCCTGGGCTGCCAAACAGAAGCCTGACAGGTGCCAGGGCAAGTCAGAGCCCTCAGAAGGCGGAGTGGACAGGAGGATAAGGAATGCCAGTAAGTTTAGATTTCATCCTGGTCTCTGCCACGCTCTTTACAAAGGATCCTCCTCAAAGAGGGCATCTTTGCAACCTCCCCATTTACTTTATGGAAAAGTATAAAGAAGAAACAATCATGGGTTTTTTTGATCATCCCCTCTTGCAAACATCAGCCAGAATCCAGTCCTTTGTCATGAGATCCCCCAAGTTCAAGGCAGAGTGGGACAGTGATACACACGAGGTCAAGGGCTACATAGTGCCCTGGTTGGCCCAAGGACACAGTGAGTCAAGTGATCGCCATGATCCCTGAAGACACAGGTCAGGAGGAGGGGCTCTGGAGGTGAGCCATATGGATTCAAACCTGGTTCTGTCATCTTTGCTGTGTGACCTTGGACAAGTTATTGACCTATCAATAAGTCAATAGTTTCCTTGCCTGTGAGACAATGATAATAGCTATCTGGCTGGTGTGAGAATTAACAAGTTAATGCACATAAATGGCTTAGAACAGTTCCTGGCACACAGTGAATCCTCAGTCAACATTAACCGCAATTTGTGAAGATTCTGGTCTGTGGCTCTTGGGTATTGACTCAGGGAGGCAGCTTAGTAGGTGGGGAATAAGGTGACCCCATAAACTAGTACTAAAATGAGATCTGAGGTTGATATACCGTCTCCCACTGTTTAAGCACTTTTGGGTGCCCTCAAAAGTATCCTGAGACAAGGGTTGGGTGCAGGTAGTTTATTTAGGGGTGTCAGGAAACAGGGAGGGGGGTGATGGAGCAGGGAAGATGGAGAAGCCTATATAAGCATTATCAAAGTGGGTAATGGGAATTCAACTCGTCCAGGACCTTCTGAGAAGTATGTGAGAGGCCTCTGTACTGAACTGAATAGTGTTCCCCCAAAACTCATGTTCACCCAGAACCTCAGAATATGACCTTAGTTGGAAGTAGATCTTTGCATATGTAATTGCTTCAGTTAAGATGAGGTCATACTGGAGTGGGGGGGGGGCGCTAAATCCAGTGATTAGTGTCCTTTTAGAAAGGTTATGTAAAAAGCACATGGAGAGAAGAATGTGCCATGTGAAGACAGAGGCAGAGATCAGAGAGTTACATCTAGAAGCCCAGAAACACTAAGGACTTCGGGAAGCCACCAGAAGGGAGAGAGGCATGGGACCACTCCTCCCTCAGAACCTCCAAGAGAGAATCAACCCCGCCCATACCTCGATCTCAAACTTCTGGCCTCCAGAAGTACAGGGCACTACTTTTCTATTGTGTTAAGCCCCTCAGTTTATGGAAATTCGTTCTGGCAACCACAGGAAACTAATACAGCCTCCCATAGCTGCCCGGCCACAGGGCAGGAGCAAGGCATCTCTGCCCAAGCCCGCAGCGCCCCCCTGGTTGAGTGGGGTTGACCATTTTCCTGCACTTCAGGGATATACTTGCAAAAGGGCCAAGGGGGTGCCAGGATACTGGAAAAGTCCCCGGCACAGATGCAGAAAGATCCCCAGAGCTGACTGGAGCAGGAATGCCTCAGAGCGGGGGTGAATCTGAGCTGGCAGAGAACTGGGGGCTGTGCGTCAAAATCAGAGGGGTCCAAGGGGATGTGACACAAGTCCCAGAGATGTCTGCTACAGTCACCACCATGGCCAAGGGGGTGTGGGGGGCTGTCCCTCCATGTTTACTCACACTTCCTGCTGGGAGTTTCCCAAGATTGCCCAGGGTTACTTTTATTCATTCATTAATTCATTTATTCATTCATTCATCCGGCACACACTCTCTAAGCTCCCTCTCTGGATTAGGTCCAGGAAGACATCAATGGCTAGATCTGGCCCCTGGGCTCCACCAGCTCCCAGTCCAGTGAGGGGGGCACTCAGATCTTCATGGCACAATGGAGTGAGCTCAGTGGTGGTTGCAAGCAGAGGAGGTCACGGGAGCACGGAAGGCAGACCGAGCTCGGCCGGGCCTGGGGGCTGTAGGCAGGGAGGGACGGCAAATAAGTCTTTCTGGTGAAGACGATGCAGGCGGGGGAAAGAGCATTTGACAGCACAGAGGGTGTGGTGTGGCAGTGGGGAGTGCGCATGAGTGGGGCACCCTGGCATCGGCTGGCCCCCAGCGGCCCTGCCTGCCCACCCTTCCAGGAACAGCAGCCCCTGTTTCCTTGCACAGTGTCCCTCCCTTACTCCGTGAGGCGGTTCTGGGGCTAGAATCCTGGCACCCCACCTCTCCCGGCTACGGGGCTGGACCCAGAGATGGACATGTGACCCAGGCGGAGCTAACAGAGTCCTCGCCTGAGACTTCGCCTGGGTCCGCCAGAGGTAACCTCTCTCCCCCTTTTATCTTACTTGGCGGGTGCTGGGAGCGGCCCATGACTCTGCCCTCCCCTGTCCCTGGCAGAAGTTCATGGACACAGGTAGACGATGGGGCCAAAGCAAGAGAAAGGCCGAGGAGAGACAAAAGGATGTCTCCCGGCCATGTCTCAGGCCAGTTGCCCTCCTGGCCCTTCCCAATCTCACGTGTACACCTCTTTTATGTAAAAGAGTTGGTGTTGAGTTTCAGACCCTTCCAACAGAAAATGTCTGTTTTGTGGGTTGAATTGTGACCCCCCTGTGACCTTTTAAGTGAGAGTTTTGTGGGTTGAATTGTGGCTCCCAAAGGTATGGCCACCCAGAAGCTCAGAGTGTGACCTTATTTGAATGTTTTTACAGATACAATTAAGGTAAGAATCTTGAGATGAGATCACTGGACCTTAAATCCAATGACAAGGTCTGATAAGGGCAGAGGAGGAGAAGGGGCAGAGGGAGACAGAGAGAGGGCCACATTCGGATCGAGGTAGAGACGGGAGCGGTGCGGTCATAAGCCTGGGGACACCTGGAGCCCCCAGACTCTGGAAGCCAGGAGGAACCCTGGCCTGGAACCTTCCGTGGAAGCACAGCCCTACTGACTCCAGGACTGGGAGAGAAGAAGCTTCCGTTTCAAGCCACCCAGTTTGTGATCATTTGTTATGGCGGCCACAGGAAATGGATTCTGTGGGCATCGTGCAAAAAGCCCAGGAAGGATGTGAAGCAGGTGAGGACAGGATCTGCCGGCTCATGTCTGAGGCCAGGTGCCACTCCCCAGTGAGCCTGGTTAAGACTGGGTGACTCAGTCATTTATTCGTCTGACTCCTGGGTTCAGCTCAGGTCATGATCCCACAGTTCATGAGTTTGCGCCTTGCACTGGGCTCTGCGTTGACAGCATGGAGCCTGCTTGGGACTCTCCCTCTCCCCCTCTTCTATTCCCCCCTCCGCCTCAAAATAAATAAATAAACTTTAAAAAGAAAAGAATAAATATAAGACTGTGCAAACAGCTATCAGACATCGCGGTTAGCGAGGCAGGGAGCGAGGATGGGGCCAAGATGGGCTTTGTTGTGCTGACGCTTCTCCTCTACAGAAGCAAGGCGCCTCCTGTGCACTTCAGAGGCTCCTGACCTCAGCCGTGTCCGATCCCAGCCCGGGCGGAGGGGCTCTGCCCAGCCTCAGGCATCGGAGCCCTGACAGAATCACGTCTCAGTGATGCTCCACCCACGCTGGGCTCAGGTGCCCGGCTTGTGCCCACACGGGTACCGCCCAGAAGCGCCAGGAATAACACCGTGTGAGTTATAGCTTCTGTTCAACGGGGTCAGGAGCCAGTGGAAACACGGCCCTGTAGTCTTCCCTGGAAAATCGTTCCGAGCCAATTCTCACAGAATAGACGGAGGCAGTGGGGTAAACAGTCCCACATGGTGGGGCCGGAGTACCCTTCACCCGGCTTCGCTCAGTGTCCCCCGTGGCTGCCCCCTGGGACACACGCCTGGCAGAATGCTCACACAGAAGCTCTGTCTCAGGCTCTGCTTTCTGGGAATCCAGCACACGTGGTTGTGAAGCAGACTGTGGTTCATCCATCTCCACATCCTGCTGCAAACGTTCTTCGGGGCCAATGCCACTGAACAGCTGCGTATGAAATAAATCCTGGTGAAGCCATTCTCGTGAGTGCCCCTTAAGTGCAGTGACTGTGACGGGGGTCAGTCGTTTCTGGCACCATAAGGTGGAGGGAATTGTGTCCAGCAGAACTTCTCTCAAGGGTAGTGTGGCTGGAAAGAATCCCGGGAGGAGACACATGGACTAAGGAATAAGTCCCACCACCACCACCACCAAGGCAGGTGTGAGGATCAGTGGAAGGTGGCAAATTCTCACCTAAGTAGGGAGGGCCCAGTCAGCTGCAGGTGTTTTGATTTACCCTGTGAAGCCTGCAAGTTTGGGCCAGAGTGGAATTGTTCTGACAGCCAAGGAGATGCTGAGGCAGGACCTGGGGTCCTTCTCCGTGCCACCCACCTCTCCCCATAAACACCATGTCAATATCTACAGAACACCAGTTGGAAGGTCAAATTGTCAGCGTGCTCAGGGCTGCGACTCATTTTCCCCGTCTTCACAGAGATTCTTCCCTTTTAATATCCTGTAGCACGGTCAAGACATGGCAAAAACTTCCTATTCAGAGCTCTCCCTAGAGGCCAAAGGGTTTCAAAAGGGAATAAATGTGGAGAGTAAAATAAAAGTCCCATATCTCAGCAGGTTATGGCATCCTGGCTGCTGTCTGCCTCCATCTATGCCCATGGCCCACATCACCCAGCCAGCCAGCCCTGCCTGCGACAGACGCTGATAAGAAGACACACAGGCCATCACCTCCTCCGGCCACCCCAGGCCCACCCTCCGAGGTCCAGCTTCCCAGCCAAGGACCCAGCTCACACACACACACACACACCAGAAAGAGGCAGAGCACAGAATTCACAGATGACTCTTTACAGTAGATCAAGGAAGTACCATTAGCTCTTTTTACAGGACAGGAAACAGGATCAGGATTGGAAGACAAGTCCTTGCCCCATGCACGCCACAGTGCACAGTGAAGCCACGGTTTCAGACTGCAGAAACCTCACTGCTTCCCTGTCATCGGAAAAAATAAATAAAATAAAATAATAAAATAAAATAAAATAAAATAAGCACACACAATTTTTTTGGCCTCGCTGCCCCACACCCTTCTCATGTCACCACTTAATATTCAAATGTGGAGAATTTCCACACTGGAGAATAAAAAAGTCCGAAGATTTTCCCTAGAAGGCCTCGGAGCTTGGTTTCTCACAAATGGCCCCAAGGATGGAAAAAGTCTCCCAAATTGAGACTGGCAGGAAAGCGGGGCCCACTTTGTCTGATATTTCTTCTCTCCTTTCTTGGCACCCGTAGGCTTAGCTCACGCCAATGGAAAATTCCCAAGTGCCAAACAGTTCTCAGATAATCTGCACGCAGAGAAAAGAAAAAAAAAAAAAAAAAAGCTTTTCAACTAAGACAGCTCATGAGGGATTAAGGCGGGGCTCCAGCCAAAACATATATTTTTTCAGATTCTTGACTTCTTTTTCACGTCAATCGGCAGGCTTGCACCCAGCTTCGGCCCTGTCACTGAGACCAGCACTGGGTTGCACCAGAACCTGGATTTCGGGCTCCAGAAGGTCCCAAGCCTGGGCTTGGAAATGCCCCATGGGAAAGATTGGAGGCTTTCTAGAAACATCAAGAAGGAAGGGTCACTACTTGCTCCTGTCCAGACTTGTCCAGGAGAGGATATGGGCAGCCAAGATCATCAGAATAAGGTCATGAGACCAAAAGGAGGGTGGTGACCGTGGGCGAGGGTGGGAGTTTAGATCCAGGGAAGAGAGAGAGACACAGAGACAGATCAGCAAAAGGCTCCCGCCTCATAGCCTATAATGCGTTACTTGTGTAGATGACATTCACTAGCTATACGCTAATCTCTATGATGCTCTATCCGTTTTTAATCCTACATCATGCAATGGCATAGTAACAATCACATTAGTGTATTCAGTTGGCAACAACTAGTACACAGCTGCATTTCAGGTGTTGTGTAGAAAGGAGGCTTCCACAGTGAGGGCACAGCCTGGCCTCTGTCTCCATGGGCTCTTATTCTGATAGCGGAGGTAAGCATTAAAAATAACACCAACGTGGGGTGCCTGGGTGGCTCAGTCGGTTAAGCATCTGACGATTTCGGCTCAGGTCATGATCTCACAGTTCATGAGTTCGAGCCCCACATCAGGCTCTGTACTGACAGTGTGGGGCCTGCTTGGGATTCTCTCTCTCTTCTCTCTCTGCCTCTCCTGTGTGCGCTCTCTCTTTCTCTCTCTCTCTCTCTCAAAGACAGGATACAAAATCAATATACAAAAATCTGCTGTTTCTGTATGTTAGTAATGAACTATTAGAGAAATTCAAAACAACAGTTCTATTTACAATCGTATTAAAAAAAGAAAACCCCCACACACTTAGGAATAGATTTAGCCAAAGAGGGGAAGGATATATAGACTGAAACTGTAAGATGTTGAAGAAAGGACTTGAAGAAGACACAAATAAAAGGAAAGATATTCCATGCTCATGGATCGAAAGATTAATATTGCTAAAATGTCCATACTACACAAAGCAATCTACAGATTCAATACAATACCTACCAAAATCCCAATAGCATTTTTCACCGAAATAGAACAAACGATCCTATCGCAAATAGCCAAAGCAATCTAGAAAAAGAAGACCAAAGCTGGAGGCATCAAAGTCCCTGATTTCAAACTATATGGCAAAGCCTTAGTAATTAAAACAATAGGGTATTAGCATAAAAACAGACATACAGATCGACAGAGCAGAATAGAGAACCCAGAAACAAACCCACGCATATATGGCCAATTAGCTTATGACAAAGGAACCAAAAACATACAATGTGAGAGTCTCTTCAATAAATGCTGTTGGGAAAACTAGACAGATACATGCAAGAGTAGAACTGGACCATTGTCTTCTACACAAAAATAAACTCAAAATGTATTAAAGACTTGGACGTAAGGATATGGGCAACCCTAGAAGGAAACTCCTAGAAGGAAATGGGTGGTAAGTTTTAGTGATGGTATTTTGGGTTTTTACATACCATGAGATCGTGACCTGAGCCGAAGTTGGATGTTTAACCAACTGAGCCACCTGGGTGCCCCTTGGTGATGATATTTTGAATCTGACACCAAAAGCAAAGCAACAAAAGCAAAAATAAACAAGTGAGACTACATCAAACTAAGGCTTCTGCACAGCAAAGGAAACTATCAACAAATAAAAAGGCAACCTACTGAATGGGAAAAAATATTCTCAAATTATATACCTGATAGGGAGTTAAAATCCAAACTATATAAAGAACCCATACAACTCAATAGCAAAAAAAGCAAATGATCCAATTTAAAAATGGAGAGAGAAAAAATTAAAAAAACAAAAACAAAAACAGGGGGAGTGCCTGGGTGGCTCTGTTGGTTGAGCGTCCGACTTCAGCTCAGGTCATGATCTCGTGGCTCGTGGGTTCGAGCCCCACATCAGGCTCTGTGCTGACAGCCCGGAGCCTGAGCCTTCTTCGGATTCTGTGTCTCCCTCTCTTTCTGCCCCTCCCCTGCTCATACTCTGTCTCTCTCTCTCTCTCAAGAATAAGTAAACATTAAAAAAAATTTTTTTTTAATGGACAGAGGATCTGGACAGACCCTGTTGCAAAGAAGACATACAAACGGCCAACAGCCCCTTGAAAAGATGCTCAACATCATTAATCATCAGAGAAATGCAAATCAAATCCACCGGAGATCACCTCACACCTGTTAAAATGGCTATTATCACAAAGATACGCAATAACCAGCATGGGGAGGGCTGTGGAGAAAAGGGAACAGTTGTGTACTGTTGGTGGGAACGTAAATGGGTGCAGCCACTGTGGAAAATAGTATGACGGTATTTCAAAAATTAAAAATAGAACTACCATATGATCCAGTGATTCCACTTCTGGGAATTTAACTGAAGAAAACAAAAACACTAACTCGAAAAGATACCCGCACCCTCATGTTCATTGCAGAATTATTTATAATAGCCAAGACAACCGAAGAGTCCGTCAATGGCTGAATGGATAAATCAATTCTGGTGTGTCTATATACAATGGAATATTATTCAGCCAGAAAAAGAAGAATGAAATCTTGCTGTTTGTGACAATGTGATGGACTTGGGGACACTAAGCTAAGTGAAATAAGTCAGACAGAGAAAGACAAATACTATATGATCTCTCTTATATGTAGAATCTTAAAGAAAGAAAATAAAAGCTCAGATATACAGAGAACAAACTGGTGGGGATAGGGGATGGGAGAAACAGGTAAAGGGAGTAAAAAGAGAAAGAAAAATGGCAATTTTTATTATTACTCTAAACCTCCAGATTTTTCCCCTCACTCATTTTTACACTGTGATCAGTCTTCATTGTATTTTATTTTTTAAAGTTTTTATTTATTTATTTTGAGAGAGACAGAGACAGCTCAAGTGGGGGAGGGGCAGAGAGAGAGAAAGAGAGAGGGAGAGAGAGAATCCCAAGCAGGCTCTGAGCTGTCCACGCAGAGCCCAACGCAAGGCTTGAACCCACAAAGTCGTGAGATCACGACCTGAGCCAAAATCAAGAGTCAGATGCTCAACCGACTGAGCCACCCAGGCACCCCTAATTCGTCTTAGTTTTAAAAGAAAGTGGTCAACTAATTTATTTTTAAAATAAAAACAAAAATAGAGTAGTTTTGCTTTCTTCTGCCTCACTCACTACCTTGTGGATGCGTGGGGGTTAGAAGTGTGGGAGACTTTCCCATGTTGTCTTGGTCCATGAATGGATCTGTTGTGATATATATTTCCAGGTCCCAGAGATCCACACCCAGAGAAAACGGAAGCAGGCTGGAGTCTGCAGTCAGTAAACCCATCTTCTAGTTTGGGTTCAAATTCCAGTTCCACAATTTGCTAGCCACATGTCACTTTTCTTTTCTGGGCCTCAGTTTCTCAATAATAGGGTTGGGTGTCTAAAGAACTTTCCAACCCTGACATTTTCTGAGCTCAAGAACAGGCCAAGAGACTTCTCCAGTCCCTACCTCATGTCTCACGTCATGGACATTGGGGGCCAAAGCGGATTTTAGGGCCATGATTCTTCCCCAGGGCTGTGTTACCTGAGTCACTCAGAGAACCTTGTCTAAATGCCATGACTGGGCCTCATCTCAAGAGAGGTGGCTCTGGGGTGGAGACACAGAGAGAACACATGGTGAGAACTACAGGACGAGCCTGAAGTAGAAAGGAAGACAAGAGCAGATTGTTGCATGGGTCTCCAGAAACCACACATAGTTCACAAGACAACCAGTTCTTAACACACGGGAGAATCCTGAGATGCTCTAAGTGATACTTTCATTTATTTTTTTGAAAGTTTTTCCAGCAGTATACAGTCGTTTCTCGTGGCTTCCATAACAAATCACCCACAAATGTGGTGGCTTTAAGCAGAAGAAATTTAGTCCCTTCTTGGGGCTGAAAGTTCAAAATCACAGGGTTAGCAGGACCACACTTCTTCCAGAGATTCTAAGGGAGGATCCTTCCTCAACTCTGTGGCTTCTGGTGGCTGTGGGCACTCCTGGGCATACAGCCTCATCACTCCAACCTCTGTTTCCTGTTGGGACACTTGTCATTGGATTTAGGGCCCACACAAATCCTCCAGAATGATCTCCTCATCTTGAGTTCCTTAACTTAATTACATCTGCAAAAACTATTTTTTCCAAATAAGGTCACATTCACAGGTTACAGGGATTAGGATGTGGAAATTGCATCTTACAGAATAGAATGTACTAGAATGTAAAAATGCTCCATTTTTTTAATATGGGGAAGCTGAGGCCCAAAGAGACTACTTGACTTACCCCAAATCACATGGGTAAAAAGTCTTGAAGTTTAGAGATAACATACATGTCCCTCCATAGCCACCCATTTTGGCTGTGGCTCATTAGGGAATATCATACCGCTGTTAAAAAGAACACGTTTGATCTAATAAGGCTGATGCAGAGTGATAGCCAAGACCAACAGCTGAATTAGCAAAGGAAGCTACACAATAATTCTTAAAACACAATTGTGTGATGTTCTACCCATCATGCGTGTGTGTTTCTGTGAACACAGGCTGGGAGGCCACACAGGGTCACAGGGAGACACCAGACTCCAGAGAAACACCCAGTCCTAACCCCCTCCTTTCCACTCATCAACACTGGCTTTGGGAAAATTACATAGCCTTGAAGAACCAACCCTTCTTCATCTGTAGTATGGAGATAAAATAATGCTAAGTTCCTGAGTTGATGGATAGTGGCTACAAAGGACTTGGGTCATTGAAGTGACGGGAAAATAGTTATTGCTACTACTATGATCTTCGCTATCGTCCATAGCTTTGTTATCACGTAAAAGTCTCAAAAAAATGTCTTTTTCATGTCAACATTGCAGATTAAATGCACACACTTATTTTCACTAAAATGACAGTAAAGAAATTTACAGAGGCATTAAGACACAGGGGCCAAGAAAGCAAGAATCAAGACATGTTAATAGAATCTTAGAAGATGGTAAGCGGATGGGCGAGCAGTACACAACTTCTCAGAGCGGACTCAGGCGACATCCAATCTTTGAGAAGGACAGACGTCTACCAGTGAGCCTGGTGTGCCCAGAACCAGAGGGCTATTAGCTCAGAATTAGAGGCCCAGGTGCCTCTAGAGACAGGCCAGAGATGGATGTGAGAGCAGACGGACTGGCAGAAAGTACCCCGTCATGTGCAAGACATATATATATTCCTTCGGTCAACTTTTTTGCACAAAGATTGTCACCCATTTTGGGGGACACTTCTTAACAAGAAAAAGGAAGGCTAAAAGGAAAAGAAAAACAAAAAACTTGGAGGAAAGGAAAGACAATGCAGCAGCAGAAGAAAAAATTTTAGATCTATAGTTCAAGACCTCAGAGGCAGAAAATATTGTATTTAGGAAATGAGAACTAGATGCTATAAAAAGGGGGCAATCTGGGGTGCCTGGGTGGCTCAGTCAGTTAAGTGTCAGACTTTAGCTCAGGTCATGATCTCATGATTCATGGGTTTGAGCCCCACATCGGGCTCTGTGCTGATGGCTCGGAGCCTGGAGCCTGCTTCGGATTCTGTGACTCCCTCTCTCTCTGCCCCTCCACCACTCTCTCTCTCTCTCAAAAATAAATAAACATTTAAAAAAGGGGGGGCAATCAGAGAACATGGAAGAACTCCTAAATACTACAGAAATAAAGACATTGAAGAAAATAATAAAAGACATAATAGAAATCTTCTGCAATAGTACTATAGAACACAGAAGAAAAAAGGTTAATAAAAAGTTTTTTTTAATGTTTAAAGGATCAATCTAAGTAACCTAACATCCAAGTAATAGGACACAATAGGAATTCTAAAAACGATCTGGTCAAATTAACAATTCAGGGCACTTTCTTCCAACCAAAGCCATGGGTTTCTTGGTTGAAAGGATTCACCTGCGGCTCAACATAAGTATAAAAAAAGAACCACAGTAAGGTACATGATAGTGAAATTGAAAGGCAACAGGGATAAGGAGAGGATCTCAAAAGCCTACAGAGAGAGAAAACAGGAATCAGAATGACTTCATACTATCCATGGCTGGAAGTGAGAAGACTACAGAGAAATGGTTCCAAAGTACAAGAACTACAATGCTACACGCAAGCAAACTATCATTGAAATTTTGAAACTCTCAGGAGCAGAATGAAGATCATACTAAAAATGCAAAATTTTGACACTTACTCCCTTACACCCTGCCTCAGGAAGCTACTGAAAGACATGTTCCACCAAGATGGGAAACAAACCAAACAAAAGAAAGCCGTGGAACCCAGGAAATTAGGGATCCAACCCAGGAGAGGTGCAAAGGGAACTTCCTGGATGATGGGGAAGAGACATTCAAGACTGCCGGCTGTGCAGGGACCTAGGAGACAACCAGTGGTAGGAGAGCAATGTTCATCAGGAAATGACTCCAAACAGGAGGGGAAAGGGGGATTCCCCGGTATGTGTGAATTTCCAGAGTGAGGAGATGAATTAATGACAGGCAGGTAGGAAACTAAATAAAACATAAAGGCAATTACCAACACCAGGAAAAAGAAAAAGTTATACAAGACAGGAAATGCAATTAAAGTTAGCATTCTATGTGACATTACTAGTAGTATATTAGCACACACTACACGGCAATAATAATAAACACTGAATATTGATTTAACAAAAAGATTAAAGCATAATTGGAGTGGGTGAGAGGGTAACTGGGGGCACTAATGTAAGAGTAAAGTTTCATCTTTGTAGTAGAAAGTCCACTGATGATGTTCAATACAGAAAAATCAAGGATTATTAGTACAGAGCTGCTATTTAGAAGGAGGTAAGAAAATGCCAGAGAAATAACTAAAAGTTGAAAATGGTTGCATCTGGGCAGAAGAACTGAGGTGGACATAGATAAAGGCTGTTCTTTTTCATTAGAACCAGCCTTTGAGAACCATTTGACCTTTAAAAGTATATAAACTTACTTCCTTAATGAAAAGTCAAAATTAAATCTAAAAACAACTTTAAAAAACTGATAACCCCTGGGGAGAAGAGCGGAAATATGCTCTATACTCTTGTGTGTCTCCAGTTTATTTACAGCAGGAATGTGTTTAAGTATGGCTTGTGTTAAAACAAAAACTAATGTTTTGGTGGTTAACAAAAAAGGATCTCAAATTCGAGCCCAGGACCTGACTCTGTTGGGACAGGGCTAACATCTGAAGACAGAGAGGAAAAGCTGGGCCAGCAGGACATGTAGGACTTGGGACAACACTGGGGTTGGGGGTTGGGGGGGGGCGGAATTCCCCGCTGGGAGAAAACATGGAGTGTATTTGGCTCAAAACAAGAAACCCACACAGAGATTTTGGTTTGAAGCTTTGGAAAACATTTGTTTTCATTCCTCGTAAAAAAAAGGATGACGAACGGAATTATTTGAAATGAGATTTTAACAAGAAAAAAACTAATAACATTTCATTAGTATTCTCTTACCAGCTCATTATTAACAAGTCCAAAGACTGATTTTAAGAGTTTCTGTTTCTTTATAATGTCCAGCGAAAACCATCAACACCAGGAGAGGGTTTGGGCTTTGTTTGTTTTTTGTTTGCTTTTTTTTTTTAAACATTCCTCTTCTTATGAGCATTTTGCTTGATTTGTATTTTTGCCACCACTTCCAGAGTTCTTTCTGAGCTCATTAATGTGTTAAACAGGCACTTAAAGCCAGCGTGGGTAGAGAGAACAGACTTGTGTGTTAGAATCACACAGAATTTAATACGAATTCCAGATACTGGCTCATTAACTGTGTGACCTTGAGCAATTGACTTACCCACCCTGGGCTCCAGTATTCCCTGAACAACAGGGATGGCATGCCCCGTATTAAATAATAGATTAAGAAACAGGAGTGCGGAACCTACTAGGTGCTCGACAAAGTGCCCTTCCTGTCCCCCCACCACATACAGGGAAAAGTACTCAAACACTGATGACTTAAATGGCTCATCATACTTGTATCCGAGTTGGATTCCCTACATTTTGAGCACTTCTAGAAAATTGTCTGTAATTACCTTACAGACGTCACCATCTGATAGGGCCTGGTGAAAACTTTGAGAGCCTTAGAGTTTCACGGCTGGGCCCCGGCCTAGGATTAGTGATAAAACAGGGTCCAACTCCCAATTATAGCCTAAGGCTCGAGCTCATCCAAGTCATTTGAAAAAAAAAAAATGCAGAAGAGCAAATCCAAGGAGAGGAAAGGAAGGGGAAACAGTGCCGTGTGCAAATGTGTAAAATCAGGTCCGGACACCCAGACTCCAGGGCTAACTGCAGCCCAGACCTCACTGTGCAACCCTAGGAAAAATATCTCAACATTTCTGGGCCTTGGCTTTCTCATTTGGCGAAGAAAATCCTAACTCCTGCTTTGCCAGGCTCCCCAGTTTGTGGTTAGGGTCTACAAGACAAGAATACAGGTATCTATGTGTCTCTTCTCCCAACATTTTCCCCCTGTACTTTGTCTCCCACCGTGGCTGATGTTAGGTGGGGGTGGGAGGGCAGGAAACAGCCGAAGCCTCAGGCTTTCTGGCTTCTGAGTCCTAGGAGCCTGATAGGAGTGACTGATGGCTCGTGGAGGCCTGAGTCCCCGTCACTATTCCAAGCATGTCGCATGCACCAACTCATCCAATCCTTTAATGGTCTATGAGGCAGAAATTGTTATAACACCCATTATACAGATGGGAAGACTGATAAGACCAGAGAAGTAAATAAATGTGCCCAGGGTCATATGGCCAGTTAATGAGGGGTCTGCACTTGAACCCCAGCTTTCTGGCTCCAGAAAAGGGTAGCCCCACCCATTCCCTGCTCAGGAAACCCTGTCACCTCGAGTGTGTCCCTTCTTTGAATCTTGGGGTATCCTGCCTCTGCTTGGGACAGGTAAGTAGCAAGATATGAGTGGGAGCTGGTCGACCTATGTGGAGACGATGGCCTTTGCCACCTTTACCACTGTCCCCTAGTCTGGGGTCCTGGGGCCTGCCAGGGCCAGCTGTCAGATCGGAGGCTACTGATTATCTGTGCCCTCTTGCCACCTCCTGGGCACCCAACTTCCCTGGTGCCTCTCCTGAGAAATTGGCAGCAGTAAGGACAGAGACCAAGAGCTCAGTGTTCGAGGGGGCCCGGTTTGCCGTCCAGCTGATCCCCAGGATCAGCCGGGCCCAGAGCTGGTCACAGAACCTCTCAGAGCCTTGGGCTCCTCCTGCAGAGGAGACGGCAATCCTTCATTTCATTAATAAATATCGAAGCCCTACTGTGTGCTGAGCACTGCTCTGGGTGCTGGGGATCCAGCTGGGGAGGGAACTACACAGAGTCACTGCTCTCCTAGTCTAGGCATCAAGTGGGGGAGAAACGGACTATGTGAACATATAAGCACGTCCTCTGCTGTTGGGTAGTGAAGAAAAACAAAGCCAGGTTAGGAGGAGCATAAAGTGACAGTGCAATTTCAGGAACGAAGAAAAGGAACAGCTTCTCGGAGACACCAGAGCAGAAACATGAGAGAGAGAGAATGAGGGAGGCATACAAATACCTAGGGGAAAGTCATTCCACGCAAGGGCAAACAGCATGTGCAAAGGCCCTGAGGCACAGGCCAGTGTGCTGTGCTTGAGACACAGCCAGAAGGCCAGAGCAGATACCATGGCGTGAGTGGTTGGGAAGATCACAGGGAGAGGGGGCAGGGGCAGCCGGATCACATAGGGCCTTGTGGGCTGGAATAAGGACTCTGCATTTTACTGTGAGCGAGACTGGGCTCCACTGAGGGGTTGAGACTCAGGGAGTGAAATGTTCCGATGTAAGTTTTTGGTAGATCCCTCCCGAAGCCGCTGCAGAGGGACTGGAAAGGACTGGCCAATCAGCAAGCGAGAGGGTCGTAGAAACCATATCAGGACTCACTGACGCAAGGGAAACATTTAGCCAAAGAGACTTGGGTGGGGGCAAAAGCGTGGAGTCCAGCCTCTGGTATCAGACAGACTTGGGGTCAAGCCACAGCAACTACATTTAAAAGTCATGTGATCTCAGAATAGTTCCTTAACTTCTTTGAGCCTCTTTCCCATCCACAAAATGGGTCATCGAGGAGATTCGGTGAAATGCCACAACAAAGCACAATGTCATACACACAGCACAGTGTCCCAGACAACATTGCTAGGGAGATCATTTTGCAGTCACCACGCCAAGTGGCCCTCACCAAAGCCTGGCCAAGAGGACAGACACACAGAGCCGAAATGACATTTGCTCATTCCGGCGTAGCGGCGAGGAAATGAGCACTCAGGGCGGAAAGCTGGTTGGCCAAGGTCACCTGGTCAGGAAGTGGCAGAACTGGGACCTGGATCCAGGCCTCTGGTTCTGCTGCTTACCAACTGTGTGAACTTGGTGTGTGAACTCGGGGAGGAAGGTCTATCGCTGTGGGGCCTCAGGTGGTGCATTTCAGCACGCGTGAATCGGAGTTAACGGCAGGTGCCCGCCGTGAATGAGAAGATGCTTTCAAGGGCTCGCCCAGGGACTTGAACACGGGGATCACCTCACTCCTGCCTGTCTGCACTGAGCTCGGCCCCGGGACACCCACAGGACAGAAGGGAACTTGGGACAACCCAACAAAGAAGAAGGCTTCACGTGGAGCACAGTGGAAGGAGCCCCCGACGGGAACACCAGACCCGAATTCCCATCCTCCCCTGCTGCTCAGCTCCCTCTGTGTCCACCTTCTCTGACCTCCAATTCCCTCCTCTCAGAGCCTTCCAGCAAAAGAGGGATAATAACACGTCCACATGCAGTACTGACCTTATGCTAAGGGTGATTACTAAATAGCATAAGTACTCAAAATGATTATTTCACGTGTATTCGTGTCATATTTAATTAGTATCGGTCTCCCTCTAGACTCTAGGCTCCGTAAGGACAAAGGTTCTATCTTTTTCCCCCCTCACCAGTACACCCCCAGGATGGGTGCAGCTCCTGGGATAAATTTGGTGCCCAGTAAATACTTGTAACAGGAGTTAAGAGTGCCTGGTGCATTATGGGTATGAGAAACGCTAAGTAAGTGGATGGACAGATAGATGGAGGCATTCGTCGTTCCGCAAGGTAGTGAGCGTCCCATTCCTGGAAATGTACGAGGAAGCAGAGGCGCAGAGGTTCGTTTCATTCATTTATTCATTCAGTCGCTCGTTCAACAGTCATCGTTGGTCACCCACAATGTGCCAGGCCCCATGGTATGCGCTGGGGTCACAGCATTGAACATCCCGGCGGGGCAGCCAGAGCAGACATCAATAATGTCTGGGGGTGACGAGTGGTAGGAAGCAAAAGAACGTAGCGCGGAGAGTTACAGAGGGACACAGCCATCTCTGAAGAGATGTGAAAGAGCGTTCAGATGATTGTCTTCAAGGATTGGAAAAGAAGGCTCCGGCTGGAGGATTCCAGAATCCCTTCCAGCTGGAATACGCCTTGTTCCCTCCATGGCTTTAGAGGGAGCTGGTGAGGGAGTCCCTTCCCGCTGGATTGTGGAAGCAAGAGGCTTTGGACTGAAATTGGACCAAGCAACCTGAGTGCCTGGCCTCACTCCGTTTCCCCTCCCTGTGGGACACCAGGACCGTCACCAACTCTCTCTGGTCCTGTTGCCTCCCCCTCCCATCAGGACATGCGCCCTGCGGCTGGCTGTCCATGTGCCTGGCCAGCTCTCTGACTGCAGGCATGGAACCCCCAGCGTCCCCACTACAGACCCTTCATCCCTGAACCGGGCCACACTTCCTGCTGGCGTGCTACCAAGAGTCCCTCCTCGTAAAGCTGAGGTTCACGGGGAAAGAGACGTCCTATTTTACGAACACTTGTTTATTAGCTGAGAGGTTGCTCTTACCTGTGCCCGGACCCCCGGAGGTTCAGCTCTGCTGACCGGGTCAGCGGCACACGAGCGAGCCTGCGGGAAGAAACACCCAGAAGCCACCTAGCACTTGGGGGCCGGACCAGCTACATCGTTTACGGGGCCCCGTGCCAAATAAAAATGCACGGCCCCTTGCCCCAAAAGCAGGGCAGGGGAAAGTGCGGTTCAAGGTACTCGCGTATAAAACTTTTCCTTTCCTTGTAGTCTCACCCGTGACCTGCCGTGGGGTTTTCTGTTCGCTATTTAATGTTGCTCTCCCCTGGGCACTCACAGGGATGCTGAGACCTGGGTACAACCCTCACAGGCACCTGGGAGCCCCAAACTGTGGCCTGGAATGCAAGTACGCAGTCCGTCAGCTGCCGGGCTCCCTCTCCGCCAGCCTTCAAGTCTCAACAGTGGCGGGAAGTTCAAATCGGGCACCTCTTCTTCCCTTGGACCCCTGCCACTACCTATGGCAGCTGGGTGGCCCCCAGGGAGTATTGAAGTCTCCGTACTGGGATTTACTAGGCAGCTGGATGAGAGGTGGGCAAAAGGCCTGCCTCCACCAAGGCCTGCCCTGAACATGTGCCACAATCATGCCTAACCCTAAATGTCTTGCGGGGGAGGGGGGGGTGCACCTAGCACTGACTCACAGGGAGCAGGGTAGCAAACAGCCAAGAAGCCTCCAAGCCCCCAGAGCATTATTTATAAAACATCAATTCAAAGCCAAACTTACTAAGAACTTCAAGGACACACCTGCGGCATTAGACCCCAGGCTGAGGCCCTTTTGAGAGTGGGTCCCTGTATGACCGTCCTGGTTACAGACCCATGAAGCCCACCCAACGAAATCAGACTGGGTCCTGCAGCTCCCAGGTGGGGGAGGGGTGCGCTTGTCCAATAAACTGTTTCAGAGAGCCTCTCAATCCCAGTGAGTCTGGCCAGTGCCGTGCTGGACCCACCTGGCTACGGACCAGCAGCCGGGCACCCTCCCAGAGGGAAACAAGGACTCCAGCGACTTTACAGTCCTGCCTGGGAGGAGGAGAATTTACACAGGAAAATGGAGACCCCCCCCCCTCCAAGAGCGGGCCGCCGTTCCCTCATCTGGAAAATGGGCAGTTGCCTGCCAGATGATGATCAGAGGAATCTAGATTTGTGCATCCGCGTAAAAGCAGAGACGTTCCTCATCGAGATAAATCATGCCGGTGCCTTTCCACCGCTGGAGGCCGGCCACAGCCTCGCGATCCTGCTCATGTCTTTGATCGGGCATCCTCACGCTTGTGGTCCCTTGGCCTGAAAGTCCTTTATTCAATCTAACATCCCCTCTGTCCCTCCACGGGGAGCAGCCCCCCCCCCCCCCGCCAGTCGCACCTTCACGTTTGATGCACCTCCTGGCCTGGGAACCTTCTTTTCCTTTTCGTTGCCAGGGTCAGAGGCGTCCACGCGGTAATAGTTTGTTGTATGAGCGAGTGTCCCAGGAACCTCTACTGGCCACTTTACAACTTCTTAACATAAGAGAGTATATTTATCATATTGGATATAAAATAAAAGGGAAGAAAGGAAGAAATTAGCTGAGGGAGGGGCAAAGAAGAGTGAGAAGAACCCCCTTTCTGGGGTCCTCACGCCCTATCTCCACCTCACCCCGCTCTGCTCCCAGGGGACCCCTGGAGTCAGATCCAGGGTGCGTCTGCTGGAAATAGAGGCCTCGTTGCAGGGGCGGATCTGTACATCCGCGGTGCACGCCCAGGGCGCACCTGCCCCGTGCCTTCGTCCCCGACCCAGGAGTTTCCCGACCAGACCAGCGCGTTGGTCTGCTGCCCCCAACCCGGGGCCCGCGGCATTTCGACAGGGAGGAGCTTCGGATCTCTGCGCCCCCAGGCCCAGCCTCTCAAGTGAGTTTCACCAGAAGGCCTAGTACTTGGGAAGGTTCCCAGGGCGCCTCCTTGCGTCTCCAGAGAGTCATCGCTAGCGCGGTGATGGGCCAGCTCAGCCCCCACCTCTCCGATCTCTTCCTGCAGACCCCAGAGCAGGCAGGAAAACTGGGGATCCTTTCAGGAGTCCAGGTTCCAGACGGTTCACCCAGAAGCTGCCGGGCGACCTTGGGCACATCACTTGACATCTCTGGACCACAGCTGACTCAGAGAATATTTTCCTCTAAAGGCCAAGCTATGAATCTAGTGAGATTATGCGTGATTGGACGCCTGGCACAGAGGCTGGCTCAGAGGGAGGGCTTCTTTAAGGGATGAGGACCTCCCTTCCCCTCCGGAGACCCTACTAAAGCGCTGGGGTAAACAATTAAAACATCTGTCAAACCATAGCCTGCCTTCAGAGAGTTTGTAGGACGAGAGGAGACGGACGAACTGGGTGCAAGAACTGAAGCCCACCCAAACCCCGCCCCGCAGCTGAGGCCCCACTGGCTCCAGGGGACTCCAGGACGGGAGCTGGGCACCAAGCACAGGGTCTCAAGTCTGAGAGGAGAGAAACGTCTTTGGGGTCTGGGGCTGCCTCGCCCTGAGAAGCCCCCAGGCTTCTCGCACCTTCCGTGGTGTGGGGAGGGGGATAGGGTCACAGAAGAGAAGAGGCCAAGGGAACAACTTCTCACTGGTGGCCACCCTGGGCCAGGTCACTAACACTTGTCCTCTAACTGGGGCGGGGGACCTCGCCTACTCTGTCCCCACCGCTCCCCTCATTAAAACAGAGCAGAGCTTCAGAAAACCCAAGCCGACCCTGGAGGGCTCCTGTCCGAACCGCACCAGAGTCCAGCGCCCAGCCCCGATGGCTCTTCCTGCCTCAGAGGCTTTGCGCTGGTCCCTCTCCATGGAAGGATCTAGAATCTTCTCCTGGCTCTTGTTGGAACTCCAGGCCCTTCCTCACTCTTTGGGTCCCAGCCCACACCCTGCTCCTCCATAGAGGGGTCCACTTTGACCACCTCCAGTCCTCACGCTCTTATTTTCCCCCTTCCCAGCATTCACTTCTACCCGAAATTCATACTTATTTGTTAATGTGTCCAATTGCCGTTGAATGAATGAATGAAAGGACGCTGGACTAAAACCAGGGATCCAGGCTCTGCCCAGACTTTCTGCGTGACCTCAGCCAAATCGCAACTACCCCTTCAAGCCTCAGTTTCCTCACCTGTAATATGAGCTAATGAGGGCGCCTGAGTCACAGAAGGAGGATGAAAGGAAGAATCTTTGAACTCCAGGTCCACAGTGGCCACAGTCTTCCATCCATCCTTTGGGTCTCGTCCAGGGACAAGAACACACCTCCCCTCCGGCCCCAGACCCACTTCCCCATCCATCACCCGACCTCACCTCACCCCCGCTGCCACTGCCCTCGGAGGATCAGAACCTTTGGACTTCCAAGCAGCCGGCTGGAGGGCCATGGGGCAGCCACCGGCGAAGAGGTGGGGTGGTCATCCCGCCCCTGTGCTGTGTGCTCTGGGGTTCTCAGAGCGCCTTCCGGTCGGGGACAGCCGCAGCGTCCCCACACCAGCCTGAAAGTCATTCCCCTCCTTGGACCAGGAAACCGAGGCTCAGAAAGGCTCAGTGACAGGGCCCAGCAGAGGCTGCCTGGGTCAGAAGCCCTGGGCCAGCTGTCACCAGTGCTGTGACCTTGCTTGTGTCGCTCATCTTCCTATGCCTCCTTTTCCTCGTCTGTGACATGGGGATTCCACTGGTGGCTGTGTGTCGGTGGTGTGGACTTGTTGGCATAATCCCCACAGACCACTTGGAGTGGTCCTGGAGCAAGCAAGGGCTCAGTACGTGTCAGCTGCTGTCACATCAGCAGGGACAGGTCTACTCTGATTCCCCAACTGGGAACACGGGGGGGGGGGGGGGGGGAACAGACCAACAGACCAGGAGAGCCCTTTTCTCTTCTTTTTCTGGACCCCTGCCAGGAGTCATTGCTGTGCCCACTTAACAGACGTGGAGCCTGAGTCCACAGAACTCAGGGTGGGTCACTACTTCTACCACTGGGGGATCCAAGGACGTCACCAGAGAGGAAACAGGGTATTTTTGAAAAATAACCTCGCAAAGCATGGGAGTCCAGCCTACCCTAGGGGCAGCTCATCCGAGCGGAGACAGAGGGACAGGACTCGGTGAAGGCGCCCGGAAGTTCCCAGGAGGGAGACACAGGGGACTGGCCCCCTCAGGGGAGACTCCGACGTCACCCAGACCGCGCCCCCAACACACCCCACCGGCTCCGCGTAAACAGCGCAAATGCGGCCTCCCGTGCGCACACACGGCCAGGAGCCCAAGAGCGCAGCCCTCGCGGAGCCTCGCTGACAGATCCCAGCCCCGCGTGGCTGTCAAAACCCGCTTTTCCCCGGGGAGGGGAGGGCGGCAGTCCCTGCGGTCCCCTGAGCTGCCGGCTAGGATCCAGCTTCTGCTCCGCGCCGCCTGGAGCCAGTCTGCTCGCCTGTAAAATGGGCAGCAAAGCCCGCCACGCGGGGCTCCTACTCCATCCGACTCCGAGGCGGTCTCAGGTGGGCGGGGCGTTCCCGCCGTCTGTCCCCAGTCAGGCCCCGAATGAAGAATCGGCCCTCGAATTCTCTACTGCACCCCTGCGGCGGCGCTCAAGGCCTGGTGAGCCAGGCGTTCGGGCCGATTCCGAAGCCCGGGAGAGGCGCTCCTGACACGCTAGACGTCACCACCCGGAGAGGCAGAACCCGATTCCAGCCCTCAGGTTCGAGTCGACTGCCCCGACTGCCTTTTGGAGTCTCCAGAGAGGCCCACGCGCGCGCACGCGCGCGCACCCACACACCCGCCCCTTTGAAATTCGTCTAGTGCCAAGCAGCTCACAGAGAGCACTTCGTTTTATACCCACGGTAATAGGAAGGGATTCTCACCACGATTCCACACTTTACGTGTGGGGAAAGTGAGACTCAGAGAGGTTAAGTAACTTCTCCAAGGTCACACAGCTAATGAGTACCGAAACCATGAATCCTACGACCAGATGGGCTGGAGCGATCCATCAATGTCCTAATGCTGAGTAGCTGGCTCCTTCTCAAAGCACCGCCTTCTCGGTGGGGGAGCAGTGTTCAGTGCCTGTGTGTTGTAGAGTGGGGGGGCGGGGGGGATTTGCTGTGCCGGGGGACTGGATGGACGTCCCAGATCTTGGGCCTGGGTGCAGCCCAGCAAGAGCAGACATCGCATCTGAGCCCTAGGAAGGTGGTCAAGTCTCTGCGGAAGCAGGAGAAGGCGGTGTGCAGACAGGGGTGGGAATGGGGTGGGGGTGGCCCCAGGGGAGGAGCCCCAGGAGGAGAAAGGAAGCTGAAGTCACCCAGGGTTCTTGCGAGGGAGCTCCGGGCGCTCCCTCTGGCGCCTCCAGCAGCCTCCAAGTAGAAGCTCTGCGTTTTAGGATTGACTCCCAGCGCCGGCACGAACAGCTCCCGAGCCCTCCACACAGTGTGTCCCCCCTCCCCCACCCGTTGTGCCCCGAGTCGCCCAGTCTGCTCCTGTGGCTCCGGCTCGTCTGCCCAGTCTGAGTGGCTTCAAGCGGCTTCGATAGGCCTCTGCCTGGAGTCTCTTGCTGTGGCTGGCTGTGTCCACAATTTCTTGGCGTTCATCTGCCTCCATTCAATGACGGTCTCGCACCAAGGTTCCGCGCGCCTCGCAGCGTCGCCAGGTCCTGGGGGCTGAACTGCAGTAGGGACGTGGAAGGGTGGCACCTTGCCGTTGTATGTTTGCCTCTATAAACCGGGACGTGTGTGTTGATGGTGGGTGTTGGTGTGTGTGTGTGTGTGTTAGTTCTGTGTGTACAGGGTGTGCGGCGTACGTAGATGTCGTGTGGCTGGGTGTCTGTGCGCGCGCGCGCGTGTGCTGGTTGGATGTGTTGGGTGTCCGTCTCGTGCCTGTGTTGCATGTGTGGTGTTAGATGTGTGTGTGTTGCAGTGTTTGTTGGTGTGCGGTGTATGCGATGACGGCGACGACGACGACGGCGCGCATGCGTAATAGCTCCGTCTCGGAGCGAGCCTGACCCAGCGTCCGGCTCCAGTGCCGCGAAGAGCAGGGGCTGTAGGCTCGCGGCGCCGCGGGGGGCGCTGTGCGAGAGGCAGGCGGGTGTGATGAGAGGGTCCCCCTAGGCCTGGAGCAGGGGTGTTGTGCGAGGGCGGGAGTGGAAACTGTCGAGTGGAGCGAAAGGAAATCCGCGAGTCTGAAGTGGGGACTCCGTGTGCGCTGGAGAATGGACGCTTGGTGGTCGTGGGCAGGGGACAGTGAAGGTGTTTCCCGGGAGCGGCCGGAGTCCGGGCTGGGGGAGTGTCCCGGCCTCGCCGCCTCTCGAGCGGCTGGGAGGGCGGGGACAGAGCCGGGGAGGCCGCGCGGCCCCGGGGGCCCGGCCAGGCCGGCGCCAGCCGCCGAGTTGAAAGGCGGCCGCAGCCTCTCCTTGCTGCTTCCCATTGCGCCCCCGAGGGCTCCAGGCGGGGCGTAGGCCGGGCTCACCTCGGGGCCGCGGGTCACTAAGGGGGGCATCATTCGGTACGGGACCCCGCCAGCCTCACGGCCCGCGTAGGCTTCGCACTTGAGGTCCCCCGCCTCCTGAGTAACTGTCTCCCCTGGGCCTCCTGCGCGACCGGGGCCTTCAATCCCGGGGTCAACGAGCGGAGAAAAGGACCCCAAAACAAGGCGCGCTTGGCGCGAGCTCCCCACCCCTCCCCGGCCTCGCAGAGCCGCGACCGCGATCGCCCCGGCCCCCCGCGGACCCACGCGGAGCGAAAGCGCACCAGGGCCCCTGCCCCGGAGCGATCTCTCCGACCTGGGGCGCCGCGCCACCGACCTTGGGCCTGTTCGGCTCGGCCGGCGTGGTCAGAAGCTGAGTTTGCAGATCGAGGCTTTGTCTGCTCCCCAACAAACCGAAAATGCCTTCACAGACGGCTCGCAGGGCAGGTGAGAAGCCCCTTTTGTTCCCCAAGGGACGGGGCTTGCTCGTGGTCAGAGCACGAAGGAGTTAAATTCGTGGGGCTGTGGCTGGGTTCCCGGAGCCCGTTTGCCAAGGATATGCGCGCTTCGCAGGCCTTTTCCAGCCTCCAAGAGCTATTCAGGCGCTAAGTGACCCTCAAGGAGACAGGGCTGGGCAGTGGGGGGAAAGC
Source organism: Panthera tigris (assembly GCF_018350195.1). Taxonomy (NCBI): domain Eukaryota; kingdom Metazoa; phylum Chordata; class Mammalia; order Carnivora; family Felidae; genus Panthera; species Panthera tigris. The sequence goes on along the minus strand of NC_056663.1, from coordinate 198,146,108 downwards.
GTAGATGCCACCGTGTAACCTGTGTTCGAATCCCTGCTCTACCCTTTATGGGCTGTGTGACCTTGGGAAATCACGTAACCTCTCTGGGCTGCTGTCCACTCCCTTGTAAAACAATCCCCTAAGGTTCTGGGGAGGCGGCGATGTCAGGAATTCCTCTGGGCGCCATACGTGGTGACTCCGAGTGAACGATCCGGTGCTTTCTGCCAAAGGAGGAAACCGATCGGTAGAGGACTAGGCCTGGGAACCCCCTGCCCACTCTGCCCTCGCTTGAAAAACAAGCAACTTAGTTCAGAGGGCTGAACGAGGAGCGGTGCCCAGAACCCCGCCTCCAGTTCCCACCAGACCTGGCTGAATCTGATTCGGGGCCCTCACCCCACACCAGGGCACCGCTCCGATCCAGCAAACATTTATTGGACACCTTCTGTGTGCATGCTCTGTTGAGATAGGGAATTCGGAAACAAAAACGAGGGAAAGAAAGAACTAGACGAAAAGAAACTAGGGGAGACGGGAGTGGAAAGAAACCCGGACCCAAGCCGGCGACTCGGGCGGAGGCGCGCGCCGAGGCGGGCGCGACCGGGGGGTCCCAGGGCGGCCGCCTCCTCCAACCCTCCGAGGTGCTGGGTGGGGGAAGGGGGCGCGCCCGCCCGCCTCGCCTGCAGCTACCGCCTCTCTGGAGCCGCGGCGCGTCTGCAGAGCGCGAGCCGTCGCTCATTACTGCAATTATGTTGCTCTAAGTTTGCCTCGACCCTAAATTGCCAAACTTCGAGGAGCCAGGAGGCCCGGGAGTCCGAGCCAGCGGAGACACCTGATCCTGCCCCACCATTCCCCTACCCGCACTTGAGGAAAAGCCTCTGGTGCTGCGGACTCACTGTGAACTGAGAAAATTCAGACCCGCCCCCTACTCCCTGGGCGCCCTCTCTCGCAGGGGTTCGTTGTCGCTTCTCCAGAATCCTGGGAGTGGGAAGGATTTCTAGGCCCATTTTGCAGATGAGAAAACTAAGAAAGCAAGAAACGGAAAATCTTCCTTATCCCAAGTCAGGCAAAGTTTAAGTGGCAGGGCTGGGATGAATCACATTGGCTTGTCTGACTTCAAGTTCAATGCTATCCCCAGGACGGGAGAATCACGAGGGGTGTTGCAGGAAGGAAGCTGGAAAATGTGTAGAAGGCAGTGTCCTTCGCTCCATCGCGGTCCGGTTGCTTAGTTTATAGAGGGGAAGCAAAAACAACCCCTTTCTGCGTCTGCCGGAAGGAAGCAGCGATGTACCTCGACCCTCAAGCGCCTTGCAAGGACTGACTACGTGAGTCTGAGAGCTTTTTAGGTCTAACTGTTCTCTCTCAGGGACAAGGAGGCCCGGATTCGGGTTCTGACCGCACTTCTGGGAGCCCGGCTTCCGGGCTCCCCCAGTCTGCCTGGTCCCGCGGAACGGCACTCCACAGCAAGCTTGCTTTCTTCTCCTCCGGAGGGGAGTTGTGGCATGCTCAGACTGCAGCCTCGGGGATCGAACGTTTGCCGGAGCTACGGAGACTGGAAGATCCTAGAACCAGGGTACCCCGGAACTTGCCGGGCGAAAGCTCACAGCCGGCCCCGGGGGTGCATGGGCGCAACCCAGTGCGCTCTTGGAATTCCTAGGCAGAGCTCCGGCGCCTGGGGCTAGAAACAGCGCCGTGTGCCCAAGACTCGGTTTCCACCCTGAGCCACGGCCTCTATCCGTGGAGACGTCCACCCTCCCTCCCCAAGTCCAACGCCAGATACTTTGCTTTGTAACAACCGTTGGCCTGCTGGCTTGCAGTGTTAAGGGCTCGCCGCAAAGGCTGCCTGGGGCTGTCCCGCGTGGAGTCTGGAGGCTCGGGCCAAGGCAGGGTGGAGGCAAGGCCGGGGGAGGGGGGACGCACGCAGATCTGGTGAGAAGTAAACCGGGGCCCCCAACTCGAAAGAGAACAGAGCGGTGCCTGGAACATAGTAGGCCCTGTTTACTAGGAGGTCATTTTCTGCTACCAACATCCTTGCAGAATTCGCCCCAGAAGGCTAAAACTTGGCGCTCGTTCAAATCTATTCTCCTGGAAGCCTGAATTTAACCTACTATATAAAAGAAAAAACGGAGTCTGTGAGAGTTTGGGGGGAGGGCTCATGCAAAGGACACGCCAAGGTGGGAAGTGTATTGTCGCCTTGGGTTTTCAGTAAAGTGGTTTGTGTTTAGGCGTCCTAATAGGGGGTGTGAAGGAGTTCACATTCTGGCAGCTCAAAATTAAATCCACAAACCGGGTCTACACCAGCGCAGCGACTTAGAGAAGGAAAGCTGTGCCTCCACCCCCCACCTGGCCTCCTGTGGGAAAAACAGGTTTGCGGGGGTGGGAATTGTCTGGATTAGCTGTCTGCAGTCATCAAACCATTTGGGTGATTCGCTTTGTTTTCATAGACAGGTTAAAAAGGAAGAAAAAAGAAAGAGTCGGTTCTGGGTCACCTGAGCAAGTGTCGATTTCAGCTTAAAGCGAATTGGAAAATTGAGCCTAATTATCGTAGGTAATTGCTTCAATTCTCCACTTGACTTTGCCAGCGCAGATCTGTCCTGTGTGTTCAAAGAGACGCCCCCCTCTGTCCCGGAATATCGTGGTCACCTTTGAAAGGCGTTAGAGTAAAAGTCCCATCGCACTGAAAGGCAATTGCATGTGCGAAGACGTGAAATTCACATAAAGGCCTAAATCAATAAAGAGATCATTTCTTGTAGCTTAAAATTAATTTATTTAACAAATATAGCTATAATATAAATGATAATAAAATTTCAAATATACAGTATATTACACACCATCCCTTCCAAAGGGATTCTTGACAGACACACAAACGTACTGTTAAATAAGAAACAGGATTTTTAAATTTTATTTTACAATTTCTTCTGATACTGGTGAGAGGGGTCCCTCCAACCTACCTTTGCAACGCATCTGTGTGCCCCCCTCCCCCCACCGAAAACAAACGTTCTGCTGTTGAAGTTCTCTGAACTTTTCCGAAGGAAGGACCTGGGGGCTGGCGGGGCGGTGGGGAGGCCGATCTCCCCTGGCATGTTCTCCTTCTCTCCAACTGTTCTTATTTCCAAAATCTTCAGGCGGGAGTATTTTTCCTGTGCTTTTCGCGCAGGGTGTCGGGGGCAGGAGGCAGGGATACAGGACGCAGCCCCTGGTGCGCGTCCAACAGCTAACTCTGCTGAGGCCCCTTGGGAAATTTAACTTCTCTAACCCCAGTTTATCCATCTGTAACACAAAGGGTAGGTCTAGATTCTAGAAGAGTGTTAAGGGACCCTTCCAGCCACTCTGGGGGAGGGGATCAGACTTCGTGAGTGAACGCAGGGAGCGGCGGAGGATAAACCAGAGCAGTGTGGGGGGTGGAAGGGGAGGGAGCTCGCTGGGTGGGGTGGGGGTGGGGGGCTCCTGCTGCTTTGCAGAAGACAGGGGCTGGAGGAATCGGCTGGAACCGCAGGCGGGGGACCCTGGGACCCTCTATGTCAGATGGTACATGCTGTAGCCCACATGGGCTGTGTAGAGTCCCACGGGCGCTACCGGCAGCGCGGCGCGCTGGAAGGGGCCAGAGGCACCGTAGAGCGAGGCGCCCGCCGCGGCCGCTACCGCCGCTGGGCCGCCGAGCGGGAAGGAGAGCCCGAAGGCCGCGGGTGGCAGCATGGGCTTGGCGGCCATCTTCAGCTTTTCCAGCTCGGCCTCCTGCAGTCTCTTGGCCTTGGCGCGGCGGTTCTGGAACCAGATCTTCACCTGCGTCTCGGTGAGGCTGAGCGAGCTGGAGAACTCGGCGCGCTCGGCGATGGACAGATACTGCTTCTGGCGGAACTTGCGCTCAAGCGCCAGCAGCTGCGCGGTGGTGAAGGGCGTCCTCGGCTTGCGGTTGGTCTTGTGCTTGCGCAGGGTGCAGGCCGGGGGGCTCAGCCGCCCTAGGGGGCCGAGAGAAAGGCAGTGGGTTAAGAAAGCGGCGCGGGAGTGTAATCTGCCCACAAAGCAGAAATAGTAGTCAACAGCAATACCGGCTATTCATTTGCGTGGGGCACCTCGGTGCCAAGCGCTGGGAGAGACACTTGGAAAAGATTTTCTCCAATTGCCACGCCCCGCGGGGTAGACGTTTCCGTCTACTTCTTGCAAACGAGGAAACAAAGATTCCGGGTGAAACGCGCGCGTGTTCAAGGCCCGAACTTAAGTGGGAAGAGGTGGGATGCCTCCTGCTAGATGGCTGCTTGGGAGGGCCTTCCGCGGCGGGCCTCCTCCCACCGTCGCCCAGGCTGGGACCGTAGGTGTTAATAAGGTTGATGAAACAGGCAGAAAGGCCCTGCACCCAACCCAAGATCACATCTAGTTTTCTGCGTTGGGTGAACATGTATGTGTGCCCACCAAAGTGTTCAGCGCTAGGCTAGGCCCAGATCTCTTCCCCTTGGAACGGCGTGCTCCTACAGGGGTCTAAGGACAGTCTCAGGGGATGGCAGGCGAGCAGAGCCGGCTGTCAGGCGGTCAGAAGGTTGCACCGGCGGCCATATCTCAAATATAGGAAGTGCCAAGGGGAGGGGGGTTGCATCTTCCGGTGGTCCCAGCTGTCTCTTGGGGCTCAGCCACCCCCAGTGCCTTGGCCCTCTGGTCACACACAAATGGGGGTGAGTGGGAGAGGGGTTGCAATGGCTTCTCCTCCAGCTGGGTCTCAGTCCACGGAGATGAACGGTGCCAAGCTTTTTCTTATGGCTTCAAAATATACCTCAAAGATGGGCGGTGAGCCAGCGCCCCGGCAGAGGGCTCCCAAAGGTACCAGTCGGAGTCCTCTGGGCCAGTGAACCCCTGCCACACAGGGCAGTTGTGGCCAGATAAAACGGAGAACACATTATTCCCAGGACAACGGGGATCTCAACGACTTTGGGGTCAGCGTGGAGGCCCTAACCGAATTCCCGAGTCCTGGAAAGGACGCTTTGCCTACCCAGCGGCTTCCCTCGGGGGAAAAATGAATTCAAGTACATAATGTTTCACCATGCGGGTTTTGCCTAAGTATGCATGTTTTTTCGTTTGTTTGTTTTTTTTCCCTTAAATGAGCCTTTGGGCTCGCAGACCACCAGGATATGAGTCAAACGAAATCTTGTGTTAACATCCCCCCTTCTTCCCTGCTCCAGGCCATTGAGAGTCCGGGAAGCAGTTGGCCCCCGACTCGCTTTCCGCCGGGCCGCCCGAGGGGCGGGCGCCGAGGGAAACGTCAATCCCTTCGGTAGCGACAGCCTAGCCCGGGGCCACCTTCTCCAGCCTTTAGGCCCAGGGAGGGGCTGGCCTTTCAAAGACGTTTAATCCCCAGATAAAAATCATTCCTCAGCATCACGCCATTGAATTCGGGTTGCTATTATGCCGCGCAAAATAATCGGAGGAAACGAGGAAAACTTGGGAATTTCCCGTGCTCCTGAAATATCTCCGAGCGTGTTTGCTGGGCAGAGAAGCCGGGGGGCCGCGAGGCCTTGCAACGACCCCGAACGCGCCTATGGCGGCTGGAGTCCGCTCCAGTGGCCCTGTCGGGCGACGTCTGGGAGCTTCCCACCGCCACGGAGGGGACGCCTCCCGCTAATTGACTTGGTGCCCCGCCCCCTCCGCTGGACCTGAGTGCCCCCTCCCACTAATTGAACCATCCACCGTGAGCACCAAGTATCTGTCTGAAATCTGAAGGGTTGGAAGGGGGAATTTTGCAAGAGGTTCAGAACCTCAGGGCAGAGAGGTACTTTAATGCGGGGTGGAGGTGGGGGGGGGGGGGAGTCTTCTATGAGAAAGTGAAACTCTGAGCGCAGGGAAGATGTCCGCACCGCCTGGACCCATCCGTAGGGATAACGGCCAAATAACAGGGCATAGGGGCAGATAGGGAAGTGGGGACTCCCGGGGGCTTCTGATAGGAGCAGGAGGGGAGGGTGCCCAGACACCTTGCCCTGGAAGTTAACTGCACCCCCGCCACACACACACACACACACACACACACACACACACACACGCCCAGCGTCGCCCGGCCAAGGCGAGGAGTCCGCGAAAGTGGACCGAGAGCTGGGCTTCAGCCAGGCCTCTACCCCTCTAGCTGACGCGAGTAGGGAGAGTGGCGAACCCCGGCCGCCCCGCCAGCAGATCTGCAGCATGGGCTCCGGGTACCTGGCTGCAGGTACGCAGCTGCTGGAGACAGGCAGGCGCCGGCTCCAGGCCTGGCGCCCTCCCGCCCCGCACCCCCCGCCCGCCCCCCCCCCCCCCCCGCCGCCTGGGTTCTGGCTACTTACTGGCCGGGGGCGGGGAGAAGCGGGGGTTCTGCATCCACGGGGTCCTCTCGGGCTTCTCGGGGCTCTCGGCTTTGACGAGCGCATCTTCTGGCAGCTTGAGAAGTCCTCCCACCGAGAAATGGCCCAGCGGCCGCGGCGAAGACGGCGCGTCCGGGGCTCCCAGAGACCCCGGCCGGGCGCCCAGGGGCTGCGCGGAGCCGCCCGCCGCCTGTGCGCCCTCGGAGGCCACCAGGGCGCTCTCCTTGGCCCCGGGCTTCCTGTGGTCGGCCATGAGCGCCTCCACGCTGAAGGGCAGGAGTGAAGGGGACACTTTGGGCTTGGCCCCCTCCTCGTCTGCGCCCATGGCGGCCGCCGTGGCCGCGGTGGCGCTGGGGGCCTGGCTCCCGCCTCCCCCCGCCGGCTTGCCGAAGGCGGAGTCCTCCACTTTGACACCGAGTGGCAAAGAAGTCATGTCAGCAGCCGGGGCCATGCAGAGCCGGGCCCCCCCTCCAGCCGCAGCACGGGCCAGCCGCCGGGCATGGGCTTGGGGCGAGCTGGGAGCGCGGCCGGCCTTTGGGTGCGCCCGGGGCCCTGGCCGGGCGGGCCCTCGCGCGCGCGCCTCCCGCCCCTCCCCAGAAGGCCGGCTCCGGCGCTCGGGGCCTGGTTCCTCGCTGGCGCCGCCGCGCAGGCCGGGTTCCCGGGCGCACTCGCCGGCTCCGGGTCGGGCCGCAGCTCCCCAGAGAACTTGTTAATAAGGCGAGGCCGGCGCCGCGGCGACCAATCAGCGCGCGAGGGGGCGGGCCCGGCGCCTGCCATTGGGCCGCGCTCCTGCGGACGGGCCCCGAGGCGCACTGGGCCGCTGGGCGCGCGGGACGGGGCCGGGCCCCGGGAGGGCAGGGGAGGGGAGGGGAGGGGGCGCCGGAGAAACTTTCTTCCGCGCTGCAGCCTGGGCCGCGCGTCTGTCTCCGGGTCCCCGCGGCTCTCTAGTTTTTCTGTCTTCCTGGGGGACTCTCCCTGCCCTCGTCCCTTCTCTTCTGCCCTCCCCTCTCTTCCCTTCCTTGATCGCCCCTCTCTCCCACGCCTCCCTTTTTCCTCTGCTCCTTTCCTGTTTCTATCAAGGCTTCTTTCACCTTTCCCTTTGGCGGCCAGCCGCTGTGTCTCTTTCTCTATCCCCCTCCGCTATCTGCCTCCCGTCTTCTCTCCCGCGATCATTGGCGATGAGTCATTTCAGACACACTTCTTTCACAGTTTAAAAAAAAAAAAATCTGGATGGTTATGTATTCTAGTAGAAAGAAAGATTAATTTCTTAAAAAAAAAAACCAAACAAACCTCTATTTTCTTCCTCTGTTTCAATCTTCAAAACTTTACCTCTGAGTAGAAGTGGGCCTTTGTCTCTTTCTAGGCGCTGGACTGAAGTTTGCAGAAAGCGGCCACTCTCCTGTGGTGCTATAGACGCTAAGAATAAGAACACATGATATTATCCGGGGTCGTTAATCGATTTTCATTCATGATGTGTACTTTCCCCCCCGCTGTGAACTTCCCTGGGAGGATTACAACACCTATACCGGCGACCAGCTGGGGGAAGGAGCCGCCGGGTCCTTTTGATATAGAACTTATTGAAATAAAACCAGCAGAAACGTCAACAAAACACTGATCTGGCCTTAACGTGACCTCAACGCGTCCGCGGAAACAATAACACGTCCCTGTCTCTGGGTCGCGGATGATACTGGAGTGGGGAGGCACGTTTCTGGGAGGGGGTCAGCGGAGAAAGAGGACGCTTCCTGGGAAGGATCCTTGGTAGCTGGGCCCGAGAACTTTTATTTTGCCAGTTTCGGAGGAAACGTGATCTTTTTTTTCCGCTAAAAAAAATGGAGGAAAATGAGTTGAAAGCGTGGGGAGATAGAAGATCTATGCAAAGTCGGGTTGGGGCTCAGCAGTTTTCTGCCCCTCCTCTTTATGGCCTCTTATCCCGGGGCCCAGGCCGGCGACCCCCGGGGAGCCAGCGGCGGTGATTGGCGGCTCACCGGGACCCGCCATTGATGACTGCGGGGTTCTAATCTCCAGGAAACACGAGGGGCTGCCGTGGCCATTTAGGGGTAATTATCCGAGCGCGGAGGGACAGCGAATTCCCTCGCCTTTTAACTGGGCGCAATAAAAGCTGTAGATTAGGGGCGTCCAGATTAAGGGAAATGAATTGCTACAGCGGGAACTTTATTACCCTGACGGCGTCCGGGGTCTGGCGGGAGGGGTCGGGCTGCGGACGCCAGGGTGATCGGCAGCCTCACGTCTGTCCATAGGCTCCAGAGATGTGTTCAGGTCTTGGGGGGTGGGGGGGGAGGGGTTCAGGAATACTCGCATCTGTGAAGTTTACGCCGCGTTTCCAGATTCCTTACTCGTCCGAGACTGCAACACAAGCATTAGGCAGGGTTTGGGGCCTCCAGCTCGCGTCGGGCCCAGCTAGAGGCGCGGTGCACCCACGCGGCCTGGCTTAAGCTCCCGGTACCCCGGGGCAGGGGTAGGACGAATAGCGTCCTGCCACCAGGCAGCGGAACCAAGGCCCAGGAGGTACGCCTGAGGATGCCGGGATCCAAGGCCAGCCTACGACCCATTTCAGAGCTGACCGAACTGATGCTCAGCAAGGCTGCAGGCCGAACAGTGGGCTAGCATCCCAGCCCGGATAGCGAACTTCTATGGCCTGCATTTTCAATTTAGCTGTGGCTGGAACGAACCCTACAGCCGAGCCGGAATCTCCCTCTGCACCGGGGTTAGACGGGGAGAGGGAACCGAGGCCCCTTGGCTCTTTAGGTCACCCTTTCGACAGATAGCTTGTCTTTGCCATGAGGCTTGCGCTGTTGCGCCGTTGTCTCCCATCTCAAGAGTGTTGGACTCTCAGATCACTTTGCCAGTCTGATCTAAGAACTTCCTCCGTAGAAAAACGCTGAACAGTAAAATCAACTTCAGGGGAGTGGGACGGGGCGGGGGGGGGGGGGGGTGTGTGCTCTGGACCCTCTTGGAGTCCGCCAGCTAAGAACTTCAGCTTTAGGGCGGAGCAGGGGCTCGAACCCCGAGAGTGCAGCCGCGCGACGCAGAGGGGTCTCAGGGCCGTCCCCCGCGGCGGCGCAGCGAGGCCCGGCGCGGGCCCGGGGCCCGGCCAGCCGGGCGGCGGGAGAAGGGCCGCATCGCTAATTGCGGGGATAAACAATCTGTCACGATCCCTCAGCGCGCCTAATAGGCAGACGAGGATGTTGTTTTTAGGCGCCAGCGGCGGCCGGATCAAAGGCAGCAGCCGGCGCAGGGGCCCTTGAAGTCGCGCCCCCGCCTCCTGGGAGCAGACCGCCTGCGCCCGCAGCCCCCGGCCCTGCCGCCCGCCCCTAGGCATCCCGAGCCCGTCCGGAACCCCACGGTTTTTCGGTTCGGTGTGGGTTCTTGTCCGCTCTCGCCGGGCGCGGCGGGTTAGCTGGGGGCATGCGTGGCAAGGCGAGAAGTGTGTGTCTGGAGAGGGAAAGGGGTTCCGAGTAGACTGCGCGTGGAGCCGGTGCTCAGAATAGCTCTCGGCGCTTGCACCGACCTGCCTTTGAGGGTGGGGGCGCGGAGGGGGGGAGATGCCCCGGGTCTCAGAGAAGGGGGTTAGAGGAAAGGAAACGTCTCTGTGTCTCTCGGAGCTTGTTGAGCCCGCGGGAGGAGAGGCACAAGTTTTGGGGCGGCGAGGAGCTTTCTCTGCGTTTGTATTTGTCTGGGCCTTTCCGGATTTCCCGGTTGGTGGGTTTCTCGAGCTGACGGGGCCGGGGTGGGGGGGGGGGGGGCTGCGCCTGTTATCTCGCCGCCAGCACTGCCCCCCCAGGCGCTTCCAGCCCGGCATTTCTCCGCGCGGCCGCAGCCGCCCAGAAAGCCGGGCTGTAATTCATGCCTGGCAAGGGCAGGGCTGGCCCGCAGCAGATAAAGCTCGGGGACTGGTGCTCCGCTCCCCTCCCCTCGCGCCTCGCTCCATCCTTCTCAGTCCGGACTCCCTGTCCCCCAACAAAGCACTTCGGCGCTTAGGATCCCAAAGACGGATTGATTGCCTAGCGTCCGACTCCCTGGGCAACTGAACTGGGGTCGGGTTTGGTCTCCCCCCCCCCCCAAAAGCCCGTTTTGGGAGAGTGTGCGGCGGTGGAGGGGTGGTGGTGTTTTCAAACTCCCCCTTCCCAGGGAAAGGCTCGCGTTTAGAGGGATCCCGTCTTGAAGAGCGCTGTCAGTGTCTGGGTATTGCGGCCGGGATTGGAAAAGCCTGCAGGCTGGCCCCTCACTTGGGCATTCGTTGTCGCCTCCGTCGGGTTTTTGTTTACGCCCCTCCCCCCCCCCCCCCCCCCCCGTGCAACGCATTTTGTGGCCTCGACCCAGGAATCCCGCGTGCATTTTAAAAAATGTGCAGCTCAGTGGGACCCCCGGCAATTAGCGAGCCCCAAACAGTCCTCTTTAATAGAATGAATGTGCTATGAAAACCGATTACCCGGAACGATTTATTTTGGTGGGAATTCACCAATCTCCAGGAGGGCGGCGGAGGGGGAGAGAGAGGAGGTATTTTGTCCTGAGGTGGGGAGGAGGGGGGGCGAGGTTGACGGGTAGACAGAAAGCACGACCTCGGGATCCCCCAATCTGCGGAGGGGGCTTCTCAAACCCGTGTCTCCTAAGTCTTTTGGCCTCCGTCGCCTAGAAGCGGACGGCTGGGAGTCAGAGGTTTGGGAAACTGTCTGGGAGTCCCTGATGGTATCCTTCGGGAGGATTTCACAGCTTTCCAGAGAAAAACTCAAGGAGAGCTGGGAACCCCGGTGAGTCTTCAGCCACTAGCTGAATATCCACAGCGCGCATCCAGATTGAAATGCTTTCTGCTTTCCCCGGACCTGGGCAGAGCTTATGCCTTTTAAGAGTTTAGGGGCCTTTCTTCAACGCGAAGTGAAAAAAAGAAAAAAAGAAAAAAAAGAAAAAAGAAAACTACTTGTAAAAATATTTTCTCCTTCTTGCTCATTCCTCTGCCTCAAGTGGGCCCAACTCGCGCAAGTGCCCTAGCGCGGCGGAGTCCGACTGCCCGCTTCTTCCCCGCTTCCCGCCCTTCCCCCACTTGCTTCTTTCCTCTGGCTCAGGCTGGGGCTTCCTTGTGTCTTTAAGTTCGGAAGCGGGTGAGGGGGCCTGGATCCGCGGGGGGGAGAGAGGGGGCCCCCTTTCAAATGGCCCAAATTAATGTGATCGCGACATGAGGGTGCACTTGGGAAAGATGAAAGCGGGGGCCGGCCGGCTCCTCCTAGAGCTCTATAATTATAGATAATATATCCCATTTCAAAGCAATTAGACCGATCAGGCGTAACGAACCACTTTGCTGCCGACGAATAACAAAGGCGCACGGTTATTTAAGCCTGGAGATGTCAGGCAGACCCCGAGGCTCCAGGGGCCGACCATCCCGGCTCTGCCCACCCCGGGCCGAGGGAGGCTCGCCCTGCTCCCCGCCAGACTCTGCCCCGCCGGCTGAGGGCCCCGTCTCAGTTCCGGCAAGGGCCCGGAGGGCCCGGGGATTGGAGGGAAGGAATGCGAAAAAGAAAATTGACTTATATTGAGCAGGGTGTCAGGCCTGTCGTCAGAGGTTTTGCAAACTTTATCCGATTTAATCCCCTCTACCCGGGGAGATAGGCATTATTATAGGCTTTCTTCGCCTTCCACATGACAAAACAGAATCAGAGAGGTAAAGTGTCTTGGCCAGGGTCACACAGCCTGTTAGCGGCGGCGCCGGGATCCAGACGCGGGTGGGTCTGAACCCCCGAAATCCACTCCTTATACTGCAGGGAGCGGTCTCTCTCGCTGCGCTTTCAAGAGACGAAATGAATGCGTTGAAATACCGCGGAGGCCGGCAGTTTTGGGTGGAACCGCCTTCGAGTCCCGCCCCCAATCCGCAAAATGGGTGTTGGGGGCAGCGCTCAGTACCCTTCCCTCCTGCTCCTCCCCTCCCCCTGCCCACCACCTACTTGAGAGTCTTGGAGACTGTCCAGTTTTTCTTATGAAAGTTACCAAATGCCGAGGATCTCAGGTCTCTCAGAGAAGAAAACAGGCGCGCGAACGGCGAGAGGCGTCACCAGCCGAAGGCTGAGGGCCAGTTTTTCTGAGCCTCGGTTTATTCACTCTCAAAGTGGGTGCGCTGTGCCGCGGCTCGGATACCGTGAGCTCGCCCGCAGCTGCTCGCCGGGCCCACGGCTGGCTCCGCTCTGTGGCAGGTTCCCCCGCGCTGCGCGCACTTGGCATCGAGGGGGCTGGGGCCTTTCCTCTGGGCCTGCGGATTCCTCCCCTGCACGAGAATGCAGGGTCGGGGAGGCCCGCCCTGCCCGATCATCGAGGAAGGTCCGAGGTGCCTGTGTTGGCGGGGGACCTCGGGCTTCACCCCCCCCCCCCCCCGCACCCAGCGCGGCCACCCCGCGAAGGAGAGTGAGAGACGCACAGGGCGGGGAAGAGGCGGCCCAGTGATCGACGGAGGCAGGAAGGCAGAGAAGCCCAGGCGAAAAGAAACTCAGGACACAGAGATGCTGACAGCCAGAGCCTCCCGCGATCCAGGCACTTGTGGCAGAAATGGGAAGCGAGTGTGGGGCGCCGAGGAGGTCCAGAGCCGCACTAGGAGAGAGACCAGAGGAGGGGAGCCTCGGGAGTGACCCTGGAAGTGTGCCCCCCCACCTGCCAGGGGGGCAGCCCGAAGGACTTTGTGGGAGGCGTCCCTTCTGTGAGGAGGGGTGGGGAATGAGGTTAGGGGGGCCTGCAGCCCCTCTCCCCACGATTCCCACCCCTTCCCTCTTTCTCTGCTCTCTCTCCCTCGGGTCCTGACTTTTGACATTCCTTCTCCGCGTCCTCCCTTTCTCCCCCTCTATCTCTCTGTCTCTCTCTCTTTCAGATGGGTCTCTCTCAGAAGCCCTGGTCTCTGATCTCTGTGCTTCTGTCTCTCCATGGCAGGGTCTCTTTTCTCCCCTGTCTGCCTGTCCCTTTCTCCGAGTCCCTCTCGCCTGCCCACTCCTCCTCCCCACCACCATTCAGTTAGAACTACTGTCCTCAAGCCACTCAGAAGCTAATGCGACTCCGGTCGGTTTTGTCTGCAGATAGCGTCCGATTTCTGGAGCGGCCATTCCCACCTTCGAGAGCAGGGAGAAGTGTCCCTCCCCGCCCTGGCTCCTGCCTCTCCTGCCAATAACTGGAGCTAGTAACTTCTCGCCTCAGTTTCCACATCTGGGCTGTGAACTGCACAGTATACCCTCTGCCTGGGGTCATGGGGAGGCGAGGAAAGGGGTGTGGCCCAGGTCCTGCCCTGCGGAGAGGCCATTGGCTCTGGATCTGGACCCGCCTGGGACACCTAGGCCCCACCCCACCTGGCTTGTCCCTCCTGCCTGGGATGCCCCCTGGAAAGTTCTCAGAGGGAAAAGACTCCCCCTCCCCCCGCCCAGAATTTCGATCCTCTGACACTTTCTATGCACTGAACCTCAACCATCCAGAAAAGACAGCGGCTGGCCTATGCCCTACACAACCCTCCCTCCCTTCAGGCCTCCAAGGTCCTGAAGCCTCCCTGTGACCTTCAACCTGGAAGGCAGAGTCCAGGAACCCTCCAGCATGCAGTAAGCGCTCAATCCGTGTGCAATGGAACAGCCGTGTGGCCTAGAGAGGGAAACTGAGGCTGAGACGGACAGAAGTGGCACTAAAATACAGGTTCCCCAACCAACCCTAACCCAGTGCTCATCCTTCCCCGGCTCCCAGGAAGGTCAAGAAACCTGGGTGTCCCCTCTGGGACCAGTGGCTTGCACCTTGCGAGGACTCCGGTGCGAGAGTAGGAAGCGCAGTGCCCCCTGGCGCACGCTGGCCCCGATAAGTTCAGGGAGCGTCTGGCCTGCGTCTCCGGTGAGGGCTGGGGACACCGGCTCGGAGTCTGGAGGCAGGGTTCGGTTATTCCTGGAGCTGGGGGAGGGGACGGTGGATGCTGGAGCGAACCCACCCGCACTGAGCAGAGATTATGTGCTAGGTGTTTCCAACGCATCACCACAATTAACTTCTCACAACAGTCCCCGGGGTGGGCATCCCATTTTCCAGATGAGAAAACTGAGATGCAGCAAGTTGAAGTCGCGTGCTTCGGGCCGCGCAGCTGGGCCGCCCCGGCCACCAGAACGGGAACCAGCGGGCGCTAGGGCGCGGTTTCCGCCGCGCCACGCATGCAGGGAAGAGCGGGAATCTTTGGTGTCCCCCTCCCGGCCTCTGGCACGGGGTAGGCGGGCCGTGGAGGTCGCACATGCCGGAGAATTTGATTCAGTTCCGCTTTCCTCCACCTCCAGCGGGTTTGGCGCGCGCGATTGCCCAGGCCCTGCAGTGGTCTCGAGACCCGCAGGTTCTGGGCGCTCCCGGAGGGGGCGGGGTCACGACTCCTGCAAAGCCACGCCCCTCCGGATCCGGGGATCCCGGCCCCGCCTGCCAGGGACCCAGGCGAATGACACAGCGCCTGCCTGAACCCCAGGTGCTACATCCGTGGAATGGACCCCGCTTTGCGGTGCTCCCTGAGACTCTTTGAAAAGGATCAGAGTCCAGGGAAACTGGAAAACGGAGGCGCTAAACGCCAGGATGAGGAATAAGTCCTGCTATTGGTAATAGTTGAGGCCTCTTGGCAATTACTATCGCCAGGCACTGTTCTGAGCTCGTAAGTAGCTTGATGCTTTTAATCCTGGCAGCAAGTCCCTTTTTATCCCTGGTTACATGTGGGGAAACTGGAGTTAAATAGTTCCAACCAACATAAAAACAGGAAGTGTTCTAAGATTTCTCCCGGCACCCCAGGGGATTTTGCAGTGCGCCCCACGGCCCCGACGTACCCCGGGTTGGAGACCCCTGCCCTGGACTCCCCGACAGGAGAAGGGCAGAGAAGGGTGCAAAGCCTTGCCCGTCCACGGGGTGCTTCCGGCGGCCCCTGTTCTGATCCCCGTGCGTGGGCATCAGTCTAGCTCCCCAGAGCAAGCTTGTGGGGGCCTCCGCGGCCAGCACAGGGGCTCGACTTCAAGAGGGGACACTTGACAGGAGAAGTGAATGGATGACCAGCAGGTGACAGCAAGCTTTCAGCACCAGCCAGACTCCCAGCCCAGAGCACCCCACATCGGGCCAGCTGCACTGGGGCAAGGGGGGAGGGCCAGAGGGCTGGACCTTGGGGTCAAGGGTAAAGACAGTTCATCCTAGTGCTGACCAAATAGTTCTTGAACGACGTTTCTAAAAGAACACTGAAGTCACTCCTCCGTTGCTGGTTCTGCTGCCTTTAAATCTCCTTTGACCTTGACGGGGAGTTCTAGCTGCCTCCTCCTCTGAAGATAGGCAACCGAGGCCCAGAGGGGTCACACGACGCGCTTGGTGTCACTCAGAAAGGCCTGCGTGGACTCCAGGCCCCACCCTTCTCCCAAGGATGAATTTCCCTCCCCGGGCCTTTCTGGGGAATAGAATTCTTCTCCCAACAGCCTCCTCCCCAACTTTGCAGGCAGGAGTGAGCAAACTCTCCTACGGCACCTCCCCAGCCGGTGGCGCCCCCAACCCCCTTGGCCGTCTCCTTTCCCGGCCAGGGGTGCACGACAGCCCCACCTGAAGGGGACCCTTCCCATCCCTGGGGAGACCTCCTATCTGATGGAAAGGTGGGCCCCTGGCCGCAGCCCAATTAAGTGAAAATAGATCCGGCCTTATCAGGTTCAGGGGTAGTCCTTGGCGGTGGTCCCGTGGCGGCCCCGGAGGGTCGCTGTCTGTTTGATTTTCCTGCTCAGACACACTTGTTTAAACAGACCCCTCAGGGCCTCCAGTAACCTGAGCCAGCCAGGAGCGTGATTGCCAGGTAAGGGGAGGCCGGCTCGGGTTGGGGGGCGGGGCGGGGAGGCGGGGGTGGGGGTGGTGGTGGGGAGAGAAGCGGAGGAGGCCACCCTTAGACCCTGGAGGACTCTCCTCCACAGGGTGCTCCCTGCGGAGTTGCTCACCCTCTCCAGCCTCCCTTTCTCCTTAAAGGTGAGGATTCGTTGAGTAAGAGCCCCTCTTAAGTGTTTGGAGCTGCTCCTAACACAGCCGAGGGCTGGATGTGAGAGTCCAGGCTGTTCCCTGCCACCACAGTGCACCCTGGCCCTGGGCCGTGCTCTGGGCCCTTTTAAGTAGACGAGGGAGCCGGGTCCAGAGAGGTCCAGTGACTTAGATGGGCCAGTGTCTGGAGACAGCATCCCAAACCAGCCCGGGGACCCCAAAGCGGTGTCCTCTGGGCCCCACCACACCCTGAGCATGACTCCTAGCTCAGGCTCAGGGCCCCCGCACCTGCACCTGCGCAGTGTAGACAGGGGCACAACCCAGTGGAGGCGGGGCTGTGGAGCCGCCAACCCCTTCAGCAGGGCCTGTGGGGTCCCTCCTGATCTGTGCCCTCCTTCTCCCCACATCTCCCCTCCCCCCTCGCCCCTTCCCTGGAACCTGGCGCGCTCCTACAGCCTCCCCGGGCTCCTCCGGGCCGTCCAAGCACTCCTGCCTCCTCTGCGGATGCGTGGGAGGCTGTTCCCTCTGCCTCCTATTCTTTTCCCTCAGACACCCGCGTGGCTCCGTCCCTCCCTTCCTCCCTGGTCCCTGCTGCAACGTCACTTTTCCTCGACCACATTCTCGAAGGCACAAAACTCTCCCCCAGACAACCACTCCCTCTATCCTTATTTTTCTCCATAGCACACGTTGCCATTCAACGTCTTATTATGTCCCTTTACCTGTTCGTTCTCTGTCTCCCCGCCTTCAAATTCGGCCCCGCCAGGGCAAACGCTTGGTTAGCTCAGGGCTCTCTCTTTAGCACCAAGCACGGAGCACATAGCAGGTGCTCAGGAAATGTTGTTGAATGACTGAATCCATCTCCCACATAACTCTCCGTAACGTTAGGAAAGTTGCTGACCTCCTCGTGGCTCAGTTTTCTCCTCTGTAAAATGGGCCTCATGAGTCGGCTCCCCTTATGTCATGAGGAGCAAACAGGAGAAAGCATGTGAAGTGCTTGCCACGGTGCTGGGTCCTCAGAAAGTCTGCAATAAAACTTGTTTTCTCACTAGAAGAGGTCATGGGGCTTTCCAGAAGAGCCCTGTCCTGGCATGGAGTGATGTCACAAGAACAGCCCCGGTGACAGATTTTTAGAGCACATCCCAGAAGATACAGCCACTTTCTATGTCAAACTCCATCTGAGCCTTGCAGTGACTGTGAGCTGACCGGGAGATGTTTGAATCCGATTTTCTAGATGGAAGGCCAAGGCCCAGAGAAGTCAAGACGCTTGTCCAGGTGCTGCACAGCTCCTGGGGAGCTCTTTCACTTTCCCAAGACAACTCCCCTGGCCCTGCCCCAAACCCCCATCCAGAGGCCGGCAGCCTGTGGGCCATTATCCTTGGACCAGCCAGGTGGAGGATGATGAACCAGTTCCGGAGAGAACAGCGAGCACAGAGGCAGGGGGGTGGGGAGGGGGCAGGCTGTACAGGGTGTGTGCACCAGGGAGGTGACCCCAAGGGTCTGTAGGAGCCCTGCCTGCCTTCCGGTATTCCCAGACGCCCTGCACTTTTGGTCCGAGGGCAGTATGGGACAGTTCGGGGCTCCTATGGACTCCTTTTCGCCAGCAATAACAGTCATTACAGCTGCCTTCTCAAGCCCTCATTATCCTGTGTTTACAACCCTTCCAGAAAAACAGAAGCCCGCCCAGCACACCCCTCCCCGCGTCACAGGCAGGGGCCTTAGTTCTGCTTTCTGACTACAGACAGAATAACCCTCCCTGAGACTCTCCTGGGGCTGGGTATGCTGTGAAGTCTCCATCCTGAAGGGCAAGAATTCTTTGGGCTGACGTTGAGACTTTACCCTCACGATGCAAAGAAGGCAGTGATGTTGCCTCTGCCTTAAGCACTTTAATCATTTAAAAAAAAAATTGTTTTTACATTCATTTATTTTTGAGAGACAGAGAGAGACAGCGTGAGCAGGGGAGGGGCAGAGAGAGAGGGAGACACAGAATCCGAAGCAGGCTCCAGGCTCTGAGCTGTCAGCACAGAGCCCGATGTGGGGCTCGAACGCACAAACCGTGAGATCATGACCTGAGCTGAAGTCAGACACTTTAACCTACTGAGCCACCCAGGCACCCCTTTAATCATTTTAATGAATGCGTCCAACAAAGCTTAAACCCAGGCACCATTAACCCATTGAACAGATGAGAAAACAGAGGCACTGGGAGGCTGTGGTCCGAGGCAAGGCACTTAGTGGACTATGGTTCTGACCTCAGACACGAGGAGAATGTTAGTGGCGCCATGATTGCCACCACGAAGCTTGTACAGGCTGGTCATTCACACCGTCTCATTGAATCCCTCCTGGCCACGCGGGATCTGCCCTGTGCTCTCCATGCCAGGGCTGGCCAAAATCACGAAGGTGACGCGTAACTGGCCCAAGGTCACTCAGCCGCTGGAGGGTCCAGGGGAGGATCTGAACCTTGCAAGGGAGGCTCCTCAAAGAGGAAGTTGACACTTTGGGCAGAAGATCAGGGGAGGCTCATGCAGAAAAAAAAAAAAAAAAAAAAAAAAAGCCAAAAGGAAACAAATGTTTTTTGGCAGGAAAAGCCCCCTGTGATTGCTCCCTCTCCACATGTGCGTGGACATCAAAGGTGGGGACCATAGGTCGCTCTACTCAGCTGGTGCGTCTGGGGCAGAATTGGTCTCAAATACCAAGCCAGCACTGGGTCTCGGCTAGGGAGGGAGCCAGATGAAAGGGAGAGCAGGGGGAGGGAGGGGAGAGCAGAGGAGGAAACGAGGGTGCATCAAAGGGCCCTTCCTCCTGCTTTGCCAGGTTTGCTGTCCATGTGCAAGGCCCGGGGTGGGATGGGGGTCTTCAAAGAGGAGGCTTCGAGGAGCTCAGCCATCCTCTCCCGGACGCCAGCGCGTTCCCGAGCAGAGACCCAGGGCTTCCGATGGGAATCAGAAAACAATAGAAAATCTGCCACGGGATGCCGGGAAACAGGTAACCCGCCAACTCTGCTGACCCTTCTCAGACTTGATGCCATTTCTCTTCACCTCCGACCTGCGAGGTGGCATCGTGGTCCCCATTTCTGGAAGACGGGCTCAGTAGTGACCTGTTGAGAGCCACTCAGTAGAGCGGCCTCCCCACTGTCCATGAGGGTGCATGCGACTCCGGGAGGTTTAGCCCCACCACGTGGGACTTGGAATGGAGGCTGTCCTATTAG
The DNA here is from genome assembly GCF_018350195.1 of Panthera tigris. Lineage (NCBI taxonomy): Eukaryota > Metazoa > Chordata > Mammalia > Carnivora > Felidae > Panthera > Panthera tigris. Next base: position 198,126,632 of record NC_056663.1, on the reverse strand, counting down.
GACACGTGTTCATCTCCGAAGCCAGCAGAGCCCTAAAACCAAAATACGTCTTCTCAGAGTTCAAGAGGCTCGACTTCCAAGATCAAGGTGTCCGCGGGACTGTGCTTTCTCTGGGTAAAGTCCTTCATCATCTGATCCTGGCTTCAGCCATGGCCGGTGACCCTTGGTGTCCGTTCGCTTGTGTCTGCATCGTTCCAGTCTCTGCCCTGGTCTCCTCTGGTCCGTATGTGTTCACGCCATCTTCCCTCTGCGTGTGTGTCCAAATTTCTCTCTTTTTATCAGGATACTGGTCATATTGGGTTAAGGTCCCACCTGACTCGCGTATGACCTCGTCTTGACTTCTGCAAAGATGCTCTTTCCAAATAAGGTCCCACTTGCTGGCATGGGAGAGAGCGGGACAGTTAGGACTTGGACATGCCTTTGGAGGGGGGGACAAAATGCAACCCACAACAGAACCCCTTTTCTCCCAGGGAGCTCTGTGGTGCTGCCGGCCCCGAGAGCAGCCAGCTCAGAGCAGAATAATACTGGCAATAAACAGCTCCCAGGACCCACAGGTCCTTGAGATGACACAGCATCATCACCAGCTCTTGCAAAGCCGTCGCATGGTTTTGTGCGGTCGCTGGACGGGAATCCTTACGCCCGTTTTACAGATGAGGACACTGAGGTTTAGGAGGGTTCAGTAGCATAGTATCTGACTCTGAAACCAGGGTTGGGGTGGGCAGGCGAGGGTTAAGGCTGAGGCAGGGCAGGTGGGCCGGGTCCAGGCCCTGCTGACTCACTGGGCATTAATACTGCTGCTTGCTGTGGGCACCGTCAGTTTCCTGGGAGCTGATTAAGATGTCACAGAGGATTATGATGTCAGGTGCAAGAATCACGCTCCAGGAGGGGTGACTGCTGGGCCGGGAGGGAGGTTACCCTAGCAACGGAGACGGGACATCCGTGCCGAGCAGCGGCACAGGGTGGTGGGAAGGACATGCGGCTCGGGGTCACCCTGTCCTGGATGTGAATTCTGACGCCCTCGGCTCCACAGCTGGGTCACCTTGGGGAAAGCAGCTCACCTTCCTGAACTTCCTGTTCCTCATGTACAAGATGGAGGAGAATATTCCATCTGGTGGGGATCACTGGGAGCAACCAAAGAAAATCCCCCGGCCTCTACAAGCCTGTGCCAAATGGTGGTCCCCAGGGAGCCCGGGCAGGCATTAGCTCCAGAGTTGGGGCTCAGGCGTGGGCAGGCTTGCCAGAGGTGGCAATGGTCATTTCTGGGAAGAAATGGTCCCAAGCCACCTTGCTGCCAAGAGCGGGGGCCGCTTAGAAGCAGCATCACCTGGAGCCAAGGAGCCCTTCAGCGGCCCCCTTTGTGTCAGAGATTAGCCACTCTTCCCGTAGGTCCCCTGAACTCTGTTCAGATAGTGCCGGCCACAACACACATTCACTGCCTGCTCACTTGTGTCTTTCCCTACTTAGCCACAAAGCGTCTTCACATCCCTGGAACCCAGCATGATGCCAGATAAATGTTTGACTAAATGAAGGGAAAATGAGAGTGTTTCCTCAACTTCCCCCTTTATGCCTCAGAACAAATTTCTCTATCTTGGGGGAAGAAATATTCTTCCTCCTCTGCAAAGCTGCTCCACCTCAGTGCCCTTAATTCTAATCCTCTTATTTTTCCAAGTACTGACTTTCATTTATCTACCCACCCACTCCGCCATCTGCCCACCCAGCTATTCGGTCACCTATCCTTCCACCACCCACCACCCATCCATCCATCCATCCATCCGTCCATCCAGGTATCCATCATCCATCCATTCATGTATCCATGTATCCATCCATCCACCCATCCAACACCCGCCTATTCATCCATCCATCATCCATCATCCGTCCATTCACCCACCCACTCCATCCATCCACTTATCCACCTACCTATCCATCATCCATCCATCCATCCATCCATCCATCCATCTACCCATTCACCCACCCATCTGTCATCCATCCACCCAGCATCCATCCATCCTTCCATGCATCCACCCATCCACCCAATCCATCCATCCATCCATCCATCCATCTATCCATCCATCCATCCTTCCACCCACCCCATCCACCTAATCCATCCATCCATCCTTCCATGCATCCACCCATCCTTCCATCCACTCACCCCATCCACCCCATCCATCCATCTACCCATCCATTCATCCATCCACCCATGACTTTTATTAACTCACCCACCCATCCATCTATCCATCCCTCCACCTACTCACCTCCCACCCATCCACATTTCCATCTGTCCATCTACCTATTCACCTACCTGTTTACCCACACTCACCCACCCATCCATCCATCCATCAGGGCAGTAGACATGTGAGCACCTGCCTCTTAACCACCATGTCCTGTGCTAGTTCTGAGGGGCCCACAGGGTCAAGTCAGACTGAAACCCTGCATCTAAGGAATTCTCAGTCTTGTAGGGGTGAGAAAACATGCAAATGGCTGTGATGCACAAGGGTGAGTGAAGAGAAGGAAAGACCAGGAAGTGGAGCCTACAGAGGAAAGAAAAGAAGTGTTATATTTGGGAACCAAGGAAGGCTCCTGGGAGAAGCAGGAACAGAAGGGGGCCCTTCTTAGAGGAGGCGAATTAGGGCAGGGTGAGCAAAGAGGCAGTTGGGGAGCAACTCACTTTTTCAGGGCCCTCACCACATGCTGATGTCTCCTCCCCTTTGAGGAGCTCTCACACAGGCTCAGAGAGGTTAAATAACTTCCTCCAAGTCACCCAGCCTGTAACCGATAGAGCCCATTTGAGCTCAGATTTCAGCTTCTCAGAGAGGTCTTGGTATGGCTCTCACTGCCTGTTTTCCATCACACCTTGCCCTGCTGTGTCTGTTGTCTCTCTCCCCCACTGGAGGGCCAGCTCCATGAGGGCAGGGACCCTGCTCGGTCCCCAGGGCCTGGAGCCCAGTGAGTGCACGCAGACATCTTTCCTGAGATGCCGTAGATGCACCAGTGCCCGACCTCCTGCCCACTCTCTCTAGCCCTTTTCTCTCGGGGAGCCTCAGGGCTCGGCTGCCTTCTGACTGTGACCAGCGGGGCCTGGGAGGTGCCGGGGGCCCACCAGCCGAACACGGACCGTTCAGGCCTCAGTGATTCCTGGCCACGGCCGGCATCCCTGCTGCACATTTCTGATCATCTTAGGAGACGTGCACTGGGCACGCAGATAATTGAAAAGATTACTCCGCGATGGGACTCGTGGACTGTTGATTTATGGTGCATCGTCCCTACCTCAGGGGTTTTATTACAAATTGAAGGATGGCTTCCCAACTTGGGCCTCGTGTCTGCATTTAACCTCCACCAGTCATGCAGACCTGCGCTGGCTCCCAGGGTGTCTGCAAAGTCACTGTGCAGTGACTAGGGCTCAGAGCCCTAGATGGGACTCCCTCCCTTCCCCTTCCGTCCCCCTCCCTCCGTGTGCATCCCCCCTCTCCTTCTTCTGTGCTGGGGGAGCTGAGTGAGGCGGTTGGTGGGGTGGAGGGGGGCTTCCCTGAGAAGGTGGAGGATGTGTAAGCATCAGGAAGGCGTCTCCACCTTGGAAGTTCAGCTGTCCTGCGGGACCCAGCTCAGAGTCCCTCTTCCGGTGAGGCCCTCCTTCATGCTCCTCTTCTCCGTCTGGGAGCCGTCACTTTTCTAGGTGTTTCCAGAGTTCTGGGCTGACCCTCCGTTCATAAGAATCCACCCTTCCCACCTGGGTGCTGGAGTTGCTATGTTCATGACCAACCCCTTCCGTCTCCATGAGGGCAGAGCTCTGCCGGGGTGGGCTTGCCGCTGGGGGGCGGCGGGGTGGCGGTGGCAGGTATTGAGGTGGATGGGACAGCTGACGAGGAACTGAAGATCACTTGGGGAACAGTGTCATAATCCACGTGAGCACAACGCTTAGAGCCGTGTGGCTTTGGGCAGGTCACTTCACCTCTCTGAATCCATCACTCATTCCTTATTTATACTATGGTGATAATAACACCCCCACCCCCTTAGACCCTCACCTTAGAACAGTGGTCTCATCTGGACCAGCAGTGGCAACGTCACTCGGGAACTCGCAAGAAATGCTGACCACGGGACCCCACCCTTGACCTGCTGCTAAAAGAGAAGCTCTGGAGTGCGGCCCAGCTAGATGGAAGGGAATTCCGATGCCAGTGGGGGTACTGCTAAGAGCAGCACGTGCGATAACGCAGGCGAAACTGGGCACTCCGTGTCCCTTCCTCGGTGCCGGAACGGGGCTATGGGTGTGGTTCTGGCAAGAAAGACACTGGCCACAAAGAGGCGTGCGTCCTGGCCAGGCAGGAAGGAAGTGGCCCAGGCGTGCGTCCTGGCCACCAGTGAGGAAGCTGGTGGAAAGGAAGTCAAGCAGAGGAGAGCCAGTGCCGTGAGTGGCCTGTCCCTTCCCCATTCCGCCTGTTTCTGCCGCTAGACCTTCCAGACCTTGTGGGCCAGAGACCCAAGGGGGTGCCCGTGATGACAGAGGCTGATGACCTGGAACGATGCGGCCACAGACAAGGAGACGAGGAAGGCCCCCCCACCCCGTCCACAGACACCCAAAGCCGCAAGAGGCTCAGAGCGGCGTCCCCCCCGGAGCCCTCAGAGGCAGCACAGCCCTGCCAACCGCTGGACCCAGGGCTCTGGCCTCCAGGACCGTGAGAGGAGGAAGTCGTGTTGTTTAAAAGCCCCTCTCCTGCCCCCCCTCCCCATCTCCCATTAGTGGTTCCTAACATCACACCTGGGGAGTGAATGCAGCTTTTATGTTGGTCTCCCTAGGCACTTGCTGAGGACAGTGCCTTATTCCTTGTTACACAGATGAGAAGGCTGAGGGTCAGAAAGGTTGAGTGCTCTTCCCAGGGTCACCCGGCACCCAGGGGTCACCAGGATCCCAGGCCAGACGTGTCTGCACCCAAGTGGGTGTTCCCCGCACAGCCTTGCTGGCAGGAAGCATGTACCTGCGGGGGGCGGGGGGGGGGGGGGAGAGGCCTGACTGCAGCTTCTTTCCCTTTGCTCCTGTCTTGGGCTTCTCTGTGAAGCAGGTGCTAACAACAGTCAGGGCTACTTAACCCAGAACACCTCTGATCCCAGGACACTCTTCCTCCTCGTTTTCTCCCCTCGCTGCTCCCCAGGAGATCCCTCAGTCTTTCTTCCAGTTGAAGACCTTGGAAAACTGAGTCCTGAAGGGCTGCGGTCCTCGGGACAGCATAGCCCCTGGCTGCTCTGAGTGTGTCCCCAAAGGAGCTGCGGCAGCCTTAGCTGGAAACCGTTTAGCAGGGAATGTTTTGATTCTAGAAAATGTTTCGAATGCCAAAGCAGAGTCTGTACTTTAACAAGATTTCCAAGCAACCTGAATGTGCGCTGAAGTCTGCAAACTCAGCATGTGGAGTCCCCTGAGTCGGTGCCAGCCCCGAGGCTCAGGAAGGGCCCTGGGCGGCAGGGGGGGGGGGGGAGGGTAGAGGAGGAAAGGGGCAGGGTGGGGGGGGGGGGGAGGAGCGTGGGCCTTGTCTCCTGGAACGGGAGCCCTGGTTTGACTCCCCTCTCTCCCGCTGCTCAGCTTTGTGGCTGTGGGTCTGTTTCTCAACCTCTCTGAGCCACATGTTCGCACTGGTGGATAACTGAACCAAACTCGCTGACAGTCGTAGCACTCAGGCGACAGTTGGACTGTCCCAAAGCGGGGACTTCACGGGGGGTAGGGGCTGAGCTAGGGAAGTTCCTGGAACTTCTTGGGAGGTGGACTGTAGCCACCCACCCCCCATCATCCTTCCCTATGTCCAGCAAGGGGTCCCCCAGGCTGGGTCGCAGGGCCCTGGGGCGCGCTGGGCACAGCGTTCAAGGCCAAGGGCAGTGAGCCTTCTTTCCTGCCTGGGCTGGCCGCCTCCTCACCCCTCCTCTTGGTCTGCCTTCAGATGGCTATGCCTTCACACCCCCTCTCCCACCAGCCTTTTTCTCAGTCTGGACTCGAGTCCTCTTTGCTCCTCCCTCCCTTCGCAGCTAGCCCCTCCCTCTGCCCCTCCCTTCCTTGGCCCTCCCTTCCTTTCCTCACCCCTGTGCCCCCTGGCGAGGGCCCCAGCGGTTACCTCCCCACAGGTGTGCTGACTCTCCCGCTCCTAACACCTCCCACCCCGTGCAGCGCGCAAGCGTCAGGCTAGTGCGCTCGCTAAGATGAGCAGTCGGCGACCTGCTCGGGCGGACTGGACCGGCCTCGAGGACCTGGCCCAGCCCCTGGGCCCTCCTGTTTTCGCCCCGCTGCCTCGCGGTCTGTGTCTGTCTCTGCCCCTTTTCTGGTCTTTCCCAGAGCCGGTCCGTGTCGGTTTCTAAGTCCCTCCCTCCTTTCTCACCATGGAAACGGATTTTAATTCTGACCTCATCCAAACGATTACAAATAGGAGGAGAAAACCGCAGGCCTGGAATCCGTGCGAGGTTCCTTCCTGTGGGGCGGGCAGTGCCCCTGCAGGCTCGCAAAGGGCAACGTGCGTGCGGGGCTCTCTCTCACCGCCCCCCCTCCCCAGTCGGAGCCCGGTGCGGGGGCGCACTCCCAGGCCTCGGGGGCACAGGTCCGCGGGATTCAAGCTGGTCTCGGGGACCGGGGCCGCCTGGACCCGGGCTGGGCTGCGCGGCTGCACTTTATCTCCCTGGTTCCCTTTTAAGCAGTAGCAGCAGCGACAGGGTTTAATGGTGACCAGGCCTGGGCCCTGGGGAGGACTGGGGAGGGGGGGCGGGGGGGGGGGCTGGGGGCCCCCGCCTTGAGGCAACGCAGAACTTTAGGACGCCACACCCATCAAAACCTGTTTGCCCGATTCCTGCTCCCCGGGGGCTCCACGGAGACACAGTGTGGGGGGCGCGGGGGAGGGGAGGAGGGGGGCGAACCAGGCCTCTTTCATCAAGTGGGACGCGCCTCTCTTCATCCCTCTCTCCAGAGACAGACCGGCTATCACTGCAGTCCTTCGGAAAGACTGCCTTCATCATTGGGTTCTGAGGTTTAGCCAGAAAGGATTAGGAGTTGCAAGATGGGGGATAAGATTACGTTAAAAGGTTTGATTAAGGAAATCGAGGAAGCGGGGGTTTAGTGTTTCTTGCCTCCGCGCTGGGTCCTAAAAATGAGTGGTTTCATTCTAATGTTTTTATTGCAGCCACAATCTTGGTTTGCAACCTCCAGTGGAATTGTTGAATGGCATCGCCTCCTACAACGCATGCGCTCTCTCTCACACACACACACACACACACACACACACACGCGTGCGCGCACACACTCACATATACCCTGTACCCAGCCCACATACGCGCACGCGCACACACGCTTGTATACACCACACACACCCCACATGCACTCTCACCTCACAGACACTCACATGCACGCTCGCGCACACACTCACGTACACGCGTGCACACGTGTACGCGCTCTCACCCAGCCGGTATACAGTCTCCAGATTGCTAACACGACCAGGGGCCCTCCGAGGCCCTCTGGTCCAGAGACAGCAAACTCAGCTATGGGAGAAGCAGGTTGACCCAGGGCAAGGTGGGGCCGCCCTGACCCAGAGCGGACTGGCCCCTCAGGGGAGGAGGACAGGACACTCAGTGCGGCCGCCAGCATGTAGTCCTGGCCTGGGTTTGCTTACTCCGCTCCTGTTTGAAAAGGAGCCGGAGACTTAACTTTTTATTACCAATTTCCCAATTTAAAAATGCTGGCCATTAATTCAACGAACTGAGGGGGCGGCCCCTTGACGACCTGTGAGCAGGGCCCATTTCACAGATGAGGAAAGCTGAGGTTCAGAAAGGACAGTGGCCTTCCCAGGGTTGCTGGGGAGACTGTGGACACACTCAGGGATAGAGACAAGATCTTTGGGGCCTTCTCAACAATTTGAGCCTGGTGAATCCAGATTATTCAGCCAACAAAGAGAAGTGAATCATAGCAGTGGCCTCCCTTACGCCAAAGTGAATACTCTTTCAACGGCTTAAACGTCACTCACCCAGGCCGCCCCATGGAAGGCACCTGTGCCCTCCCATCTCTTTACCCCACAATCCTGGCTTAGTTCCTTCCTGGCAGGCATCCTGATGATAAGTGAGCTTCTTCCTTTGCCGGGAATTCACTTCTTGTGGCGTTCTGTGCGGACAGAGAGTCATGGGAGGTCCTAACACAGCCTTTCCTGGCCCCTCAGGGGTGGATGGAGCCGCGTGACTGATTTTGGCCAGTGATCTGTGCGCAGAGCTAACTCGTGTCACTTTGGGCAGAAAGGCTCAGTAGCCGTCATACAGCCCTCCAGAGCACTCCTCCCCGTGGGCATGGTGACCGCCAGCGTTTGAGAGGTAACGACTCCATCTGTCCGGTCCCTGAGTGATGCACAGAGGTGCTGGTGAGCCACGGTGGATGTGCAGCATGAGTAAGAAACGCTGTTGTTGTTTTGAGCTTGGAGACGGTGGGGTCGCTGTTACCGCAGTGTAGCCTATCCTCTCCTGACGAGTGCGCTTTTCAAATGCCCCTTTCCCAAGATCACCGTGTCGGCAGAAACCTTTTCCCGGTTTGCTCACTGTGGGTTTCTAGTGCCTAGACCAAACCTGGCAGTTAGTAAGCACTAGATAAACGGCTGTTGAGGGGCGCCTGGGTGGCTCAGTCGGTTAAGGGTCCGATTTTGGCTCAGGTCATGATCTCACGGTTCGTGAGATCGAGCCCTGCATCGGGCTGTGTGCTGACACTGCAGAGCCTGCTTGGGATTGTCTCTCTCTCTCTCTGCCCCTCCCCTGCTCACATGCATGCTTTCGCTCTCTCTTTTTCTCTCAAAATAAGTAAATACACTCTAAAAAGATAAACGTCTGTTGAATAAATGGATGCATTAATTGGTGCGTAAAACAGCACAGCCTTTTTTACAAATAAGACAGACACAGATTGGAGACTCAGCTCTGGAAGTGACAAGTTGCCCGAACCTCACTGTCATCTTCTGTCAAATGGGGGCACTGTGGGACCCACCTCGCATGGAGGAGCTGTGGATGGTCCGAGATCATCCGCCCGTATCTTGAACGCTGTGCCTGGAGCAGGGTAAATGCTCATAAGCAGGAGCTGATGATATTCTCATTAACATGATTAATGTGCCAGGGGGGTGGTTGTCTGAATCTCTCCAGGGCATGTGACGATGCCCACTCCAGGGTCCAATCCTAGAGCGTCTCATTCCGTAGATCTGGCCCTGAGCCAGACATCTGCATTTTAAACACGGCTCCCGGGTGATCTGGTGCCATCCGCTTCAAGGAAGCTGGTCCAGGTTTTCACTGAGGAGACTGATTGATTGTTACTTCTGCGAGGGCGGAAGGCTGGGCTGCCTCAATATAATTCGGCACCTGACAAGAGCGCTCACGATTTTCTCACGGCAACACTGCCTAGAACAGACAGTTCGAGGCACTTCCCTCGCACCAAGCTCTCCTGGCTAACGCACTCGGTTCACGGCGACTTAAGGAGAGAGTGTCACGATCCCCACTTCACAGATGGGGAAACTGAGGCCCCTAGCAGGACAGGACTTACCCGAGGGGATCAACCCAGGGAGTGACAGAGGCCCTGGGGAGCTCGGCCTCAGGCGCTCTGACATAATGAACGGCCCGACCAGTAAACACTGCTGATGTGGATGAGGAGGGTGTTGTGAAAATCCTAGGGGAATTGCCAGGAACGAGGGACTAAACCAGATGAAATGCAGTGCGGTTCAATCAGTTCATTCTGAACGCTGATATTTACTTAAAAAAATTTGTTATTGGGGGCACCTGGGTGGCTCAGTGGGTTAAGCATCCCTCAGCTCCAGTCTTGATCACAGGGTCGTGAGTTTAAGCCCCACGTTGGGCATGAAAAAATAAGATAAAATAAAATAAGATAAAACAAAATAATAAAATAAAATAAAAACAAGATAAAACAAAACAATAAAATAAAATAAGATAAAACAAAACAAAAAAACAATAAAACAAAATAAAATAAAATAAAATAAAATGGTTTATAAATGTAAACACCCATAAAGCCTTCACTGCTACCAAGATCATGCACATGATATATTCGTCTTCAGGCCGCCGTAACACCACAGACTGGGGGGCTGAAGCAACAGAACTTTACCCTCTCACAGCTCTAGAGGCTGGAAGTCTGGACTCACGGTTCCAGCGGGGTGGGGTTCTCGTGAGGACCTCCTCCTGGCTTGCACACGGCCGCCTTCTCGCTGTGCGCTCACGTGGGCTTTCTTCCGTGTGTGCATGGAGACAGAGGGAGATCTCTCTCTTCCTCCCCACTCAAGGCCGCCAACCTCTGGGATTAGGACCCTGCTCGATGACCTCGTGCAATCTGAATGGCCTCCCCGCAGCCCTGTCTCCGGACAGTCCCATGGAAGGGTTAGGGCTTCCACGCGCAGACAATCCCTGACTTACAGTGGTCCAGCTTCCGATTTTTCAAGGGTACGATGGTGCGGAGGTGATACGCATTCAGTAGCACCTGGACTTCAGATTTTGAGTTTTGATCTTTTTCTGGGCTAGCGACGTGGTATGTATGACCCTCTCTGGTGGCGCTCTGCAGGGTCAGTGAGCACAGCTCCCAGGCAGCCGCGCAATCATGAGGGTAAGTCGGCGATACGCTTACGACCATTCTGTTTGTCACTTCAGTACGGTGTTCGATAACTGCTATGAGAGAGTCAACCCTTCGTCATAAAATGGGCTTGTGTTAGATGATTTTGCCCACCTACAGGCGAATCCAAGTGTACTGAACACAGTTAAGATCAGCTAGCTAAGCCATGACCTTCAGTAGGTCAGATGCATGTATCCAACGCATTTTTCAATTCACAACATTTTCGACTAACAACGGATTGATCGGGGTGTAACCCCACCAGAAGTCGAGGAAGGTCCGTATGGATTTGCGGAGTTTGGTGGGGGCGGGGGGGGGGGGGCACAATTCAGTCTATTGCAATGGTTAACTTTTCAAACCTGATGGCTGATCCAAGCACAGATAAAAAATTATGCTCCTAAAAGTTGATTGTGGGACTATTATAATAGTGCAAAACCAAACCCGTTTAAATGCCCAACCATAGGAGGAAGTTCAATAAACCCTGGTGCATCTACACACTAAATTGTGAATGTAAACACGTTCCTGGAGCAGGGACCCTGCACTTACCACGGGCTTAACAAGAAAGTGAAAAGCAACGCTTAGGAAGAGTTTCTAAGGATGTGGAGAAAGGCTTAAGATACAGTGACATGTGAAAAAAAGCAGGATTTGGGGTGTCTGGGCGGCTCAGTTGTAAAGCGCCGGACTTCGGCTCAGAACACGATCTCATGGTTCGTGGGTTCGAGCCCCGCATCAGACTCTCCACGGACAGTTGAGAGCCTGCTTGGGATTCTCTCTCTCTCTCTCTCTCTCCCTCTCTCTCTGCTCCTCCCCAACTTGTGCACGCACACATGCTCTCTCTCTCTCTCAAGATAGATAAACTTTAAAAAATAAAATAAAAGCTTCTTCTTTAAAAAAAAAAAGCAGGATTTAAAACGGCATCAACAATCTACTGCTAACCACTTAGGCAATAGATGCAAACACAGAGAAAAGGCGAGAAAATGTAACAGTTTTAACAGGGGTTGTCCTGGGGTGATGGGATTCATGGAAATTATATCTGCTGCTTTAAACGTTTTTCTTCAGTTTCCTAGTTCTTTAAAACAAGCACACACTGCTTTCATAAAGAGAAAACATTACCTGTACTTGTGAATTGGAAGTGTTGGAAAACTCAGTGGCACAGGGATGGGGGAAGAGATAGCTCGTTGCATGAAAATGCCCACAAGTCGTTCAAAGACTAAGGCAGATGTCACAGGGTCTAACATGCGTGTGGTTTCGGGGTAATTGCCTTGGACTCCTCTGGCCTCAGTTTCCACAGCTATAAAATGGGTACCACAGTGGGTACCTGGGGAGCATGCTCCGAGATGAGTATGGGTTTCATTCCTCTTCTCCTGCCTCTGTCCTCACTGCTTCCTCTCTTTTCATGCATCGTCTGTTCTTTGTACTTGTGACTATCTCTCTCCTTTATCCAATGAACTTTTATTGACGTGGTTTGTTCCAGATTCAGACTAGCTTTTAGGGATGCAAAGATATTTTCCCTTCACCCTTGAGGAGGTGAAAAGGTCCACAGTGAGGCAGGGACAGGCCCCTTCCCATGGTCATGACAATTTGGGGGCCCACTCACCTGCCAGGAAGGAACGGACCCACCCCTGTGGGCTGGCCCACAGGAGCCCCCCACTAGCAAGTTCTAGACCCTGTCATCTTATCGCCACAAAGGGAGCTGCGAATGCCGTCGGTGGGTACGTAACTCTGAAGTCAGATGCACTCAAGAGAGAGCAGACATCCGATCCAGGCCTGGAAGGATAAGCAGGAGAGAAATTGCAGGGAAGAAGGGACAGCATTTTCTAAGGCCTGGGGTTTGACCCTTGTGTGTGCCATGTGACTTTTCGAGATGGGGTGGAGCATAGACTGTGAAGGCAGTCCTGGGAGATGGCTGAGTAGGTCTACGGCTGCAGCTCAAAGCACTTGGTAGGTGAGACTGAGAAATTACAGCTTTAACCCAAAGGCAGTGGGGAGCCATGGAAGGGTTTGTGCAGAGGGCGGCACCAGGCAGGCTTCTTTAGGCAGATACCTGTGGCTCAGTGAAGAGCATGACGCTGGAGAGAGAGGAAATGAGAGAGAGCAGGTTCAGAAGCTGTTTCCTAATATAGGGAGGCCTGTGGGGATGGGGGGTGGCGGACTCCAAGAGACATGAAAATGTGGGTCGGGAGGGAGTGGAGTGTGTTGAGGGGTGCCCGATGGGCTCCTGGGGTGGGTGGTGGCTGTGGATGACAGGGGTCCCTTCGGAGCCAGGAAAGGCTTGAGGAAGGATGGAGAAGGGGCAGAGGGAGGAGGAGAGAGGAGGCCAGAGGCAGGAGAGGAGGAGGGGACAGGAGGAAAAGGAGGGAGAGGAGGTGAGGGAGGGGAAGGAGGAGGAGGGAGGGGAAAGAGGAGGGATGGGAGAGGAGGAGAAGGTAGGGGAGAGGGAGGAGGAGGAGAGAGGAGGCCAGAGGCAGGAGAGGAGGAGGGGACAAGAGGAAAAGGAGGGAGAGGAAAGAGAGGAGGGGGAGTAGGGAGATCAGGGGCTGAGGTGAGAGAACCCTGCCCAGAGAATTCAGGAGCCTCTTGGCCATGCCCTTGGGTGACCTTCCCTGCCCTTCAGAGGTCCTGCCAGGTTTAATAAGGGCCTGTGATGTGCAGAGACTATCAATTACAGAGATGAGTTTATTTTGAAGTCCAAGAGAGGAATGGCTGTGTCTCGACCAGGTATGTGTTTATACCTCCAGGTCAGCGATGCCAGAAATAAACCCTTTGTCATGGCCTCCAAGCTGAGCCCAGGCCCTGGAAAGGTGTGGGGCTGCGATCAACCCTCCAGACCCTGGCTCATGGGGGAAGGGGCCACACTCACCTATGGGAGCCTTCCTGTATCCCAGGCGGTGACCACAGATCTGGTCAGCACTGAGGGGAAGGGGGGCACGCAGGGCTGGGGCTCAGAGGGTCTCCCCAGGGGGCTGGGCCTTTGCTGGGGACTGGAATCGGGCAGTCCTGGGGGCTATATATGTGCTGGCGTGGCCGGGAGCTGCTGTCGAAAGGTGCATCAGTTTCCTGACGACGTTGTGACAGCCACACATGGGGGTGGGGCTTCAAACAACAGTAAACGCTCTCACCGGAAGTCCAAACTCAAGACCGGAAGTCCTCAAAATCACGCCCTCCGAAGAAGCGAGGCAACAGCCCTTGCTTGGCTCTTCCAGCTCCCGGTGGTTCCCAACATCCTTGGTTTGCAGATGTCACGCTCCGGTCGGTCTCTGCCCCTGTCTTCACACGGTGCTCCGTGTGCCTCTGTATCTCTTCTGCTCTCCTAAGGCCACCCGTCATGCTGGATCCCGACACAACCCGTCCAGCACGGCCTCACATCTTAATCCCATCTGCAATGACCCTGTTCCCAAAGAAGGGCCACATTTGCAGGTTCCAGGTGGACATGAATTGGGCCGGCGGAGGGGGACACTATTCGATGCAGGCACACTGTGAACGGTCCCGAAGGACACAGACTGTCATCTGAGACGGGCGGGGTGCTGGCCAACATTAGCTGCAGGGCTCAGAGCGGGAGGCCGGATCTGGAGGCCCCGAGAGGCCGCGCAAAGAGCCTTGGACCCAAACTGCAAAATCAATAAACACACATCCCCTTTCCCACGGAGCACAGGCAGAGGTCCCCGCGAGCAGCAGTCCCTGGCAGCATGGTGGCGGGAGGGACCTGAGTTTTGCTCTCTGGAGGGCCGTCTGGATTCAAGGGGCTCCGGCCTCATCCTCACTGACATGTCTGCAGCTCTCCAACACCTCACGGATTCTTTCCGTAGCAGCAGTCAGGGCGGAGAAATGTCCAGACCAGAGGCGGCTCCCTTTTCTGGAGTCTGGGACTGATTTGCTTCTTCCTGTGGGGACTCTGTCTCCGGACGGCGATGTGGCCGCTGCCCGCTCCCCGGGGAACACCCCCTACCTTTGTCAGCCCGGGCCTGGTTCTTGCCATCCACGCCTACTTGGGCTCCCTAGGGGAGCACAGGCCCTTGGGGTCCTGCGTGAGGCCCGGCTCGGAAGGCCCCGTGCGGAGGCTGGGAAGGCAGAACGTTTGTTTCTTGTTTCCAGTGTGCCAAGCGTTCATTTTGACTTGATTTGAGGCCTCCCAGTCACCGCGTGCCGTGACCTTGCTTATCCCCATTCTACTGAGGCGGGTGCTGAGGCCCAGAGAACTGAGGTGCTGGCTAGTGAGCTGCATGATGGTTAATGTTATGCATGAACGTGGCCTGGCTATGGGCCCGCTTGTTTGATCCAACACCAGTCTAGGGGTTGCAGTCAAGGTTACACTTTAGACGCGATGAACATTTAGATCCGTGGACTTTGAGTAAAGCAGATGAGCCTCCACGATGTGGGTGGGCCGCACCCAATCAGCTGAAGGTGTTGAGAGCAAAGCGCGAAGTTTCTCAAAGAGGAAGGAATTCTCCTCAAAGACTGCGTCACGGAAACCCCGCCTGAGCTTCCGGCCTGCGGATTTTGGTCTCGAGCTTGCGACATCAGCTGGCCCGCCTTACGGATTTCGGACCTGCCGGCCCTTAAATTGCATGAGCCAGTTCTTAAATCTCTCTGACTCTCTCTTCAATCCCTCTTCTCTCTCTCTCAGCCCCTGCAGTCAGGGCTCTTCAACTGTTTGACACCCAGCTTCCGTCCATCTTCCCGCCTGCAGGGCCCCTCTGAGTGAGCCAAGCGGGCACAACACGGGTCACGTCCGCACCCGCGCTGAGCGCTCTGTACTCCATGCACAGCGTCAGCGTTTCAGCATCACCTGGGAGCTGGTTAGATTTGCGGGTGAGAAATCAGAGCCCAGCCTGGCTGAATCTGGAACAGCGTTGTAACAAGGCTCGTGACGCACCGCAGAAGTGGCTTTTTCATCCCACTCGCTGCCTCCCCCTCCCTGCTTCCGCACACAGTAGGCACCTCGTGGATTGCGGCTGGCTGATGGGTTGGTCTGTGTCTAGCCCCTGATGTTTAGAACTGGCTGTTCCACCCACTGTGTCTTTTATTTCTTGTCCAGACTTCTTCGTGTGTGTGTGATCGATTATACATAGAATTTACCATTTTAACCATTTTTTAAAGCGTATTTATTTTGAGAGAGAGAGAGAGAGAGACAGAGCACACGAGTTGGGGAGAGGCAGAGAGAGAGGGAGAGAGAATCCCAAGCAGGCTCCACACTGTCAGCTCAGAGCTCGAGGCGGGGCTCGAACCCACGGACCAGGAGATGGTGACCTGAGCGGAAGTCAAGAGGCGGGCACTCAACGACTGAGCCACCCAGGCGCCCCACGATTCTAACCATTTTTAAGCGTATACTTCAGTGGCGTTGAGCCCATTCAAGTGTTGTGCAACCATCCCTACCCTCGGCTTCCAGAACTTTCTCATCTTCCCAAACTGATGCTCTAGCCCCATTAAACACTCACTTCCCGTGTCCCCTCTTCCCCTTGCCCCCCCGCACCCACCATCTACTTTATCTCTATGCATCTGACTTCTCTGGGGACCTCATATAAGTGGAGGCATGCAGGGTCTGTCCTTTTGTGACTGGCTTAATTCACTGAGCACAATGTCCTCCAGGTTCGTCCATGTGGTAGCAGGTGTTGGAATGTCCCTCCTGTTTAAAGCTGATGGATTAGACCACATTGACTTATCTATTCATCTGCTGGTGGGCATTTGGGTTGTTTCCAGCTTTAGGCTATGCTAAATAAGCTGTGAACATGGGTGTGCAGATCTCTTGAGTCCCTGCCTTCGATTCTTTGGGTGCATGCCCAGTGGCATTGCTGGGTCACATGGCGATTCTGTGTTTATGTTCTTATGGACTCCCCGTACCATTTTCTTCAGCAGCTGCCCTGTTTCATCATCTTACCAGCAACGTACGAGAGCCCCATCCTCCACACCCTCACCAGCACTTGCTTCCTGCTTTGTTTTATTTATTTATTTATTTTTTTTGAGTTTATCTATGTATTTTGAGAGAGACAGAGTGCAAGTAGGGGAGGAGCAAAGAGAGAGGGAGAGAGAGAATCCCAAGCAGGCTCCACACTGACAGCGCAGAGCCCGACGCGGGCTTGAACTCACAAACCACGAGATCACGTCCTGAGCCGAAACCGAGAGTCGGAGGCTCAACCTACTGAGCCCCCCGGGTGCCCCATTTTTTATTTTTTTTGAAAGCAGCCATCCTGACTGACGGGTATCTCAACGAGGCTTTGATTTCAGACTCCTTCTCACCCCTGGTGGTCCACGCCAGATGAATGAATGAATGAATGAATGAATGAATGAATTAGTGGAGAGATTTTCGGATGAATTCCGTAGCCACGCTCGGTGAAGAAGCCCCCCCACCCCCATCAAGCTGATGGCCCCTCTGCATTTTACTGTGGTTCACGCAGCTCCCAGCTCCCGGCCAGGAGAGCAAATGCCATTCACTCCCTTCGCCCTGGAGCCCGGGAGGAGCTGCAGGGTGAGCGTGGTCTGTGGCCAGCGGCTACCTGAGTCAGTGACCGAGGGACTGTGATTCGGTGAGGGCTCTTCTCCCATGTTGCAATTTTTTCCCCAGGGGATCCATAATTTCCCCGGCAATTCGTGCTGTAGGGCAGTGTGTGTGTGTGTGTGTGTGTGTGTGTGCAGTATTATTCCCTGCGGCAGCCACCGTGGCTCACAGCGGAATGAGTTGAGCACTGGCTTTGTGCTCAGACATGCCGGGACGTAAGTTGCAGCAAGATGATGCGATCTCCCTCGGAGGAGGCATCGGGCCCTGGCAGCTTTGGATTCCTCTCAGAGTGTAGACTGGGGACGCCAGGACCCTCGTGGTCTGATGGTTCTGGTACTGAGTAATAATAAATATTTATCAGCTACCTTGGTGCTTTACGTCTATCAGTTCATTTGAGCTGGGTGCTGTTTTCTCCATTTTTAAATTTTTATTTACTGGGTGTTAATGTTTATTTTATTTGTTTTGGGGGGACTGCGAGCAGGGGAGGGGCAGAGAGAGAGGGAGAGAGAATCTCAAGCTGGCTCTGCGCTGTCAGCACAGAGCCCAGGGCGGGGCTCGAACTCCCCAACTGCAAGATCATGAGTTGAGCCGAAGCTGGATGCTTAACCGACCGAGCCACCCAGGCGCCCCTCCATGTTTTTTAGATGAGGAAACTGAGGTTCCAGGGGATAGGCAACTTGCCCAAGATCGCGCCAGACCAGCTGGAGTCCAGCCCCCGATGCTGTGCGGCCGCAGAGCCCGTGGGCTTGACCGCCGCGTGGCGCCTGGAACAGGGGTGCCCGTGACCTTCGCAGCAAACCTATGAGGCAGAAGCTGTTAGATCTGAGGCTCAGAGAGGTTGAATGACTTAGCTCAAGGTCACACAGCTGGACTGGGATTCAACACAGATCGCTCGGACGCAAAGCCCAGGCTCTCAGCGCCATTCAGGAGCCCTGAATGACACATGGCGGCCATCATTGTCGGGAGTGTTTACCCCAGTGGGGTAACCGGCCTTGAGAAAAGTGGCATTGACCTGCATAGCCTGGCGGCTTCCCCGCTGCCCTCCAAGATTTCACGTTCACCGGAGCCTCCGTGGCCCCGGGGCGGGGGGCGGGCCGGCCCAGGCACTGAGGGTGCAGAGAGCCCCCTGCCAACCGGCCTGGGGCGGGATCACCCCCACTCTGGGCTGGAGAGCCTGGAGCCTGTCCCGCCAACAACCAGCGGCCCCCCCTCCCGCCCTCTGGGAGTTGTCACGGCAACCGCGTGGGCATCTCAGAGGCGTCTCCTTCAATAATCTGGGCCTCTGATCTCCGGCAGGCCTGTAATGAAGGGACAGTTTGTTAGCGCTGACATAAACATTGGGTTACCCTACTTCGTGTCCTTTAAGAAGTCAGCTCAAGCCAGCCGACAATGTCCTTTAAGAAGTCAGCTCAAGCCAGCCGACAGCCAAGCAAACCGTGAAGATATTTATTTGTTCAGCTTCCTATGTTGAAAACCAATGTTTATTGGGCCAGGGTTGTTTTTTGTTGTTGTTGTTGTTGGTTTTTTCTTTCTGTAATCATTGATTTTCTTTTGTCTTTTTTTTTCCTTTTTCTTTCTTTTTTTTTTCCTTTGGTAAGGAAATAACACTATCTCAGAAAGCGATCGCGTCCTTTTTGCTTCCAGTCAACCCACAGCTAAGGCGAGCAGACTATCAGCGTCTGATCACGGACACAGGAGATGCCACTTGGGCGGACTGTCGGGTTGATGGAACTCTTTCTTGGGCCTCGCTGCTACGGTGATACATCAGCTCTGAGAGGAAGGCAGAACAGCCACTCTTGCTCCCGTGGGCAGATGTGGAGGGGAGAATCAGAGAGGTTTAGTCATATACTCAAGGTCACACAGCCGGTACGTGATGGAGGCAGGACAGGAACCACCCAAGGCTTTCGATGAAGGATCCGGAGCTGCCTCTGCTCCCCTGTGTCCTGCTGATTTGCCGTAGGCTGTCTCGAAGGGACAGAACGTGTTAAACCCCAAATCCGCAGTGCCGACCAGAGGGGAGTGTGTGACCTAGATGTCTCCACGGTTTTTCAATCTCATTAACTTGATGATGTTTTGGGGAAAAGGAGCGATAAGAGGAACTACAAAAACAAAACTTATTTCTTCTTCTTCGCAAGACGGGCCCTCGGTCGGGGCTCCGGGGCAGGAGGGAAGGCCGCACATCCTAGGAGCTCGGCAGTGTGTGTGTGTGTGTGTGTGTGTGTGTGTGAACGAGGTCTCCCAGCCAGGGATTTAGGGTTCCTCCGTCGGTCCCTGGTTTCCATCACTGGGCCCCTGGGTTGGCAAGGTGCTAGCCTTTGCTCCACTGACCGTATGACCTTGGGCAGGTTCCTTAACCAGCCTGAACCTCAGTTTTCTCGTCTGTAAAATGGAGCTGACAACCCCACACCCTTCTCACAGGTCAGGATCCTGCGTGGGGAGCAAGAGAAAAACACCTGCCAAACACTAGACGTGTTTAGTTCTCAGGCGGCACCACCGCGATGAACAAAGGACCCTGGCTCAGGGTCAGAGGTGCTGATTCCGAGTCTACATGAGCTGCACGCCTTAAGTTACCTCTCCGGGTTTCTGCTTGCTCCCTGCCAGACGGGAAGGCAATCCTCGGCGGTGACAGCAGCCGCTACGAGCTCCTTGGCTCGTCCAGCGATTGCCCTGAGCCGGACCCCGCATCCTGATCCTGCGCCGTGCGTTTGAGGCACCATCTCTTACAACTCGCTGGCCACGTGTACCCATTTTACAGAAGAGGAGAGTGAGGCTCGGCAAGGGTGAGGAACTTGTGGAAGGTCCCCGGCGTCCTAGGCGGCGGATCTGAGATTCACACTCCCGCCTGTCTGATTTCTCTTGCCGGCCACGGTGGGAGGCAAAAGCGGTGTGCTCCCGGGAGGGGGGGTGAGCAGCCCCATTTCGTCACAGAGGGATTCGCCAGCGCCTTCGACTCCTGTCTCCTCCGACTTGGGAGGCTTCTCTGCCCACCCCCCCGGTTAGATGTCACAGGACACGGCCCTCCCGACTTCCAACAGAATGTGCCAGCCCTTCCGGGGGGGGGGAAAGCATCCTGGCCCCGGCCCGGCAGCAGGGGGCGGGGGGCCGGCCCCCTTCCTCTCAGAGCCTGTTTGTGCGGGAGCCCGGTCCCCAACTGTCCCCTGGGGTCAGATCCATCACGCCACGGCTCCACTCGATCAGGCGTGCTCAGCCGGAGGGTCAAGTGGCCCATCGCTGCCGGGCGCGGGGAGCCCATCACAGCCATATTTAATTTAATTAAGGCTGTCAGCACTATTGATGTTGGCGGTTTCAATTACTAGCCTGTTATGGTTTCTGGATCAAGTGATCTGTGATGGGTCCTATCAGCAAAGACACACATTGAGGAGAGGGCCCTTCATCTCCTTTAAAACCTGACACGTCCTGCCACGGGCCGTAAGTTATTGCTTTTATCCAGCCCAGCTCTCCTTCCCTTCCTCATAATTAATTTCTCATTAGACAGCTCTTTATTGTTTAATTTGTGCAGTTTATAATCAAATTGGGCACATTAATTGTCGTTGAATTTAAGGCTAATGAAAAATAAAGGTTTTCAATAACTTAGCCTTCCATTACTCCCGACAAGATAAAATAAAGCGCTCGGAGAAGTGTCAGCTTTGTAAATTATAAATTAGGTTTTTTAAAGAGCATGGGCATTTAAAGACCAGTTATCACACATTTAGCAATTATAAATCCTATGCTGCAAAACAGTTATTAAGATATAATTATGCTGCTTTACTCTTAGGCAGCCCGGCAGCCGGTTCAGGGCCTGATGCCTCGTGGCGGGAGGTGGGGGGGATTCCGTCGGGTTTGAAGAGGGAAGAGACACCAAGGAGGGAGCTGAGTGGGCAGACCCGGAGCCCGGGAAGCATCGCTACTTTTCACTGAACCGTTTGATCCGGAGGATACATCCAATTTCCCTTCCTGGGCACGTCTCGGTGCCCTTTCGATCTGCGAGAGGCTGCCCAGGGCCCGTGGGTGTGCCCAGCCCGTGCGGAGTCCTACAGACTCCGCAACGGAGCAGATGGGGATTGCACGGACGCACGCACAGACGAATGGACTCCTAGGTCCCTGGGAGCAGTGGGATCCGCCTGTGGGGGGGGATGGATTCGCCTGTGGGCGTGGCCTCCACTAGGAGGCGCTACTCGAGAGGGGGGCGGGTCTTCCTGGTGGGACAGTGGCGAGCGCGCAGGCAGGCTGAGGTCCCAGCGCGAGATGGCCTGGGGCAGTCCACACAGCCATTCCTCGGGAGGAAAAGAAAATGTGCGGGTGGGGTGGCGGGTACAGGGCCAGGAGGTCATCACGGAAGGCCCAAGGCTGAAGGGATGTGGGTGGGGTGGACGGTGACCAGATCCCAGACAGGTCACTGGGGAGACCCCGGCAGCCGAGCGCCTACTATGCACCATTCGCTCTGCTGAGCCCCGTCGTGTGACATTGTCTCCTGTAATCCATCCACCTTGCTTGGGCGTGTGGTCCCCCGTTTTGCAGACAAGGAAGCTGAAGCCTGTAGAGGTCAAGTCGCCCCCCCTTCCCCCCCCCCCCCCCACCCCGCCGCGTCACACTCTGCCGCGTCGCACCTGCTGCTCCAGGAGTGTCTGTGGCGCGCAGGGAGCGATGACAGGCCGTAGGACGAGCAGGTGAGGCAGACGGGGTCCAGCCCTTGCAGTGATGTCTGGGAGCTGGGCTTGTCACCGGAACCCAGGAGGATGGACAGGAAGAGACCAGAGGGACACGGAAGATGGGCTGGTGCCGAGCAGAGCGCTGAAGAGCCTACGTGGTCCACTTCTGACTGGCGGGTTTATGGTGCGAGAAGAGACCCGTGAGCCCATCGCTCAGCGCCCCCGCGCCTGGCCCTCGGGACCGCGGGTAAGGAGCACAAGAGAGGGAGGCTGGCAGATCTCCAAAGCAGGGTGCAGTGGAGACACGTGCACAAGACATGTGCGAGTTGGCCAGCGGAACAGATGCCTCGGGCCCCTAGAAGGGTCCCCTGGGAAGAGATTGGAGATGACCCCTCCGAGAAGTGACATTCCAGCTGTAACACCCAGGGATCTGCAGGAAGCTCGGGTAAAACCACAGAAGGGGTCCATTTCTAATCCCATCCCATGGCAGAGCGGGGCCTCTGAGAATTTGAGGCGCTGGGCCAGCCCGGGAGGCCTCGGATAAGCCGCTCACCCTGTTCGGGCCTCAGTTTCCTCGTGTGTGCAACTGAGAGTTACTAGCTACTCTAGACGATCTCTTGGTTCCCTGCGCACGGGAGGGAGGTCTTTGAGGCCCCCCGGGGTCTCCAAGACCCCTGGGCTGGGGGACTGGGAATTCTCTGGTATGGTTGCCCACCAGGACCTGTCATCTCTGCTTGGAGACATCTGGGTGTCCCCACCTGAAGGATTAATTCTGCTGTGCCTGGGCTGTCGCGCGCAGACATACAAAAGGCCTCCCTCCATCTCCTTCCCGAAAGTTCTGTTGCTGGACCAGCCCCTCCCTCTGTTTCCAAACAGGGAGTCGGCAGTGGGGTGGGGAGCAGACCAGCGTCTATTGTGCCCCACCTCCGCTCCGCGGGACAGATGGACAAAGCACTTTTCTCTCTCTAACCGCTTCATCCTTCCAAGTGCACCTGCACGTAGAGACTTTTGTCCCCTTTTTTTTTTTTTTTTTTTTTTTTTTTTTTTTTTGCAGATGGGGAAAGCAAAGGCGGTGGCCAGCAGGGAACGGAAGGCAGTCTGTCCACTTCTCCCTGTCAGACTGTCCCCTTCACAACCCAGGAGCCCGACAAGAGGCCCTTGTGAGAAATTTCTATTAGGCCTCCATAAAAGCTCTCCTCTGGAGGGAGTGGATGGCTTCCAATAACCACTCGCCCGACACCCTCAGCTTCCAGGCACAGATCATAAAGGTGTCTCCCTGCCCTCTAGAGACCGAAGGCTGGAGTCTGCAGGAACGTTCTATGGGGATTCAGATCTCCTAGGAATATTCCACAAACAGAGCTATCAAATAAACAGGTATCATTTGTTGGTTGTGATGCTTGTAAGGGGTACACTTGAAACACGGTGAGTGTCAGTTTCCTTAGAGAAAGTGGGGACGGCCGTGTGCTTTTCAGGGGATGCCTCCTAGAATCACATCCAATGACTCGCCTGAGCGTCCTGGTCTGGCATCGGGCCAGGACGCTGCTCTAAGAGACGCTGAAGGCAGCTTTCTGCCCACCTGCTTGGGGACAGGCTTCTGGACACTGGCACCGCATCCCAGCCTTACAGATGAACCGATGAAGACTCATGGGGGATGGATCCCATGCATGACAACTGGGGACAGACGCCAAATCCGGGCTCTACTCCAGCACTCTGAGCCCCCCTCCCCAACCCCCTTGTAGTGAGGGAGTGACAGAGAAAACGCCGAGTACCAGGTAGGGTTCCGGGGATTCCCCCCTGAGTCAAGAGTGGATCCCTTTCTGGGGAAGAGAACCTTGGCTAATCTCAAACCCACGCAGGGGCCACATGGTTTCCACGGTGGTTTTCCATCCACTATCTGCTGAGAACAGAGTGGATTCAAGTGAATACCTCATTGTGGAGCACCTACTGTGTGCCAGGCACTGGTGGGCAAGGGAGCCACGGTCCTGTTCTGAGGAGAGTACAGGCCTTGGGAGGCGGAAATCAAAAAGGTCCGTGGAGAAGACGGGTCTAGACGGGGACAGACAGCATGTAGAGCCAAGGCCCGAGGAGTCTGTGAGGAGGAGCGTCACCTTTGAAGCCAACCACCCGTGTGGCCACAAGCAAATCGTTTCACCTCTGTGCCTCAGTTTCCTCATTGGAAAATGAGCCAACAGCAGCACACGCGGTCGTCGGGTTGTCTGGAGGCAGAAGTGGGGAGTGACACGTGTGCTGCCTTGGGCTGCTGTGCAGAGGGGACAGGGGACAGGGAAGGGAGCGAGGAGACAAAGTAAGAGTTGACCACAGTCAATGGTGCTGGATTGGGACAGACAGGCTGAAGAGAGTGAGGGAGTCAGCTGTGGAAGGGAGGGGAACAGTGTTGCAGCAGAAGGAACAGCGTGCGTGAAGGCAGGAAAGAGGCTGGTTTGTTTGGGAAACACAAGGCCGTATGGTTGGAATGAGTGAGGAAGAGGGCCTTAGGGGGTGAGGTCCGAGGTACAGGCAGGGGGCAGAGTCTATAGACCCTGACAGAGCAGTATAAGGAGGTTGGGTTTGATCCTAGATAGTGAGAAGCCATTGTATTTTTTTTTAACTGAAATATAATTCCTGCACCCATCCCCTTATTTTAAGCAGGGGATGCTGGAAGACTGTGGCCATAGGCAGTCAAGGCAGCCCCACGATCCCCACCTCCTGATATTCCCCACTCTTGTGTATTCCCCTCCTCCCAAGTGTGGGAATAACCTGTGACTTACTTCTAACCAACTGAACATTCAAAGCTGATGAGGAATATACCTGATAACCTGTATGTGATCCGCGTACGTAAGATCGTAACATGCACCTTGCTAAGCAGCTCCCCCCTGCTGGCTCTGATGAGGCGTGCGTCCATTTTGGGGAAGCCCAAGTTTGGGCAGGGACCTGCCGATGACCTCTAGGAGCCGAGGACAGCATCCAAGCTCCAGTCAGCTAGAATCAGAAACCCTCTGTCCTACAACCATAAGGAACTGAATTCTGCCAATAACCGCACGAGCTTATGAGCAGATTCTTTTCTGGCCAATCCTCCGGCCTAGGAGAGAACCCAGTTAAAACCATTTTCAGATGCTGGAAGTCTGAGATAATGAGATAATAAATATGTGTTGGTTTAAGCCACTGAACTTGTCACGTTATTGTCATCTGGCCATAGATCATTAATGCAGACACGATTCTCTATGGGCCGGTGGCATTTCTGCACATCTCACAATCAGAGGCTCTGATTACCTTTGTTCTACACTATCCTTTCAAAGATGTTTGTGTAGTGAACAGCCTCTGAGGATAAAGATAGTGTCTGCCTCCCAAACAGAAGGCAATTTGTTTGCTGTCTAGCATGATGGAGATAAATGTCTCCCTCCAGGACAAAGATCGGGCACGTTTGCTTGCAGCTCATTATAAAAGATTCAGGTTCCCCAGGCTTGGGGCTCCTTTCCTGTAAAGCACCCCTCTACCTGTGCAAGAATTTCTTTTTTTATTTTAATTTTTTTAAATGTTTTATTTATTTTTGACAGAGAAAGAGACAGAGCGTGAGCAGGGGAGGGGCAGAGAGAGAGGGAGACACAGAATCCGAAGCAGGCTCCAGGCTCCGAGCTGGAGGCCGACTCGGGGCTCGAACTCACAGACCGTGAGATCATGATGACCTGAGCCGAAGTCGGACGCTCAACCAACTGAGCCACCCAGGCGCCCGTGTGTGGTAATTTCTTGATCCGGTTGTTTCATCCTACGGGATTTGGGGAATTTGAGAAAATGATATCCTGGCCATTGCTATTGCTGTCGGTAATATGCTATTCTTTGTTTCTGATCCAAGAGTCTCGTGTCTTCTGCTTGTAAGCTTGTAAGGAGGCTAAAATCCCAGACCCTTCACAGCCCTTGACAGAGCAGTGACATGACCTTATTTGAATTTTTAGAAGCTCTCTTGGGCTCCTGTGTGGAGGGGACTGGCCGGCAAGAACACGAGTGAGGAGACAAGGTAGGAGTTGACTGCAGTCCAGGAGGCAGAAGCCAATGGTGATGCCATGGATGGAATGTTTGTGTCTCCCTCAAAGTTTATATTTTGAAGCCCAACCCCCAATGGGATGGTATGAGGAGGTGGAGCCTTTGGGAGGAGATTAGGTTTACAGGAGGTCATGAGAGTGGGGCTCCATGATAGGATTGGCGTCCTTAGAAGACAAGAAGAGACACCAGAATTCTCTATCTCCGCCCATGGGAAGGCGTCTATCTGCAAACCAGGAAGCGTCCTCACCAGGGTCTGAAATGACTGGCACCTTGATCTTGGATTTCCCAGCCCTCGGAACCTTGAGAAACATGTATCTGTTGTGTAAGCACCTGGTGTGTGACGTTTTGGTGGGGCGACCCGAACTGACCGAGACAAGTGGCGGGGGCGGGGCAGCCCTGGTGAGGATGGCCAGTGGGGGCAGCTTTGGAGGAAGATCTGGCAAGGCATACTGAGGACGGGGTACTCAGGAACATTCCGGAGTTCAGGGCCTGTGCACACAGAGTGAAGCAGCTCTCCGCTAAGGTGAGGACGGGGAGACAGGGGTGGGGGGAGGCAGGGAGGGGAGGGGGCGGGGCAGGGAGGCTGTCCGGTTTGGGACGCGTTGGAAAGATGCCTGCTGGGGAGCACGTGGGTACCTGATCCGGGGCTCAAAGACGGGCATGCGCTGCAGATCCAGACTTGCAAAAGAATGCAGAGAGGAGAGAAGGGACCGGGTGCAAAGAGGGTCTGGGTGGGCCCCCGGGACACCCCAGCATATGGAGGCAGAGAAGGGTCTGGGACACTGACCCAAAGTGGTGAAGCCCTGAGTCAGGATCAAGAAGCCCCTTGTTGGGCCGGGCACTTTGTCTCCTGCTTCTGGACTCTGGGGAGGTCCAGGGATCCCTGGACGGGGTCCCTAGAAAGTAGGAGGTCCTCAGCGGATTGGGGAAGCAATTTACCAGCTGGTATGAAAGTATGTTCCTAGTTAAACTAACAGAAGAACCGTCCCGGTGTCCACTGAGTATCACCCCGACTTCAAGACCTCTTGGCAGGGCTGACCCGGGCCCCCCTCACCCGATTCCTTACATCCCTACCCCAGCAGGGAGATTGGAGTGGTTGCCAGCTGGCCACTGTTTGCAGCTCCTGACTTTTCATTAAAATCCTGGACACTTCCCCAGCGCTCAAAGGTGTCCCGATTAATTACGGGCAAGTGTTGGCTCTCCCCCCGGAAATCTGCCGCCCCAGCCTGGCTCTGTCCCCTATGATTTTATTAAAATCCACCTTGCCAGCCAGGGCCCCGAGATTTATGGCCACAGCTAATAGGCTGCCTCCCCACGAGACATAAATCTGGGGCCTGCCTAGGGAGCTGCTCGCTGCTAAGAGGCCAGCTAATTGTTCCATCTAGAGGGTTCCACAGAGGAATGTTCAATTAGGCCTCTCAGAAAATTTGGAGCATTAAATAAGGTGAACAGGGATTTGGGCACCATTATTTTCTGAGAAGCAGCCCTTTCTGGCTCCCCGGGCTCGCTGGAGACCCTGGGCCCCCGCTGGCTCTCCTCTGGCCAGGAGGCCTTCTCGAGGGTCACGGAGCAGCGCTCTTAGCAGTCAGTTCAGTTAGAAACAAGGCGACACCAGGAGGTATCGTCCTACAGAAGTCCTTGGGACGCTCTCACCCGGAGCCCACTACCGACTGGCCTCTCGGTGCCCTCGGATGATTTGCCTCCATTCTGAGGGCCACCCCCCTCCTCCAGGACGGGGTGACACTGTCTATTCCTTCTGCCTCTCAGCATCGCCGGAAGCTAAAATTCATTCCTCCGGGCCTTTGTTCATTCAACAGCTCTTTGCGGAGGGACCAGCCTCCTGCGGGGCCGGGAAATGTGCTCGATCTGCAGCTCTAGGGAGAAAAGGACAAAGCACTGCCCTCAAGGAGCGCCCAGTTCCGAGGGAAGGCAGACAAAAGGACCCTGAAGATGTGGACTGACTTATGATAGAGGCCTGGTGGGGTGTGGGGTGGAGGGGATGTGGCAGCCCAGGGGTGCCTGACCAGCTGGAGGGTAGCGTCAGTCAGGGAGGACTTCCTGGAAGAAGAGACAGGAATTGTATTATTTTTGTTGTGCCTGTGAGTGGTTGAGCTCCCCCCCCCCCAGAGACCTCACCCCAGCCGGTCCCGCAATGGCACGTCTTTCCCACAGGCTGTCTGAGCACACTTTAAGAGTATCTCACTCTCGCTCTGGATTAACAACCCCAGGCCCTGAGTCTATTACTGTTGATTCGGAACCTGGGGCTCAGGGAGCCTGGAGCCTGCTTCGGATTCTGTGTCTTTCTCTCTCTGACTCTCCCCCCCCCTCAAAAATGAATAAATGTAAAAAAAAAAAAAATACTGTCTCTTTCCCATTGGACCCTGGTGGGTACCAGCACCAAGGCAGGTACAGAGTGGAAAATGTCCCCTGGGGGGAGACGCAAATGATGTGGACGCCAATTCCAGCCCTTTCGGGGTTAGTGAGGGTCGGTTTTTTGCTGATTTGAGGGTTGATGGTTTCCCCGGTCTCGCCCAACGCACGAACAGGACATCACACACAGGGGTTCCTTCTCTAACCCCTGCGCCTTGTCCCCTAACATGACAACTTGGAGAGCAGAGGGATGCCCAACAGGGGCCGAGTGGACGGGGGCAGCCCCGGGGACTTTGCCCCTCCGTGCCTCGGTTTCCTTATCCACCGTTCGGAACGAAACAATCCGTCTCCAAAGATGGTGGCAGGGATCCGTGCCGTGCTGAGACATGGCTCAGAAAATACTTTGCAAACTGGAAAGCGCGGAGAGAACAGAAGGCATTAGCATCATGCTTTGCATTTTTATTTTTAACCTGCGTGAAATTCTGGAAACCATTGGCTGCCAAGAAATGCTAAGCTGTAGTTTCTGTTCCACGGGGAAATGGGGTTTATTTTAAGTGGGGAATTGCACGGTGCACCACGTATTTATTTGGGAAACCGGGTCCGATCGAAGGTAGCCCCCAGCCCCCAGAGGTGCCCAGAGTTCACTCCGAAGGTCTGCCTGCTCACGACGGAGGCACTTCCCACATGGGAACAAGGCTGTTTCTGCCCAAGGCCACGGCCTCCCTCACATCCCTCACCTCCTTCACCTGCCTGGGGTGGGCTTGGGCTCCCATACAGACATAATCGCTTTTCACACCAGAAGAAACGTGGCTGCTGGCCCCCCCAGCACAGAGAAGTAGCAGCAGCTACGTGGTCCCCCAGCAAGGCCACGGTGGACGGCAAGTTTCGAAGCCCCGACCCCCTTCAGGGGAGACACTTGTTCCCAGCTGTGGGGGGTGTTGGTAGCCGAGGCTCTCTCCTTCTCCAGACTTGCCCTCAGCTGGAGAGCCCTCCTGCTCAAGGGGCAGGGAGGGGGACAGTCCTGCCTGAGGGCCCCTCCTCCTGAGCCCATGCTGCACCTGCAGTGTCCCCGGCCCCTGCTCCCTGCCCTTGTGTCCCCCCACCCCCGACATCTCCCGCACGCGAATGGCAGTGTCTCTCAGGGAACCAGACCTGGGACAGACACTAAGAGGGGCTGTCTCCATCTCAGAGATGAGAAAACCATCTTTGGGCACCACCACTGGGGAGTCGCGAGCTGCGGCCGTCTGGTTCGCAGGGAGAGGAGCTCGGCACTCACATCAGCAAACACCTGCTGGGTGCCCAGCCTGGGGGCCAGCACAGGCCGAGCCCTCCCATGCACGGAAAAGTGTGGAGTGTGGACCAGGCGCCACGGTGACTATGCCGGCCACGTGCCCCTCCGCTGGCCTGCTCGGTCACCCCTTCCTCACTCTGCTTCCCCGCAGTTCCCACAACGCTGGGTGACAGCCCCCATTGGCGGAGGCCACACGGCTCCTGACGTTCTCTTTGCTGGAGGCGAAGGGCGGGGCCCTCCTTGCTGGCCGGCGGGACTCGGATAACTAAGATCGTCTCTGCAGACCCACAGTTCATAGTCCGGCTGCTGTAGCGACAGTTCAGTCCCTCAAACTTGCTGCATCGGGCACAGTGCTGGACCCTGGAGCACAGGGGAAGGACATAGTCCCTGTCCCTCGGTCCCTGCCCGGACTCACCGTAACATGGCTCACTGCAGAAACACGCCCTAGCTGCCTGTGAAAAGTAGCCCAAAGCAGTAGAGGGAGGGCGCTGCCTGGGTTGGCTTTCTTCTGTTCCAACAACTGTGTCCACTCACCGGAGCCTAACTTGTCTCCTATCGCGAGCTGCAAGGAAGTCTGGGAAATGGGGTTTTTAGCTCACCAGCCCCTGCCGTTCCCAAGGGGTCACCAGGGGTGGTGAATAGGGATACTGGGGCCAACCAGCTGCATGCACCTGTCCACATCTGCTGTGGCTTTCTCTGCGGCTTCCCTCAGCCTCACATTCCTTGTACGTTCATGTCTGTTTTCTTCTCCTGCTGGAATCTAAGAGCCATCTTATGAACCTCCGGCACCTGCCCAGGGCAAGCTTACGTAGGTGTCCAATGAGTATTTGTTGAGTGGATGAATGAGTGGTTTAAGCCATTGCAATTGCCTCTCACAGACTGTTCTGCCCCCAGCCTTTCACCTTTCCCACAGTTACTAGAGACCCCTTCCCCCAGAATAAAGCTCACTAGATCTCTCCCCTGCTGAGGAATCCCTCCATGGCTCCCAGTTGCCCAGGAACCAAGTCCAGCCTCCCCTGCCAGCCTACAGAGGTGTTTCCAATCTAGACACTGCACTCCCAGCCTCATTGGGCACCTTTGTCCACCCTCTTGGGCCACCCAAGCTGCACCTCTCTGCACATGCAGTTTCCTTTGCTAGGATGACCTCCCACACTTCTTCAAGGGGCAGACTCCCGTTCAAGCTTCAAAGCCCAGCCCCAAACTCCCCTCCCCAGCAGCTTTATGACTCTACTTACCCTTTTCTATTTCTTTACTTGTCTCCTCTCTGGACAGTCAGCTCTTAGAGGCCGGTGACTCTGTGCTAGCAAGCTCTACCACCCTGGAACCCATGCCTGGCACAAAATGGGCACACAAGAAATGCTGGATGGATGGGTGGATGGGTTTATGAATAGGTGGGTGGATGGATGGATGGATGATGGATGGGTGGGTGGATGGATGGATAGGTGGGTGGATGGGTGGATGGATGGATGGATGGATGGGTATATGGGTGGATGGATGGATGGATGGGTGGATGGGTGGATGAATGGATGGATGGATGGATGGATGGATGGATGGATGGGTAGATGGGTAGATGGGTGGATGAATGGATGGGTGGATGGATGGGTGGATGGATGGATGATGGATGTGTGGATGGATGGATGGGTGGGTGGATGGGTGGATGGATGGATGGATGGATGGGTAGATGGGTGGATGGATGGATGGATGATGGATGTGTGGATGGATGGATGGATGATGGATGTGTGGATGGATGGATGGGTGGGTGGATGGGTGGATGGATGGATGGATGGGTAGATGGGTGGATGGATGGATGGGTGGGTGGATGGGTAGATGGATGATGGATGGGTGGATGGATGGGTGGGTGGATGGGTGGATGGATGATGGATGGATGGGTGGATGGGTGGATGAATGGATGGGTGGATGGGTAGGTGGATGGATGGGTGGATGGATGATGGATGGATGGGTAGATGGGTGGATGGATGGATGGATAGATGGATAAATGGATATGCAAGGCAAATTCTAAGATCACCAAGTTGTCTGTGTGGCTAAAACTGAGGATTCAGGACATATTTATGGAGTTGTTTTCACATCGACTTCCTTACTTGATCCTCACCTATAGTGCCATGAGGTCACCAGGGGGCAGTTTCTCATTCCCATTTTATAGGCAAAGAGACTGAGTCTGGGAGAGGTTTAAGCAGCCTACACAGCCAATCGGCAATGCTGAGGCCAGCACAATGACCTTGTGACTCCAGAGGCAGTGCTCCTGACTCAGCTAGCCCCCGGGCAGCATGAAGCACAACAATTAAGACTGCATTGAGAGGGCCCTTTTGATCCAAATTATATGGCCCTTGTGCTCCGGAGCAATTAACAGGGAGCCACCGGATGGCATCCGCAGCCGCTGTGCCCACGTGGGCGACATGGGGGCACTATTATCTAGTGCCACGCAGCCTGCGCAGCCCTGCCATGGACCGGGGGGCTGCAGAATGTGGGACTCAGAGCGGAGAGGAGGCTGCCCCAGAATTCGCGGTTCGAATCCCCCCTTCTCAGAGAGGCCGACTCTGACCGTTCTATTGAGACGTGCCCCCTCCCCCAGCCACCCTCCTCCCTAATTCAGAATCTACTCGGTTCTTTCTCCTGTGCCTCCCTAACACCTCACGCGGAGCCTGGCTTACAGCAGACACTCAAGAGACTTTGGCTGAGGGAATGAATGAATGAATGAATGCTGAACGCACAAATGCTGGGGTGCCACTTTGCACAAGTCACCTTACCCCTCTCCAAGCCTCTGCGGGGTCCTCTGTAGCGTGAGGAGAGGGACTCCTACCTGACCCAGGGCGTGTGAGTCTCCTGAAGTAACAGGTGGAAATGCTTGGCATGGGGGCTGGCACGTAGCAGGGTCTCAAAATTTTTTTCTTATCCTTCTGATCCCCCCCCCCCAGCCCCAGTTCGTGCAGGGGCACTTGATAGTCATTCAATACGATTTCATGTCTCTGACTCACTGACTGTCCAAAGGTAGAGGCAATCAGGGTTGCCCTTATCTACTGCTGAGTCACAGATGACCCAAACCTAGCGGCTTAAAACATTCACTTCGTTCTATGTGATGATTTGGGGGTCAGGGATCTGGGCAAGGGTCATCAGGACAATCCTTACGTTCCATGTGGCACTGACTGGGTCACGCGGTGGTGTGCAGGCTTCTGGGCTGGGCTGTAGGAGATGGACACACAGAAAGACAAGTTCAAGGCGATCCTTCTCGCCCACGGGGTTACCACCCGAGTCTCAGCAGGTAGGGGTGGCAGCGGGGGAACCAAAGGCCCTCATCACCGGAAGAGCTGCTAATGAGATCGCTTGCAACATCACCTCCAGCAAGACCGCTCTTCCTCCTCCGCTCCAACGCTCATGCAGCTAAAACCACAAACCCACATCTCTCCGCTCGAGTCAGATCCGCCCCTGAGGCCGGCGAGCACTACACTCTAAATGTTTGCCTGTTCGGTGAGGTCCCCGGGGAATAGCCTCTGAGGCTCCGCCTGGCAAGCGGGGAAGTGACTGCAGAGCCCCCAGAGCAATGCCACCTTTCCTTGGAATGAGGGGAGCGGCCCACGCAGAGGAGAAGGGATCGTGATGCCATCACTGGAGGCATCACTCTCGTCCCCGGGGCCGCTCTGCTAAAGGACCTTGAGAACCGTGCAGAATCAAGGCCAGGCTTCTGCCCCTGGCAGTGAGCACCCAGTGTGGCCCCCAGGGGAGGGGGTGCAAAATCAGGTGTAGCTGCTGTCAGCAAGGGGCTGGGGGTCTGGGAGGAGAGCCGGGGGCGACGGGAGCGGGGGGGCTTGCCGCCTAGCACAGCGTCCCCCGTGATCGCGAAGGAAATCGCCAGGAGCCTAGTCAGCTCAGGTGGCCACGGCAAAATATCGCGGACGGGGTGACTTAACAGGAATTTATTCTCTCACGGTTCTGCAGGCTGAAAGGCCAAGGGCAAAATGGCAGCAGGGCTGGGCTTCGGTCTCCTCCTGGCTTGAGACAGCTGCCTTCTTGCTGTGTCCTCACGTGGCAGAGAGAGACAGAGAGACAGAGACAGAGGGAGAGAGAGAGAGCCATCAAGCCCATCAGGTCAGGCCCACCCTCATGATCTCATTGTACCTTATTATTATTATTTTTTTAAGTAGGCTCCACACCCCACGTGGGGTTCGAACTCCCGACCCCGAGATCAAGAGTTGCGTGCTCTACCGACTGAGCCAGCCAGGCGCCTCTCGTTTTACCTGAACTCCTAGAAGCTCGGTCTCCAAACACGGTCACATTGGGCGTTAGGGCCTCACCATTCAGCTTGTAGCGTGACGTTTTCAAAGATGCGTGATTCCCCGGAAGTGGAGAAAAGTGTGAACACGCATCTCTTCGTTTCCTGTTCCTGCTGCAACGGGTGATCACAAACTTAGCGACTTGACACGTATTTATTATCTTGTACTTCTGGGGGTCAGAAATGTGACACGAGTCTCACTGGGGCTAAAACCCTGGGCGATGGGGCGCCTGGGTGGCTTGGTCGGTTAAGCGTCCGACTTCAGCTCAGGTCATGATATCACGGTCTGTGAGTTCGAGCCCCGCGTCGGGCTCTGTGCTCACAGCTCGGAGCCTGGAGCCTGCTTCGGATTCTGTGTCTCCCTCTCTCTGCCCCTCCCCGACTCATGTTCTGTCTCTTTCTCAAAAATAAACATTAAAAAAATATATATATATATATTAAAAAATCCCAGCTTCATTGATGTATACTTGACATGGAATAAATAAACTGCATATATTTTAAGTGTACGATTTCATGAAACCGTTAACATACGCATATGACCATGAATCTACCATCATAATGAAGTTAATTAACAAATACTTCCCTCCCTCAACATTTCCTGCTGCCTC
Source organism: Panthera tigris (assembly GCF_018350195.1). NCBI lineage: Eukaryota > Metazoa > Chordata > Mammalia > Carnivora > Felidae > Panthera > Panthera tigris. Next base: position 198,092,310 of record NC_056663.1, on the reverse strand, counting down.
TTTGGAAGCCCTACCCGCTCCTTCCCGCACTGTACCCCCGGCCGCCACTGATCTTTTCACTACAGATCTTCTAGGATTTTATGCAAATGATGTCATACAGGATGCCCCCTTTTTGTCTGGCTTCTTTTACTCAGCATAATGAATTTGAGCTTCATCTTCGTGGCTGCATATATCAAAAGGTCATTCCGTTTTTGTTTTGTTTTGTTTTTTTTTTAGTGCTGAAGAGTAGCCCACTGTATGCATATACCACAATTTGTTCATGCGTTCACCTACTGGGGGACGTTGGGATTGTTTCCAGATTACAAGTAAAGCTGCCATGATATTTAGCGCACAGTTCTGTCCGGACACACGTGTTCGTTTCTCTTGCCTCAATACCTAGTAGTAGGATGCATGGGTCATACAACGGTGCACGTGTAACTTTTTGAGAGACTGCCAAACTGTTTCCCAAGGTGATCGAACCCTTTCACATTCCTCCAAGCAGCGCATGAGGCTTTGGTTCCTCTGCGTTCTTTCCAGCACTTGGTGATGGTCTGTCTCTAATTTCAGCCATTCTGGTGGGTACAGAGTAGTATCTGCTTGTGCTTTCAATTTGCACTTCCCAATGATTAATGATGCCGGGCATTGTTTCCCGTGAATATTTGCCATCTTCGTAGGTCTAGCGAAGTGACTCTTCCTATCTTTTGCCCATTAAAAATAGTTTGTTGACGCAAGAAACAAGCGTTGGCGAGGATGCGGAGAGAAAGGAATCCTCGTGCGCTATTGGTGGGAATGCAAATTGGTGCAGCCACGGTGGAAAACTGTATGGGAGTTTCTAAAAAGCTAAAAATAGAAATACCATCTGATCCAATGATTCCACTTCTGGGTATTTACCCAAAGAAAATGAAAACACTAATTCGAAAAGATATATGCACCCCCATGTTTATTGCAACATTATTTACAATAGCCCAGATATGGAAGCAGCCCAAGTGTCCATCTGTAGATAAATGGATAAAGATGACGTAGTATATATACAACTTGTTTATATATATTATATATATGCGTGTGTGTGTGTGTGTGTGTGTGTGTGTGTAGTTCAGCCATAAAAAAAGAATGAGATCTTGCCATTTGCAAAAACACGAATGACCTAGAGAGGATTATTATGCTAAGTGAAATAAATCGGTCAAAGAAAGAGACATACCATATGATTTCACTCAAATGGGGAATTTAAGAAACAAATGAACAAACAAACAAAAAAAGAGGTAGTCCAAAAAAACAGACTCTTAAATACAGAGGACAAACTGGCGGATGCCAGTGGAGAGCTGGGTGGGAGGATGGGTGGAGGAGATAAGATTATACAAGTACACTTAACCTCAATGAGCACCGGGAAATGTACAGAATGGTTGAGTCATTACGTTGTACACTTAAAAGTAATACAAGTCCTTTTTGGAGAGACGTTTACAAAAGCTTTTACCCAGTTTGTGGCTTGCCTTTTTACTTGCGTGAATGTCTCTTGAAAAGCAAAATTTTTTATTTGATGAAACACAGCTTGATCTTTTCCTTTTATATTTTGTGGCTTCTGTGTCCTATTTCAGGAATCTTCACCAAATCCACGGTCGCCATGATTTTCTACCACACTTTCTTCTCGAAGGCTTCCACTTTGAGCTCGCACATTTAGGTTTATGATCTGTTTTAACTTGGTGTCAGCACGTGCTTTGAGGGAAACGTCAGGGTTGATTTTCTTGCATACGGCTACCAATTGTCACAGCTTCGTTTGTTGGAAGATTATCCTTTCCTCACGGGATTGCCTTGGCATTTTGGCGAAAATCGATCGTTGGGCCTGGCTGCAGGTCGGATAGAGTGAGCATCTGTCTCTGCTACTGAACGCAACTGTAAGAACTGGACAGAATGCATGCAGCTGCTATATGGGGCTCTGGAAAGGAAATAGTGGAGGATAGAAGAAACATAGCAGAATTTGAATGCACTGCAAAATGAGTGGGCCATTTAAAAAAAATTTTATTTATTTATTCATTCATTACTATTCTTATTTTTTAAATTTACATCCAAATTAGCATATAGTGCAACAACGATTTCAGGAGTAGAACCCAGTGATTCATCCCCTGTGTACAACACCCAGTGCTCATCCCAACAAGCGTCTTCCTTAATGCCCCTTGCCCATTTAGCCCATCCCCCCACCCGCAACCCCTCCAGCAACAGAAGCTCCAGCAATGAGACCCTGCAAGAGCCAAATCTGAGGAAGCAGACTCGTTTCTCCCCATTGCTGGAGCTGTGGTCCTGAGTGTGGTCAACCCTCATTGCTTTTTCCTCTCTGTCCTTCTGCCCCGTGGCTGCAGACGTGGAAGTGTGAAAAAGAGTAGATTAATTCAAGTCCCAGCTTTCTGGCCAGAGGACTGAAAAGGGAGGCCCTGGAAATTTGAAAGTACTTAGAAAAGCACGGAGAGGGAGGAACTTTCAAAAGTGACCTCATAAAACTCTTTTGAATTCTAGGGTTTATCCCTTCCTCCCATTCCCATTCCCATCTCCCATCTGTGGGGGTGCAGATTTTTTCCTATCTAGTATACCTTTGAGAACTAATGTAATAAATAGGTCACCATCCAAGCTCCAACCACCTCCCAGGCTAACCAATACCACAAACCAGTGGACTGAGCACATGTGGTACATACTGGATTGTCATAGAAAAGACTCGGTAGAAGCCAAGACCATTCATTTGAGACCCTTCTTCTTTTTCTAAACTGGGCATTTACTCCTACAAATGTACCTCTAAGCGCTGCTTTGACTGCATCTCACACGTTGTGTTTTACTTTTCAACCATCTCAAAATACTTCCTAATTTCCCTTTTGATTTCTTCTTTGACCCACTGATTATTTAGAAGAGCATTATTGAGTTTCCAAATATCTTTCTGTAATTGATTTATCATTTAATTCTGTTGTGATCAGAGAACATACTTTAATATGATACGAATCCTTTTACATTTATTGAGACTTGTTTTACAACCCAGAATATGATCTATTTTGGTAAATATTCCATGTGCACTTGAAAAAACTTATGTTGCTCTTTTTGGATGGAATATTCCAGAAATGTCCATTAGGTCAACTTAGGTGATAAGAGAGTTTTCAAATCTATGTTCTAAGTGATTTTTGTTCAACCTGTTCTGGCAGTTATTGAGAGGGGATGTTCAAATCTGTGACTAATTGTACATTTGTCTATTTCTCCTCTCAGTTCTATTGGTTTTTATTCCATGTATCATAAAGCTATACAAGTAGGAGGACAAACATTTAAGATTGTTATTTCCTCCTTAGAAATGATCTCTGTACCATTTTGAAATTATTCTTTTCATCTTTGGTAAAATTCTTTGCTCTGAAATCTACTTTGATATTAATATAGGCACTCTAGCTTTTTTTAGACTAATGTCAGTATGTCTTTTTCCACCCTCTTTGTAAAAACAAATTTGTATATTTACATTGGGTTTCACATAGGCAACATATAGTTGGGTTTTGCTTTTTAAGTTCAGTCTGATAATCTCTGCCTTTTTAAAAAAAAATTATTTATTTTTGAGAGACAGAGAGAGATAGAGCACAAGCAGGGGAGGGGCAGAGTGAGAGGGAGACACAGAATCCAAAGCAGGCCCCAGGCTCCGAGCTGCCAGCACAGAGCCCGACACGGGGCTCGAACTCATGGACTGCGAGATCAAGACCTGAGCCGAAGTTGGCCAGTCAACCAACTGAGCCACCCAGGCGCCCCAATCTCTGCCTTTTAATTGGAGTGTTTAGCCCTTTTACATTTAATGCAATTAAATATAATATTAATATATGGTTGAGTTTAAATCTATCTTACCATTTGTTTTTTAATTGTCTCTTCTGTTCTTTGTCCTCCCTTCTTTTTCTGGTTCTTTCTTTCTTTCTTTCTTTCTTTCTTTCTTTCTTTCAGTGATGCCATTGTAGTTCCTTTGTTGGCTTATTTGTTATGACTCAGTTTTGTTTCTCTAGTGATGCTGCAAGGCTGATTGTTTACATTTGTAATTTGTCTAAGTTTAGGTCATGTTATATGATTTCACATATAGGGTAAGAATCAACCTCCTCCTGGACTTTGTGGTATTGTTGTCATACATTCAACTTCTACCCAAGTTATAAACCACATGACACATAGTTACTATTTTGGCTTTAAATTATTGATTATGTTTTAAAGAGATCAAAAATAAGAAGAAAAATACCCTTAATGGTTACCAACATATTCACCGTTTCTGGTGCTCTTTTTTCCTTTGGGTAGATCCAGGTTTCCAACAAGTACATTTTCCCTCTGCCTGAGTGACTTCCTTGAATACTTCTTGTAGACCTGCTGTGCTGCTTTTAATTTTCATATTGTCCCTTTTGCCTTTTTTTTTATTTCACCTTTCTTTTAAGAAATATCTTCACTGGGCATAAAATTCTAGTTTGCATGGGCTTGTTGTTGAGTACTTGAAAGATTTTGCCCCATTTCTTTCTGGCTTTTGCAATATTTCCAACGAGTAATCTGCACCCATTGTTCTCATTGTTCTGTACACAATGTGTCTTTTCATCACAGACTATTTTTACGATTTTCTCTTTATCACTGGCTTTAAGCAATGTGATTATGCTGTGCCTTGCTGAAGTTTTTTCTTCATGTTTCTTATACTTGGGGTTCAATGGACTTCCTGGCCCTGTGGGTTAAAATTTTCATCAAATTTAGAAGGTTTTTTTTAGCTATTAGTTCTGATGTTTCTTTTATTCTGTCTCTCCTCTCCTTTGTAGACTACAATTACACATGTATTAGCATACTAGAAGCTGTCCCACCACTCACTGATGCTCTCTTCATTTTTTTCCCTGTCTTTTCCCCTATGTTTTAGTTTTGGATAGATTCTACCACTATGTCTTCACATTTACTAATCTTTTTTTCTCTGCCGTTTCTAATCAGCTACTAATCTTCCAGATCTCGACATGTTCAATCTTTCTTCTACTTTCTTGAACATCATTATTATAACAGCTTTAGGATACTTGTCTCTTACTGTTATCATCCATGCCTTTTCTTGTTCTGTTTCTGTTGATTGATTTTCCTCACCATGGGTTGTATTTTCCTGCTCCTTTGCATGCTGGGTAATTTTTTATGCCATATATTATGGTTTTTATTCTTGAATGTGCTGGATATTTTTATATTCCACAAGAATTCTTGAGTGTTTTTTTTTTTTCTGTGACACAGTTAAGTGACTTGGAAACCATTTTTCCCACTGGCGCACGTTTTTAATCTTTGTTAGATGGTATCGGGGCAGCCTTTAGTCTGGAGCTGATTTTACCCACTCTTGAGGCAATAAATACCCTTCTGTGTACTCTCCTCGGTGTCCTTTGAATTGTGAGGTCTTACCATTCCAGCTGGTGAAAACTCTAGGTATTTCTGTTTGAGCTCTAGGGATTATTTCATCTAAATTCTTGGGGGAGGATGGCATCCTTGCACATGTGTGCTGAGCAGTCCTCCATTGAAGACTGGAGTGGTACCATCTTGAGATATCTCTGTGCATTCTCTCCTCACTGGTATTCTGCTTTGCGAACTCCAGTCATTGTGCACCCCTGAACTCCTAACTCCATGCCTCGGCTCATGGACACTGCCAAATTCCTCCTGGCTTCTACCTCCCTGCACTGGTCTCTAGCAGTAAGCTGGGACAATTGCAGAGAAGCCCTGTTTGTTTTCCCCTCCTCAGGGAAGCTGTCCTGTGCTGCCTGATGTGAACATCAGAAAACCGTTGTTTCTCATGCTTTGTCTGGGTTTGTAGTTGTTCCAAGGGGGGAGGATAAATCTGATCCTTGTTACTACTTTTTTGCAAGAAGCAGAAACCTGGGGCCCCTGGGTGACTCAGTTAAGCGTCCGACTTTAGCTCAGGTCATGATCTCACGGTTCGTGAGTTTGAGCCCCGCGTCGGGCTCTGCGCTGACAGCTCAGAGCTTCGAGCCTGTTTTGGTCCTGTGTCTCCCTCTCTGTCTGCCCCTGCCCTGCTTGTGCTGTGTCTTTCTCTCAAAAAGAAAATAAACATTAAAAAAAATTTTTTAAGGAAGCAGAAATCTTCTTATAGCATTGTGAGGTAGGTTTTGGCTCCCCTTTAACTAGCCAAGAAACTGAGGCTCAGGGAGACAATCCCATGATCACACAGCGGGGATGTGAGAATGCTGAATCCATACAACAGATGCCTTGGCTTGGAGCCTTGTGTTTTCCTAACGCTCCCCCATGCTAATAACTCTCAAGAAATTGACGAGGGATGGGCACGAGGAACCAAAGTTCAACTATGAGAGTTATTGTTGAACAAGTCTCTGTTTGGACCAAAAGTAGTCAACCCAATGGATCCCCCTGAAGATTTAGGGAATGTGATGGACTCTCTTCCCAGAAAATCGTGCGTATATATTGCTAATTTTGCATACAACTTTAGGAACTCTTTGACCCCACTGTGGCAGAGATGGCTGGGAGTTTATTCAATATCTACTTCTTTCTTTCTAAGAGCACTCCAGTCTCATTTGTAAGCAGCAATATACCAGTTCAAATAAAACACGATTTCCCAGCCTTTCTTGGAGTTTGAAGGGGCCAGCAGAAACTACGGGGAAGATCTTGCCGGCAAAAGTCTTAAGTAGGGATGAACCAGCTGGCATACACACATTTGCTCTTGCATTTACCCTTTCTTCCTGTTCAGAAAGACTTCCTGAAGTTGGGGGTGAAAGAGGGTCTGTCCTGTGACCATGATGACAAGAACCTCGGGCTGCAGATGGTGGGAACTGAGTGGGGGTGGAGGCACGGGCCCTGAGGAGTCCTGGATCCTGGACCAGGTATTTCCAGCATTCTTATGTGAGAGAGAAATGAATTCTATTTATCTAAACCCTTGCAAGGTGGTCCCATCTCACCGAACCTCTTAAGGAGAGCAAAGACTTTGTCCTCTTCACTGTAACTTGCGTGGAGAGAAGTATAGGACCAGAAGTATGGGGGGGATGTTGTAAATGAAAATGATAGACGATGATACATGGAAAGTAAAACACAACATTATCATTCATCAACATTGAAACATGAAGAAACTGACCAAGTTGGTCCCAGCAGAGAGTAAGAGCTTGCAGAAATGGCACATGGGAGAGGTTGGCCATGAGATGATGCAGGCAACTGGGACTCAGGCTCCAGATCCTTCTAGCTCTGCCAAGAGCTTCCTCTCTGAACCCAAGTTTCCATCAGATAAAAAGGACTATGGTTTTCAGCCGTCCAAGCTTTTCAACCTTGACTCTCTCCTTAGCTCTCACATGATGAGTCCCACGACTTTATTATAGACTTACCTTATCTCTGTAAAGGTACATGGAGATTTTAAGGCACCCCCTCCTTAGCAAGAGGAAGTCAGACTTGTATCCCTTGACCCTGTAGGTCAGCCTCCTTTCCCACTGATGACTGGAAACCACTTCTCTGGGTAGGACCGCAGGATCCCCTGGAGGCAAAGGATACAGTCCATTTATATGCGTGGAGGCATTCCAGGTCTAGGGAACCCGGAAGGTTTGCTCATTTAGGGAACATGCAGCCACTCAGTATGTTCGCCGAGAGGCAGCAAAGCCCACTGCTAACAGGCAGATGGACCAACATGGCTTCAAATGTTATCACCAAGGCTCGGGGTCTCCCGATGCAGCACAGGGGCGATGGCAGCATCTTCCTGAGAGGAAGTAGGATCATAAAGATGAGGGAATTAAAGTACTCATGATGCCACGCTTTTGGCACAGTGGTTGGGGCACAGAGGGCTCTGCATGCTGACTGTTGGAATGCTGTGTGCCCGGCAGTGTGCTCAGGGAGTGGAGGGAGGGGGGATTAGGCTCACATTCCTGAATGCCTTTACCATGCCGGCCAGTGTGCTCAGTACGTCATAGCCCCCACCTTTGAAACTCTTAAAGCTTATCAGGAAGATCTTTCTATTTCATCCCATTTCATTTTTCACTATATCTCTGCCAACTAGGATTTATTACTTCCATTTTCATTTTTTATGAAATGAGGACATTGGCTGGGAGAGGTGAAGTCACTTGCCCAAGGTCACATAATTGTTCAGTTGCAGGGCCAGGTCTGGGTGGCCCTGACATGGTGTGGTCCTTGCCTTTGGTGACTTACCCATCCATTTAGTTGGATAAGAACAGCCCAAACCGTATGAGGTCCTACAGAACGTGCTACTTTGTAATGAAAATATGTGAATGTTCTGGAATACAGATTGGAGGAGTCTGGGAAGTCTCATTGTCAGAAAAAACAAAAAGGAGGAGGAGGAAGACATTCTAAGAAGATCTTCACGAGCAAAGTCATAGAGATGGAATTTAGCCTAGGGTATTAAGAAGCTATGGAAAGATGGGGCACCTGGGTGGCTCAGTCGGTTGAGCATCCGACTTCGGCTCAGGTCACGATCTTGCGGTCTGTGAGTTCGAGCCCCGCGTCGGGCTCTGTGCTGACAGCTCGGAGCCTGGAGCCTGCTTCGGATTCTGTGTCTCCCTCTCTCTCTCTGCCCCTCCCCCCACTCGTGCTCTATCTCTGTCTCTCAAAATAAATAAATGTTAAAAAAAAAAAAAGAAGTTATGGAAAGAGATGAGACTGGTTAGGTATGAAGAATCCAGATTCTGGAGGTCCAGAATAATGGACTACAGAGCTTTCAAGAGTTTAGCTTAGTCTCTTAACCACTGGATGTTTTAAAGCATGAGAACATTGTGACGCCTGTAGGGGGTTTGCAGACCACCTAGCAGTGTGTGCAAGATGAACGGCATAGGACAAGTGGTAGATAGGTGGGATCCAGGAGCAGGAACGAGCAAACAAGAGAAGCAAGTTGCACTGAAAGGATGAAACAGGGATAAAGTAGTGAGGAGGAATGGAAAAAGGAGGAGTTCATAAGGGGTAAAAACATCAGGGATCTTGAGAAGGTCTTTGCTATGAGGGTTCTGATGTGCTTCCTTTGCATGAAACATTGGAGAACTTTCTTTGGAGTCTAAAGATTAGGGCAGCAAAGGGGAGAAGGAACAATGTGGCGTGGTGCCCAAGGGAGGGCCGGGAAGTGGGGATCAGTTATGGGTCGGAAGCTGATTTCGTTGTTTAACAGCCCTCCGGTCTTGGTCAAAGCTCTGGTGGCTTCAGTTGCCATACCTATAAATTAGAAGAAGTAAAAAAAAAAAAGTAGTATGTAGTTCTTACCTTATAGGATTGATGTGGGGTTTAACAAGAATGTAAAGTGGTTGGAGGGGCGCCTGGGTGGCTCAGTCAGTTGAGCATCTGACTTTGGCTCAGGTTCACGATCTCACAGTTGGTGGGTTGGAGCCCCGTGTTGGGCTCTGTGCTGACAGCTCGGAGCCTGAAGCCTGCTTCGGATTCTGTACCTCCCTCTCTCTCTCTCTGCCCCTTCCCCCACTTGCACCCTGTGTGTCTCTCTCTCTCTCTCAAAAATAAATAAACATAAAAAAAAGAAGCACAACACCAGAGCCTAACGGTGATAAGTGCTCAATGATGGCAATTGCTATTATCAATCACCATCATCATAACCTCCATAATTATCACCGTCACCACCATCACCAATGTTATCGCCATCACCATCAGTAGTAGACGAGCTCTGGGAGGATCCCTAGTCCAACAGTTCTTCTTGTACAAAAGGGGAAACAGACCCAGAAACTGGTCCAAGGTCATGCAGTGAGTTAATGGCAGGGCCGGCACTGGAACCGGAAGCTCCTGGTCCCTGCTCCTGAAGCCAGGCCATGTGACAAATGTGTTGAGCAACAGACGTTCTTCACGGGGGAGACGATTCTCTCCTCTTCTGAGTGTCCCTGACTCTTCCTTGTGTCCTGATTCCATAGTCTTCTGTCTGTCGCATCCAGACCCTTAACTTAACCAGGCAGCAAACGTGAGGCTGTTTCCAACACACGAATTTTTTTTTTTTTTTAGCGGAGAGAAATTTTTAGTGGAAAGAAGTGTTTGAAAATGAAGCAAAGAAATGAAGACAACGCTGGGGCCATTTTTCTTGGGAGCCTCCTTGATTCAGAAGCTGAAGTTCTCACATAGGTGGAAGAGGAAACTAGGGCAATGGCAACTCCTGCAGAAAATTCTGCGATGCGTGCTCTTAAAATTCTTACAACACGCTCAAAGAACTCCTACAGAATTCCTGAGCACGTTGTACGGGACGTCTGCAGGGGCTCCTCATGGAAGGTTTTGTAAACCCTCTGGAAGTACGGCTGTTCTTGGGTGGCTCCGGGGGGGTGCCTCCTTCTCACGGAACTTGAGGAGTCTCGCGGCACGGCATAGAAGACCCGTGGAACTCTCGATGCATTCTCACGAAGCGCCCCCCGCCCCAGGGTTGCCACGGGATTCGTGGTGAATTCTCACAGAAATATCCTGGAATTCCTACTTGCAACGCTCCCTGGGCTTCCGGGGAATTCTTAACTAACTCTTCAGGCATGCTAATAAAATTCCCAAGCAACGTTCGCAGAAGTTGCATTAAATTATCTTAGAAACCGCAGAGAGCACTTGGAGAAATCTTGCAGAGTTTCCTGGGAACAAAACTAAGCTGGAGGCTCTCCAAACCATCGACGACAAGACAGGTCCAATCCGCAGGGGACTCTGTCAGAGGATGCTCAGGACAGGGAAAGCGACGGGGGCTGCTTTTCCGGATTTGATGAGGAGGCAGGTAGAGGATGTGTCCCCAGCTGCATTTTCTGACTTAAGCAGCAGGAGAGAAGAAGCTGATGTGTAAGCAAGATGGGGCACAGATCTGGATTTTTCTCATTCTGCATGTTTCCATCCCTCCTCGAGTTGTCACACGCCAAAGGCGTCTCCGCCCAGGGACCCAGCCGTAGCTGAATGGAATGTCCCCATAATGTCCTTCCTATTATTACCCAGCCCCCACCCCCTCTCGGAGCCTCGCGGTAACCGTGCCTGCTCTTCAAACCATTAGTGAAGCCCGAGCCAGTGAAGGGCCTTGGATGTTGGTGTATAATGGGTGCCGTCTATCGACGTCGCGTGATTCTTTCCAAGGTGGGGTACGGAGACACGCAGGCCACGACTTCACCGAGCCCTGCCCAGAGCCTGCTGCTTCGGGACAATACCCTGAGTTTTGCAGGCCGGCCTCCACAGAGACTGGATCCCAAGGGGCTCGGCACGGGGGACAGCTGTCACATAAAGGGGATGCCCAGGGAGGTCAGCAGGGCACCCAGACAGCACTACCCAGCCTTCAACACGGAGGCATCTGCCACTGCCTGGCCCACTCCGAGCCAGCCTGGCCCCGTCCCAAACCGGGCGCCTGGGAGCTGAGGCCCAGCAAGCTGGCCTGCTGGCCTGCACGCCCAGTTGGCTGAGCGGCCCTGCGTGTGCTCTTTGCTGGGCTGACTCCGGCTAGTTCCCGGGGTCCCAGCTCAGGACAGCTGCTCCCTAGGGAAATCCCAGGCGAGGCCTGTTCCCCCCGCTTTATGCTCTCATGACACCTGCCATGTGCCATAATACTGGGTAATAAAGCGTGGGAGGGATTGTTTAGAGCCCGGGCTCCCGGCGGGGGCAGACCCTGCCTGTTTCACTGCCAAGATGGGGCCCGGCACACCTGGGTGTCCACTGGACGTTGAACGAATAAATGACACACATCCATATCAGTAGTAGTCCCAGATACCGGGGCAGCTCTGTGCCTTGTTTTATGCTTCATTGTCCACATCTCATTGGCCAGAACTGGCCCTCTCGGCCACCTCGAGCTGCCAGGGAGCCGGGGAAGCGTCTACCCCATCTCTGCAGTCTCTGTGGTGGGGGATGGGCCAGCAAGACAGACATACGGCTGGGGGGCCCCCGGCCAGTGACCGCCTGAGGCCCAAGAAAGACCCTGAAGGGGGTGAGCACGACCCCCGGGTTTGCCAGCAGGTGCTCTGAGCCTGGCCTCTCCTCCTTCGAAAGAGGAGAAGGAGGCACCCGGGCTCAGTCGGTTGAGCGTCCGGCTCTCGGTTTCAGCTCAGGGCATGATCTCAAGGTTTGTGGGTTCGAGCCCCACGTCGGGCATTCCAGAGCCTTGCTTGCGATTCTCTTTCTCTCCCTCTCTCTCCCTGCCCCTCCCCCACTCGCTTGTGCACGCTCTCTCTCTCTCTCTCTCTCTCAAAATAAATACATAAACTCAAAAAAAAGAAAGAAAGAGGAGGGAAGTGATGCGCCTTAAGGACCGTTGCCGGGTCCTAGCCAGGCACCGACAGATTCACCGCAGCTGCTCCAGACTTTCCCCGTCCAACCGCCTTCCTGATTGCGACCACGCCCACGGGCCGCCTGGACTTGATTTACTTAACAATTTTCTTTCAATTGCCTCACCTTTTAAAAACTTTAATCTCATCCCGAGCAATAACATTGATGAAATCACAGCTTGGGTGCGTGTGTGGCAAAGACCAACGTCTCCTTCACAAAAGCGACTCTTTCTCCCTGTAGAAAACCCGGGATCTCTTCGTCGGGCCATAGGCCGCTGAGAATAAAAACTTCCTGACCTGGCCTTTCAGCTGGATGTGGTTTTATGACTTGTCCCGGTCAATGGGATATAAGCAGAAGGTGTGAGTTAAAAGAGAGGAATGTATCTTTTTCCTTTCCTAGTCTGCTTCCTGCCTGGAATGTAGACGTGATGGCTGGAGCTGTGGCAACTAAATTAGACCTGGAGGTGCCTCTGAGACTAGAAGTCCTGCAGAGTAAAAAGATGGAGGGAGGTGGGGGCCTCGATCTCGTGGAGTGCCCTGCAAGCCCTTGACTTTCACCAACGGAGAAGTACACATTTTTCTTCTTGAGCCCCTGGTTTGTTGTTGGTTGTCAATGGCAGTGAAGGCTGTTCTGAACTAATGTGATGTGTTGGAACTAGTTTTACATAAATGCCTAAGTATTAACACTTTATTTTTTAATGTTTATTTATATTTAGAGAGAGAGCACACGTGAGCCAGGGAGAGGCAGACAGAAAGAGAGAGAGAGAGAGAAAGAGAGAGAGAGAAGCCCAAGCAGGCTCCACACTGCACAGAGCCCGATGTGGAGCTCAGACTCGTCAACTGTGAGATCATGACCTGAGCCGAGATCAAGAGCCAGACGCTTAACCCGTGGAGCCACCCAGGAGCCCACTATTAACATTTTATTTATTTATTTATTTATTTATTTAATTTTTTTAACGTTTATTTATTTTTGAGACAGAGAGAGACAGCATGAACAGGGGAGGGGCAGAGAGAGAGGGAGACACAGAATCTGAAACAGGCTCCAGGCTCTGAGCTGTCAGCACAGAGCCCGACGCAGGGCTCGAACTCATGGACCGTGAGATCATGACCTGAGGTGAAGTCAGACGCTTAACCGACCAAGCCACCCAGGCACCCCTAACTATTAACATTTTAAAAGGTCCGTGACGGGGCGCCTGGGTGGCTCAGTCAGTTAAGCGTCTGACTTCGCCTCAGGTCATGATCTCACAGTTCGTGAGTTCGAGCCCCGCGTTGGGCTCTGTGCTGACAGCTCAGAGCCTGGAGACTGCTTCACATTCTGTGTCTCCCTCTCTCTCTGCCCCTCCCCTGCTCATGCTCTGTCTCTCTCTGTCTCAAAAATAAATAAACATTTTAAAAAAATAATAAAAAGGGGCGCCTGGGTGGCGCAGTCGGTTGAGCGTCCGACTTCAGCCAGGTCACGATCTCGCGGTCCGTGAGTTCGAGCCCCGCGTCGGGCTCTGGGCTGATGGCTCGGAGCCTGGAGCCTGTTTCCGATTCTGTGTCTCCCTCTCTCTCTGCCCCTCCCCCGTTCATGCTCTGTCTCTCTCTGTCCCAAAAATAAATTAAAAACGTTGAAAAAAAAATTAAAAAAAATAATAATAATAAAAAAATAAAATAAAAGGTCCGTGACCCCTGATATTATCCTGGCTGCCCACGGTGGAATACTACCAGACCTCAGGAAATGCTGACGTCGTGCACGAGAAAAAACCTGGAAATCTCTAAAGCGTTCCTCAGATGTCCCTGGTGCATTTGGTCTTGCCCAGGACCCAACACTTCTCTGGATGGTGATAACAAAAGAAAGGGGGTAGGGGGCCTTGACAACGCAAAGTGTGAACCCACGGCCCCTCCGCTTTCCTCCCAGCAAGACACAGGGCAACTCATCTCCTTTCCCCGATCTGGTAAGAACCTCAGAATCGACACTGAAATGAATACTGAAGGGATTGCCCCCCAAAGCCAAGAGCCATGGGTTCCGGTTTCCTCGACTCTTGGCTCCCCGTGTGACCTTGGACACAGTCGTTGATTCAAGTGAAATTAAAGCCCTCACTTCGACTCTTCAAATATCTCGTGGCCCCTTGGGTGCTAACGCTCTGTGCGGGGCTCTTTGAGGAGATCACCACCTGCTTGCAGGTGGGCTCAGCCCTGGGAACTCAAGAGACGATGTGGAACCCGGGACTGGACTCCGAAGGTAGAATCTTCATCTGGGTTCCCAGAAGTTGTCCCTGAGAGCAGGATTTCAGGGGCGGGGTTTACTCAGGAGGCGATCCTGGAAAGTACCCATCTTAACCTTTCTGTGTCTTAGTTCCCTAATCTATAAAACAGAGGTAATAATAGCACACACACACACACACACACACACACACCCCAAAAAAACGCATCAGGCTGCTGTGAGTTATTAGTTATGGGTGTGCTGGAGCCACTCATGAGAACAGTTCTGTGGGTCTCTTCCCAACACTCCGCTGGTGACACGATGCTGGTAGCCTGAGTCAGCAAGGTGGGGGTGAACGTATTTACACCATGGAAATCGGCAAATGCTACTGATCAGGGGCTTTCCCCAGGGCGCCCTTGGGTTGCTAAATATCGACCATTGTGCCGCCAATTACCGTCCCGAATCGACACAAGACAGTGATCAGTGGCGATGGTCCCTGTGCTTCGTCCAGGGCAGTGAGGTTTACCTGGACCCCAGGCCTGGGGGGACCAAGGACACGTTTACAGCAGCTCCACACGCCTTCCGCTCCGGGGCCCGGAAAACCCGTTCAGCTTCTTTGAACCTCAGTGCTTTCTAACGGGATGAGCCCGTTCCTGTGCAAAAGCAGGTTGGTTCTTTGCTGCTGGCCAGACGTCACGGCTTCTGTTCAAAAGCAGCAATAGGGCGAGCAGACGATGGCTTTGGGTCCCCGTTCTAGCTGCCTGGCCATTGAAGTCAGCCACCGCTCTCCAGCCTCGTGACTTTGGACAAGTCGCTTGGCCCCTCTGTGCTCGAGTTTCCTCATCTGTGAAACGACAGTAGCATCAGAAAGATGCCTGGCATGTATGCTTGACCTCCGGACAAGACAAGTTTGAATTGTGTGGGTCCTATTTCCACGTGGAGTTTTTGTGATGAACGTAGTACAGTCCTGTAAATGTATTTTCTCTTCTGTATGACTTCCTCTCTTTTGAAGTTTATTTATTTCTTTAAATATGTTTAAATATTTATTTATTTTTGAGAGAGAGAGAGAGAGAGAGAGCGTGAGTTGGGGAGGGGCAGACAGAGGGAGAGGGAGACACAGAGTCCGAAGCAGGCTTCAGGCTCCCAGCTCTCAGCACAGAACCGGATGTGGGGCTCAAACTCACGAACCGCGAGATCATGACCTGAGCCGAAACCAAAAGTCGGATGCTTGACCGACTGAGCCACCCAGGCGCCCCTCTGTATGGTTTTCTTAATAGCATTTTCAATTCTCCACCTTACTTTATTGTGAGAATACAGTACCTAATACATACAACAAAGTACATGTTAATCAACTGTTTCTGCTCTCGGCAAGGCTTCTGTCATCAGTAGGCCGTTAGTAGTTACTTTTTTGCAGAGTCAAAAGTTACACACAGACTTTTGACTAGGTGGGGGGGGGGGGGGTCAGGACCCCTAACGCTTGCACTGATCAAGGGCCGAGCGTAGTACGCTCAGTAAAGGTCACGACCACCAACACGACACATCGCCGACACCAACGGTGCCCTCGCCTCCGCGCGCGTGTCACTGTTTCTATTTCACCTGTCCACACGGTCGCTCGACAAACTGTATCCAACAAGATCCTTTACAGCCGTTTGGAAGATGCACGGCCGAGGGGCAGACTGTTGGCGGTCTAGCCAAGGTCGCAGTGCAAGTTGGTGTGGGAGCTGGGGAGCCTCGGTCCCTTGCACCCCCCGCCCCACACTCAGGCTGCCTCCGCTTCAGAAGTCAGTGGCTCTGACAATTGCACTTTCTTTTCCCTTTCCAAAGAGGGATCAGCCTTGGAGGCCCTTTGAAAGAGCTGTGATTACATCTTCATTTGTGGGTAATGGGATTAGCGCGGCCCATGGCAGAGCCCCTGGGCGCAGTGGGGATTGGTAGGCACTACCCACAGCGCTGATAGCCGGGAAGATTTGCTCCAAGCTGCCCAGCCCCTCAGCGCTGCCAGGCTCCAGACACGGAGTGGGGGGGGGGGGGGGCGGTGGGCACGGATACAGGGACCGGAAAATGGAATTAGCTGCATCCCAATGCACAGAGGGCTGGCTGCCTTGTCCAGCCCAGACTCCTGCAGTAATCAAGGATCTCTGGGCCCAGAGACGCCAGGATAATGATGACAAGATGAAGGGTGTGTGTGTGTGTGTGTGTGTGTGTGTGTGCGCGTGTGTGTGTGTGCGTTGAGTGCAGGTGTCTGTTTGTGACTTCAGCCTTCAGATATCCTATCCAGGAGGGCTCTCCCAGACCAAGAGAGGCAGGAAGAAACTAGGGCAAGAACAGAGGGAGCCAGAGACCAGAGCCCGGTGACCCAGCTACATCCAGCTCTCAACAGACCTACTGTGCGCAGGTAAGAACTTACTGGGTTGCACACCACAGCGTGCCTTCCTCATAAGCTAGCTCTGCACCCAGAGCCCTGCCTGTGTTAACCTCATGCAATTCTGTAAAAAAAAAAATTTTTTTTACATTTATTTATTTTTTGAGAGACATAGGGAGACAGAGCACAAGTTGGGGAGGGGCAGAGAGAAAAGGAGACACAGAATCCGAAGCGGGCTCCAGATTCCGAGCTGTCAGCACAGAGCCCGACACGGGGCTCGAACTCACGGACCGAGAGATCATGACCTGAGCCGAAGTCAGACGCTTAACCGACTGAGCCACCCGGGCGCCCCAACCCTGTGCAATTCTTACCACATCCCCGAGGCTGGGACTGGCCATCCCAGGACAGTGTAAAACTCGTCCCAGTTTACATGGGAGGGAATTCAACCTTATGGGTAACTGAGGCTAGAACACGCCCTCTACCCTGACATCAGTGTCCCCAAACCGGGGTTTTGCGGGCTACAGGACAGATTTTGTCTGTTGCTATAACACACGTGAACGCATTATGTATCTATTTACTATTTCTCCTGAAACGTCCTCTCTTTAAAAAATTTTATCATTTTCCTCATGTTTTATTTTTGAAAAACTTCAAACCTGCTGGAAAGTTGCTTGAAGGGACACCCATGTGCCTTTTATTTAGAGTCTGGATTCGGGGCGCCTGGGTGGCTCAGTCGGTTAAGTGTCCAATTTCAACTCAGGTCATGATCTCACGGTCCGTGGGTTCGAGCCCCACGTCCGGCTCTGTGTTAACAGCTCAGAGCCTGGAACCTGTTTCGGATTCTGTGTCTCCCTCTCTCTCTGCCCCTCCCCTGCTCATGCTCTGTCTCTCTCTCTCCGTATATAGAATGTATGTTCATGTACATGCATGTATGTATATTTGTATACATATACATATATGTACATACATAGATGGTTATGTGTGTGTGTGTGTGATGCACATATGTGCAGACACGTTTTTGTGAACGGCTTGCGTTCACAACACTGGACTTGTAACGCCCTCAGCACGAGTCTTCTGGACAAGGACATTCTCTTACATAACCACAATAATAAAGAACACGCTCAGGACCCTCCGCGTTGATTTAATTCTATTATCTAATTTATAATCCACATTCAAATTTCCCCCCAATCAACCCACTCACGTCCTTCAGGGTCTTTTTCCTTTTTAGACCCAGGATACGATCAAGGATCACTCATCGCATTTATTTATCATTCCTTCGAGATGTAATTGGCAGCATTGAAAGCAATTGAAGAGGGGCATTCTCTCCTCCCGGGGCTGCGGACCGCTGCGTCAGCATCGTGCCGCAAATCATCTCTCCCGCGTGTGACGGCCTTCGGGAAACCCTGCCCTGTGCGAGATTGCTTCTGAGTCAGTGCGTCAGATAACACGGGGCGCCTGTCCTTGAGGAGTGCCCGAAGCCCGGATCCTCACTTGTCCAATGAGCGTGTCCCTAAGTCTGGGCTCCTGCCAGAGGCGTGGCGGGCACGGTCCCCTCCCCGCCCTTCACTATCCCCACTTTGATTTTGTCCAGGGCGGTGAGTCCGTGCCCACGAGACAATGACTGAGCAGGGCCGGTGCTGGCCAGCCCGGCCGCCTTTGCTTGGGTGCTCACTTCCTCCCTGTGGGGTCGACCAGGTGCCCAAGCCAGCCAGGGAGGCTTAAAGGGAAGTCTTCGGGGATATCTGCCCCTGGATACTTTTCTCCTTTGGTAATAAAAAGGAGAAACCACGTCAGGAAGCGCCCCTCCCCCTCCTCTCTTCCCTCTTCCTACCTTGAACTTGGTTGTGATGCCTGGAGCTGTAGCAGCCATTTGTGACCATAAAGCAACAGAGCAGAAAGGTGGGGGAGAGCCTGGTTTCGTGATGCCCAAGATCCGGCCTCTGCTCCAGGCTTGACCCGCCACCTCCCCCTTGCTCCCCGTGGGAGAGGAGTGCTTGTCTCTGTCGCTTAAGCTACTATCAAAAGCATTCCTAATTGACACTTTCAGGAGGCTTCTAAGAAACTCTCAGACACAGTGAAAAGTATAAGGCACAGGGGGCCAGACATAACTGGGTCCAAACATCAGCGGCAGACTCTAATTACGTCTGTGAGCCTGGGGACACTATTTAAGCTCTCTGAGCCCAAACGTCTCAGCGACCAAGAAAGAAAGGAAGAGAAGAAAAAAAGAAAGGAAAGGGAACTCTAGGAAAGGCCATAAGGCTGGACATACTTACATACTGGTGTTCAATTGCCCCTTCAGCAAATTATTGTCGAGCCGTTCGTTCATTCAGTAACAATTTAATGAGCACTTACTATGTGCTAAGCACTGTGTAAGCAACGCAGGGACCCCCATGAGACCAAGTCCTTCTCATAAACTTACATTTGGAAGTTTCTTCAGGTTTTAGTTACAAACCAGCAACATTGCTCACAAGATGTGATTGTAGGGGCACCTGGGCATCTCAGTCAGTTAAGCGTCTGACTTCGGCCCAGGTCGTGATCTCACGATTCGTGGGTTCGAGCCCCGCATCGGGCTCTGTGCTGACACCTCGGAGCCTGGAGCCCGCTTCGGAGTCTGGGTCTCCCTCTCTCTCTGCCCCTCCTCTGCTCACGCTCTGTCTCTCTCTCTCTCTCCTTCAAAAATAAATATTAAAAAAAAAAAAAAGATGTGATTGTCCCCACTGTCACCGATGAGGAAGCGGGGGCTCCGAGCCGTCTGGCTCGCCCACAGCACCACCCCGCTGCGTGTGGCGGGGCGGAGGCCACCCTGACCTGGGTAACCACAGAGCTGCCTTCTCCATGCCGTCCACATCGGCGAGGCACAGCGCCTTTGCAGCTGTAAATGACGCTCCAGGAGAAGGATTATGCCTCGTCCACGTCCTTTTAGGAATGTGCTTCTGATGCTGATTGCGTTTGAGGAGATACGTGAATAGGTTGTCTGGAAAATGGACAGGCTCAGAGGTGCACATGAGCCGATGCTTTGCTTCCAGCTTCTCAGACCTGATGGGATTATCAGACGGGGCGATCCTGGCCCAGGCGGGCACCAGGCAAACTCTCCCGTTTCTACCCCCTCCTTCCTCTTCAGCTCTGCCAGGAGCCTCAGGAATCCAGCGTTTCACTTTCCAAGTAGGGGAAAGCAGGAAAGAACCTCACTTTCCGGAACCTTGGCTCAGCTGTGAGATGCTGTCCCTGCCTACCTCACTCCGCCCTCCTGTCAACCCTGGGCAACAGAGTCATCCGTCCTCCTCCTACAAAGGGAGAAACTGAGGCTCCAAGGAGCCACGTGACTCGTGCGTGGTCACCCAGCCTTCAGTGCAAGGTCCGACGGTAACGATTTGTTTAGCGACTGTCTCCCTGCCTGAGGGCGAGAGCAGAAACCGCACCTGTTTCATTTACTGGTGAATCTCCTTGGTTCAAGGCCTGGTCTCCTGAAGGGCACTGTCCCGAACCCCTTGCTGCCACAGGGAAGGTGTGGCTAAAGTCCTCTAACTCACGCGCCTTCCCGCCTTCGTCTGAGAGGACTGAGCAGGGCATAGGGCAGACGGAAGGGAGGGGATTTATGCTTGAGACTAAAAACAAAACCCATCACAGCCGGATAGCAATGAGGCTCTCCAACCATGACCTGGGGTCTGTGCCATCTGAGCTTCTAGGGCTTTCTATCATACAAACTAGCCTAAATTTGGATGCCTGCGCGGCTCAGTTGGTTAAGCACCTGACTTCGGCTCAGGTCATGATCTCTTGGTTCGTGAGTTTGAGTCCCGCATCGGACGAGTTCAGGCCCCACTATGGGTGAGCCCCACTTCTCTCTCTGTCTCTCTGCCCCTCACGGGATTCTCTCTCTCCTGCTATCTCTCTGCCCCTCGCTCACTTGCGCTCTCTCTCTCCCTCTCTCTCGAAAAAAATAAATAGGGGCGCCTGGGTGGTGCAGTCGGTTAAGCGTCCGACTTCAGCCAGGTCACGATCTCGCGGTCTGTGAGTTCAAGCCCCGCGTCAGGCTCTGGGCTGATGGCTCGGAGCCTGGAGCCTGTTTCCGATTCTGTGTCTCCCTCTCTCTCTGCTCCTCCCCCGTTCATGCTCTGTCTCTCTCTGTCCCAAAAATAAATAAAAAACGTTGAAAAAAAAATTTTTTTTTAAAAATGAAAAAAAAAAGAAAAAAATAAATAAATTGGCCAAAATTGGTGCCATGCCCTGAAATGAAAAGAGGGGGGCAAAACACCCAGGGGTGGGCATTCTCACTCTCTCTGAGCTGCTGGGTAAAACCCTTCTCTTCTCCAGGCCTCAGTTTGATTCCTAGGCTCGTTTTCTCCACTCAAACACCCTTCCCAGAGCTAGGATGACTGGACTTTTCCCAGCCTCGGTAAAGACTTCAGAGTCTAGCTTGTGACACCTTCTTCGTCATCTGCGAAGAGTGAGTAGCTCAACCAACCTTCAGGAGCCAACCTCGTCGATGCTCAGATAATAAAAATCACGTTTATGTGGTATTTACCAGGTGTTTTGTCATCCCAACTTAACAGATGAATAAACTGAGGCACAGAGAAGAAGAGTGATTTGCCCAAGGAGCCACAGCCAGGAAGTGGTAGACTCAGGCTCTCAGGGTCTGCATTTAACTGCTGCCCTGCGGCTCCTCCCAAAGGCGTCCGCCGTGTGCCGGGCCTGGGGCCAGGATCTCACTCTCGGCAGGGCTCACTGATCTCTCCAGACGGGGAGATGTAGCCATCGTCCCTGTTTTCAGAGAAGGCAGCCGACGCGGGGGCTGACGCAGAGGCTGAGCTTGAACTAAGGTCTCCCCTGTAAGTTTTGTCCTCGTGTCCCATACGTGGGTCATAAGCAGGCCGACTAGGGCTGGAAAGCGGTTCTTTCACCCAGCTCTGTGACCCCAGGAAAGTTGCTAAACCTCTCTGAGCCCAAGTTTTCCCATCCTGGCATTTCTCTCCTGAAGCTGTGAGTAATGTCCTTTTTGCTTTGCCCCAGGAGATGTGAGAAGAAGTCCCGTGATTCTTTCCAGCGAGGCTGTCGCGCTGGGGAACTGAGGAAATACTCACATTTGCCTGCCTGTCTTCTGCTCTTTCTTTCTCCCCCTTGTCTAGCCATACGCAGAGGATCCAGCCAAGAATTCGGCGGCTGGAGGGGTGGTGGACCCACAAGACAGAAGGAGCCTCAGTGCCCGAGTCACCGTCTGGAGGACGAGTGGTCCAGGTACCCGCCTTGGGCTGTTATGCGGCCAGGGCGTGACTAGACCGCCATAACTGACGGAGGGGTTTGAAGAGAAAGCTTCTGCTGGGATCGGCAGCCCTCGGGGTTGAAAAGGACCTTGGACATCACAGAGGCAAAGGTCCCACACACTGCAGGGACCCCTTTACAACGTCTCCGCCTGCAGTTCTCCCAACCCGATTTGCACACCCAGCGTGACGGGGAGCTCACTCCCTATCTTACACATAGTTGAAGGTGGAGAGCAGGTCCTCCTGGCTGACGTCTTGCTTCTTCATCCAGGGAATGTGTGCTGAGGCCTCCAACCTTTCAGGCCGCCTCCGGGCCGGACCGTGCCAACCATCCCTCTCCTCCGGGCACGGCTTGTAGAGCCTGCCCCATGTCGACGTTCCGTGTGGACACGAGAGGGCTGATCCTTTTCAGCTCCGTCCCTGGCACTGGCCTCAGTGAGAAGTCGCCACGATAACATTTCCCAAACTGCCACGCACACAAGGCTTGGCATCCTTATCTGACTTCATCTTCCCGACAACTCTACGGGCTGTGCGTCTGTTTAGCCCCATTTTGCTGTGGAGAAAACTGAGGTTCAGAGAGATGACGGCCACCTGCCCAGGGACTAGAACTAGAAAGTGGCAGCACGGGGCTCCGATCCAGGTGTGTCTGATACCAGAGCCCGGGTGCCACCCCACAGGCGGTAGGGAAGGGACCCCGGCCCCCCAAGAGCCGCAGATGAAGGGCGGCCAAACTCGGGCCCTCAAACAGTAGCCTGGGCCTGCCTCCTGGTCCGCTGCCCAGGCCCACGTTCCGTCCACTTCGGTTAGGCCGGCCGCGTCCCTGGAGGCCTGTGGCTCCTCCCTGAGCACCTGGGAGGCGGGGGTCACAGAAGGAGCGGCCGGGGTCTACGCTGCAGCCGTTGCCTGTGTCCGAATCGGTTAAGAGAAGCCCGGAGTCTGGCAGGGCCAATTGCTGGGCAGACCCCTGTTGACTGGAAAGTTGCTAACATATGTCCTTAATCCGACCTGCCGGCTCTCTGCGAGGCGCCGGGATGCACGGCCGCTCGGCAGGCCCCGCTGAGCGCAGACAGCAGGCTCCAGACTTACAGGCCTGGGTGCCCACCACGTGCCAGGGCCTCCCACGCATCATTCTGTTCATCCTCACAACAGGCCGGAGAGGTAGATGACTCTATACCCACTTCGCAGGTAAGGAAACTGAGGCTCACGAAGGTGAAGCCGTGTGTGCGCACGGCTGGGGGGAGGGGAGATGAAATTTGCTTATGCACAGGCCCACCTGGGCTCACATCGTGGGTCCGTTCTGCGACACGGTTCCCCAGTGTTCTGGGTTGGGGAGGTTTACGGATGGTGTCTTACCTCTCCCCTCACACCTCCTACGCCATGTGGCCCCGTGTGGATCGCGGGACCATATGGCAATGGCCCCATTGGATCACGAGGTTCACGAGGGCAAGGACTGATTCGACAAACCCGTGAGCTCCCACAGCTGCGCACAGGAGGGGCTCAGGACACGGTGGGTGGAAAGGTCTGGGGGGCTCACTGTGGGGACGGCGACTGGGAACACCGGGCGGGAGCAGCGGGAAGAGTGAAACGGCAAAAGATAAGGAGAGAAAGTCAACAAGAAGGCAAGTCTGGAGGGGAGACGGTTGCCATAGAAGCAAAAGAGAAACAAAGAGAAACGCCCTCAGCAAAGAGAAGAGCTCAGCCCGCACGAGAATAGACAGGGCTCCCCAGAAACGCAGGGAGCCATCTGGGTAGGGAGTGAGCTCACTGTCCCCGGGGGTGTGCAAGCAGGGCTGCGTGAACCTGGGACTCGGAAGTCCTAGGGAGGATTCACGCATCCAGAATGGCCGTGCGGGCGTCTCCCAGCCCCGAGAGACAGAGGCTCTGACCGTGGTGACCACCCTTCTGACACACAATCTCGTTTGCAGTGCTCGTGCAGGCAGGAGGAGCAGAATGGAAAGCTCAAAGCTACTCTTCTTAGTTAATGTAAGTCCTCTGTCCTTGACCCGGAACGCTCCAAAACCCAGGTGGGAGCCAGCCGTGATCGTCACGAGGGGCTGCAGGGCCCCATTAAGGAGAGGTCTAAGTTCCTCTGCTGTGTTCAGGGTTGACCGTGCTCTGGCCCCGGTCCCTCCCCAGGCTCCTGTCCCTGTGCACCCCCCGCATCCCGTCCAAGCTCCGCATAAGCCTGAGTTTGCTGCCGTCAGTCCCTCCCCTCCCTGACCCCAAATGTCAGCCTTGGATGGAGGCTGATGCTAGAAACGGATACGACCTTGAACTTCTCTATCAAGCCCAAGTCCAGGTCCTGTTTTCTTCAGCGAAGGAAGTCCCCAAAGAGGCTTGTGGCCAAGGTCTGTCTTCCAGTGTGGGGGTGGCGGGCGCGGTCTGGACAGTGCATCACGGGGTCCACCATGTTGGGTGATTTTCTAGCTTTGCAATCGCAGCCAAATTGCCTAACCTCTCTGAGCTTGGGTGTCCTCAGCTGCAAAATAGCACGAGCTACAGTTCTTGAAACTTTTGGTCTCAGGACCCCCCTGCTCTCTTAAAAAGCTACTGAGGACCCCCAACACCTTTTGTTTGTGTATGTTACATCTACTGACGTTTAGAAATTAAAAACTGGGAATGTTTGGGAGCAGTTATTAACTTATTAAAAATAATGACAGACCTCTCACATGTTAGTATAAATAACACGTTTGCTACTTCAAAATAATCAGCGAAAAGGGTGGCGTCGTCGCATTTCTGCCCATCTCTTTACCATCTGGTTGAATAGAGTCAATCTGTTGCGGTGGATCGCTTGCTTGAAGTACATGAAGGAAACTCGCGCCTCACAGATACGTAGCTAGAAGAGAGAGGATTTAAAAGGCTTTCCAGATCACTTCCTCGGAGTACACAAAACCCGACAAGTGGTGGTGCTTGAACCGTCTCAGTGTGGGATCTGAAAACCTGTTGATGAACTTTCTTTTTCTTGGTTGCAAAAACTCCTTTGGTCTGTCTCCCACTTTGTTCCTTCTTCTTCTTTTTCCTGAAGTACAATTAACACACACACGATGTTATGTTAGTTTCAGAGCCATCCAACCGTTCTATGTATCACTCAGTGCTCACCACGACGAGTGTATCCCTCCGGATGGGTCATTGACCCACGTGTGATTTTGAAACACCGTGTATCCATCATTTGTAAAGTGCTGGCTCACCGACCGAGGACAAGCTTGTAATCACACAACATCAAAACCTCACATTCGGGGCGCCTGGGTGGCTCAGTCGGTTAAGCGTCCGACTTCGGCTCAGGTCATGATCTCGCGGTCTGTGGGTTCGAGCCCCGTGTGGAGCTCTGTGCTGACAGCTCAGAGCCCGGAGCCTGTTTCAGCTGCTGTATCTCCCTCTTTCTCTGACCCTCCCCTGTTCATGCTCTCTCTCTATCTCAAAAATAAATAAATGTTAAAAAAAAAATTAAAAAACAAAACCCTCACATTCGTTAATCTCACCACCAGTGTCAAGTCTTTAAGTACGGGGGAAGCAAGCTCACAATGGCGGCTGCAAGCTTTCCAAAATTCTAAATTTCGTCAAAAGCTCCGATCTTCTTACCGGCAGCAGGTACTACTGTGCGCTGTGGATCCTGATGTGACAGGCTCGCTTCGTCCATTTTCAGAAAATACCCCCGGTCCAAGTCTGCATAACCGAGCCTAGCCTGCCAACCACTCTTTGAACTCAAAATGGTGCTTCGTGAAGAAGGCAGTGAGCTCAGCTCACAATCAAGCAATTGTACGGTCACTTTTCCTCAAGGCAATAACCACACTCGAGTCTGCAGAGGGAGTGCCTTGGGTATACTTCCCCTTCTGTCCCACAGGCTGTTAAAAAGATGTGTACTTGAGGGTTGAGATTTAAGAAGATTGATGATTTAAAAACAATTTAACGTTTATTTATTTTTGAGAGAGAAAGAGAGACAGAGCATGAGCAGGGAAGGGATAGAGAGAGAGGCAGACACAGAACCCGAAGCAGGCTCCAGGCTCTGAGCCATCAGCACAGAGCCCGATGCAGGGTTCGAACTCATGAACCGCGAGATCATGACCTGAGCTGAAACCGGTCGCTTAATCGACTGAGCCACCCAGGCGCCCCTGATTTTTTTTTTTTTTTTTACTGTAAGTGTATAGCAGTGAACCATGCGATGACTCGTAGTACGCTTTGGGGCTAGCACTTCTGTTCCAGGTAAGGAATCAGCAGTTTTGTTCACCAATGGCTTTGTACCATCGTGAAATATCAACACAGTGAAACACAATTTAGTATTAGTAGTAATATTAATATTGGGATACTATGTAGTATCAGTATCACCAGGAACATAGTTTTTACCTCACAGACCTTGGGGAACCCCTAGGTCCCATGGGCCATTCTTTGAGAACCGCTGATATTTAAAAAAAAAAAAAAAAAGTATGGTATTTGGAATCAGATAGACCAGAGCTAGAATCCGAGATTGTCCCAGCTATGTGATAGCCAGCCACTTGCTTAACCCCAGTTTCCTCTTCCAGAAAATGGGGATTATGTTACCTGCCTCACAGGGTTATCTTGAGACTCAAATAAAACAGTGTCTGTGAAAGTGCCTGATACAATGCTGGGCATGTAGCAGCCTCTTCACAAACGTACCTTCCCCTCTGTTATGTAATGAGCCGTGTCCCCCCAGATTCCCATCTTGAAGTCCCCACCCCAATGTTACTGTGTTTGGAGATAGGGACTTTACGGAGGTAATCAAGGTTAAATGAGGTTATAAGGTAGAACTCTCATCGAACAGCACTGGTGTCCTCACGAGAAGAGGAAGAGACACCAGAGATCTCTCTCTTTCTATCTGGCCCTCTAGGGTCTTGTGAGGACACGGTGGGAAGGTGGTTGTCTATGAGCCAGGAAGGATACTCTCAAAGAAATTTGCTGGCCCTTGATCATGGACTTCTAGGCTCCAGAACTATGGGAAAATAAATGCCTATTGTCCAAGCCCCCTTGTCGGTGGTATTTTGTTGTAGCAGCCCAAGCAGACTACTGTACCCTCCCCATACCCTTTTCCCAAGGGCCTTGCACTGTTGGTTTGTATGGTTTGAGAGTCCTTTGTTAGCTGGGAAGAGCTGGGTATGAGCAGATAATACTAATGTTAGAAACTCTGTTCCCAGATAGTCCTTGGGCTAAGCTCTGGCCTCAAGGATCATGCCTTGAAGGAGATTTCTGATGACAACATTGTAAGAAGCCCGTGGAAAATTCGGATGCTGGGTATTTGGGAACCATACTGGGAAGAGAGCAATTTTCTAGTTGATTCTCTGAGACAATATATAGTAGAAAGATCGCCGGTGTGGTGGTTTTAACTACCAAAAGCCAAAGAGAATCTGCCTAAAGTCCTAAAGCCATCTAGCAGACTCACCAAAGCAGGTTTGTCACATGGGGACATTAGCAGCCCATTTGATGGTGATGGGGGTGGTGGCAGTGGTGGTGGTGATACCAGTGATGATGATGGTGATGCTGATGATACTGACACAGATCACGATGACAGTGACAGTGTCAGTGATGGTAATGACAGTGATGGTGGTGATGGCGAAGGTGGTGACGATAAAAATGATTGTGATGAAGATGGTGATGTGAAGTGATGGTGGTGGTGGTGGTGATGATGGTGATGGTGGTGAACATGGTGATGGTGATGACGATGGTGATGGTGATGGTGATGATGGTGATGGTGGTGATGATGATGGTGATGGTGATGATGATGGTGATGGTGATGATGATGATGATGATGGTGATGGTGATGACGATGATGATGGTGGTGATGGTGATGATGGTGATGATGATGGTGGTGGTGACGATGGTGATGATATGGTGATGGTGATGACGATGGTGATGGTGATGATGCTGGGATGGTGATGGTGGTGAAGATGGCGATGGTAGTGATGACGATGGTGATGATGACGATGGTGATGGTGATGATGATGATGATGGTGATGGTGATGATGATGGTGATGGTGATGATGGTGATGGTGATGACGATGATGATGATGGTGATGATGGCGATGGTGATGATGATGATGGTGATGACGATGATGATGATGGTGATGGTGATGACGATGATGATGATGGTGATGGTGATGATGGTGATGATGATGGCGGTGGTGACGATAGTGATGATATGGTGATGGTGATGACGATGGTGATGGTGATGATGCTGGTGATGGTGATGGTGGTGAAGATGGTGATGGTAGTGATGACAATGGTGATGATGACGATGGTGATGGTGATGACGGTGATAATGATGATGATGATGCTGGCGATGGTGATGATGACAATAAAACAATTACAGTATTACCTTTTTGAACATCAACCATATGGAAGGAAGTATGCCAAGTCCTTTACCTGAGGCAGCTCATTCCACGAGAGGTAATATCTGACAGGCATATTATACCTATTTTACAGGTAAGGAAACTGAGTCCGTAGAGGCTGAGTAACTTGCCCAAGGGCACATGGCTGGTAAGTGGCGGAGCTCTATTCTTTTCATCTGTCCCCAAAGTAATTTCTTTTCTCTCCTCTTCTCTTCCTTTCCTTAGTTTGTTACTACGACTCTATCCAGGGTAGCGGTAGACTGAAATCCCTGTGTGGGGTTGTAGGGAGAAGAAGCTAAGTCACACTGCTTCCTCTGTGGTGGAAGACGTCAGACTCTCCTGGACAGTAGGTTCTGCAGATGAGGAAGAGAGGAAGCCGCTACCCCCACACCTCATGCAGGTAGGTGGCGGGCAGGGAACCGACACGTTACATGTCCCAGGCCTTGACCCAGGCTCCTGGCTCCTCCCCACCACCTCTGGGGACAGGGCAGAGGGGCATTACTAGGCCTTTGTGACCACTGGAAATGTGATGCTCAGAGAGGTTAAGTGACTGGGATGAGGCCTCACAGCCGCCATGTGGCCGTGCTGGGGGTGCTAGGACCTGAGGCGACCCTTCCTTGTTATAACAACAACCGCAGCACCTACGGTCCATCTGGCCTCTTCCCCCAGGGTCTGGGCCCCTTCTTTTTACTCACTCACCCCTCTGTCTTCTTCGATCAGTCCTACAGCCCCTTTTAGGTCATGCCGGACCTGTATTTTTACTCCCTGGGCACAACTCCATTTCACAATGGGGATACTGAGGCACAGAAATGTTACACAAAGGCCACCTGGCTGGTGAGAAGCTGGGATTTGAACCCAGGCCATCCAGCTCTGAGCCCACATCCCTAACCACCAGGCCCCACTGCCTCCCCTGACTTCCTGGGACGGTTGGACCGGAGTGGCTTCTCAGGCCCTCGCATGTTGACCCTGGCCACCTCTGCGGCCTTGATCTCTACCACGCTCCCCTTGCTCTTTGCAAGCCACGCAAGCTTTCTCCTGTCTCAGGGCCTTTGCACTTGCTGCACTCTCTGCCTGGAACGTGCTTCCTCTGGCCCTTCTCCCAGGGTCTCTGGCCTCAGCTCGTGTCACCTCCTCACACGGGCTTTCTCTGATCATGAGCTCCTCCAAGAGGTCCCTCCCTCCCTGCCGTAAGACCCTGCTTGTATCCTTACTGCCTGAAGACACCTTGTCTCAACTCACTTAAGGGCCGTCTGTGTTTACCTCTCACTGGGGCAGGTCTGTCTTGTCCGTGAGTCCCCACAGTTCCAGTGCTATGCCTGGCACAGAGCAGGGGCCCAATTAACACTTGTCAGGTGAATACCGGATTTGGAGGATGCTATGGTGTAAATGTTTGTGTTCTCCCCAAAGTTCACAGATGAAATCCTCACCCCTAAGGCACTAGTATTAGGGGGTGGGGACTTGGGGTGGAGCTCTCATGAATGGGATTAGTGCCCTTACAAAAGAGACCCCAAGAAGCTCCCTCACCGCTTCTCTCCTGCGAGGTCACAGTGAGGAGATGACCGTCAATGAGGAAGCAAGCCCTCACTGCACACCGAATCTGTTGTGGCCATGATCGTGGACGTCCGCAAGGAGACAATGCCTCCAGATGCATGCATTTGATGAAAATGTACATCCCCTTTCCTGCAGAAAAGGAAAGTCTAGCCCCTTCTCCAGTTTGGAAAAGTGTTCTTCAGTGTCATTTTCTGACATGGAATTTGCCTGGAAGAGGCCTCAGAAGAGACACCTGGCTTCCGGGCGCCCTCTTACTGATTGCAAGGTGGCCTTGTCCCAGGAGACAGAAACCTGTGACCATGGGACCCTCCTCTTTGGGGGGCATCCCTGGGGGGGGCTCACACTAGGAAGAGCTGTGGGTGGGGCTGGCTTGCTGGAGTTTAAACCCCTGAAGAACTTGGATCATTACCCCCTGGGCGAGAGCCCCGTAGCCCTCCTGTGATCCGACCACGATGTAAAGGGGCTCAGACTAGCCTCCTGGATGGGGTGCGGCCACATGGCCAGGATGGAGCCCAGGCAGCCTCCAGCTGGCCCAGGCCCCCAGGACGAGAGGGAAGCCAGCCCAGCTCCCAGCTGAGCAACCCCAGCCAACAATTCGGGGGCAGAAGAGCCACCCAGCTTGGCCCAGCCAACCCATGGGATCGTGAGATATAACCAGTCGCTGCTGCCGTAAGCCTCTGTGCTACGGAAGCGTAACAGATGATGGAAACATCTCCTGAGTACTTCTGCGTGCACTTCCTAAAACTAAGGACTTTCTTTCACAGAACCCCCTGCAGTTATTAAAGTCAGGAGATTTAGGGCCGCCTCGGTGGCTGAGTCAGTTAAGTGTCCAACTCTTGATTTCGGCTCAGGTCATGATCTCACGATTCATGGGATCGAGACCCGCCTCGGGCTCTGTGCTGACAGTGTGGAGCCTGCTTGGGATTCTCTCTCTCCTTCTCTCTGGCCCTCCCCTGAGCGCACACACTCTCTAAATAAATAAATAAATAAATAAATAAATAAATATTTTTTGAATAAACATTTTATTTTATTTTATTTTTTTTAATTTTTTTTTTCAACTTTTTTTTTTTTTTTTTTTTTTTTTTTTGGGACAGAGAGAGACAGAGCATGAACGGGGGAGGGGCAGAGAGAGAGGGAGACACAGAATCGGAAACAGGCTCCAGGCTCCGAGCCATCAGCCCAGAGCCTGACGCGGGGCTCGAACTCACGGACCGCGAGATCGTGACCTGGCTGAAGTCGGACGCTTAACCGACTGCGCCACCCAGGCGCCCCTGAATAAACATTTTAAAAACTACATTAAGGGGGCACCTGGGTGGCTCAGTCGGTTGAGCATTCGACTTTTGCTCAGATCATGATCTCATGGTTTGTGGGTTCGAGCCCCACGTCGTTCTGTGCTGACAGCTCGGAGCCTGGAGCCTCCTTCAGATTCTGTGTCTCCCTCTCTCTGCCCTGCCCCTGCCTGCTCTCTGTCTCTGTCTCTCTCAAAAACAAATAAACATTAAAGAAATCTGTTAAAAATGCATTAAAGTCAAGAAACGTAACATTCGCACAATGTTATTATCTAATCCATAGTCCTTATTCAGATTTCACCTGTTGTCCCAATAATGCCCCTTAACAACATTTTGTCCTCCAGCCCGGGATCTTTTAAACAGATTTGCTTCCGTAGGCGGGGCGTGTCCACATACAATTGACGAACAGGAGGGCTGGCTGCCAGAGGTGAAATACATCACTTCTCCAAGCAGCTCAAAAGACACAGGGATTGTCCATCCCCCAGGCCCTGGGCCCTAGAGCTCCCCACGGGTGCGCAGCCCTTGGCGGGGAAGCCCTGCTCACGTGGAGAAAACCCACTTTTCAGACTCACAGAACTGGGTCGGTCTCCCTGACTTCGCCCCAACTAGCCCTGTGACCCCTACCTGTGGGGCCTACCCCCGGAGCCTCAGTTTCCCACTTGCAAAAGTCACCACTTCCCAGATGCCCCGGGCAGAACGGGGTAGGAGGCCGATGTTCAACCAGTGACGGTCTTCATCCTTCCTCTCGGACGCAATGGGAGTCTTAGGGGTGAGCTACATACATTTTGGCTCAGGAAAGGCTCGGTACCCACAGATGGAAAAACAAACGTTCGGTTCTAAAGAAAACTGCACGTTCCAGGGACCACATTGGCTTCCCGGTCTAAACGCGGTACGCTAGGCCCCAGCGAGCACCTCCCCGCCGTGCCCAGAAACGTTTATTGACCAAACTGCGATTTCATTAGCGGTTTCAGGGAGACACGGAGGCCACAGTGGCTAATGTAAACCCTTCCAGCCTTACAAATTACGCCCCTCTTGGAATCTGATTCAGTGGTGGATGTGGTCCGCTCCCCCCTGCCCCCACACCCAACCTTTTCATCCCCAGATTTCCGCTTCGAAGTGCGCTTTGGGATTTGGCCTCGCTATCTGTCCACCTCCTGCACGGCCCCCTGCGGAATTCATAAAGGAACCCAGAGGCCACCCACCACACAGCAGGGGCACGGGGGTAATGACAGGGCCCGCCACCGCGGGCAGGGCCCTTGGCAAAAGATGAAAGGCCCCGTCCTTTCATTAATGGTGACTGCCTAGAGAACCCCCGGCGGGGTGGGACGGGAGGCTCCTAGAATGCTCTCTCAACGCCCACTGAGCCCAAGAAAGGCACCTGTGGGGAAGGGAGGGGTGGTGGCCGTGGTCCGGGTGTTCCTCCTACAGGAGCTCCCCCCTGCCACCTGCAGCATCAGGCACAGTTAGCCCCCTTCAGCCGGTGACATCAGGCTCAGAGAGCTGTGCACGCCTAGGTCTGCCCGGTATGGAGGCTCCTCTCTTGTGCTTCAACGCCTGCTCTCTGGAACTAGACCGCCTGGTTCAAACCCCAGCTGCGCCCCTCCGGTGGGACTTCGGACTATGGGATCTAACACCTGGAACCTCGGTTTCCCCGCCTGTGAAGTGGCCACAGGAGGATAGCTTTGTGCAAGGGTTGCCAGACCAGGGCTTCTACCCCAGAGCCTGCCCTGCAGGAAGTGCGGTGAGCCACCGCGTCCTTCACCCATGCAAGTGTCCAAACACCGTTAGACATAAACAATGTGTTTTTATTTCTACTGAGGTAAGATTCCCACAGCGTAAAGTTAACCGTTTCCAAGTGCGCAATTCGGCGGCGTCGAATGCGTTCACCGCGCGGTGCAACCGTAACCAAGATCTAGCTCCAAAACGCTCCCAGCTCCCCAAAGGGAAAGCCCGTCCCTCCCCGCTGTCCCCTCCCCCAGCCCCTGACAGCCGCCGAGGTGCCTTCTGTTCCCGCGGGTCTGTCAGTCTATGCATTTCTTGTGAACGGAGCTGAGCAGTAAGTCTTGCTTTCACGTCTGGCTTCCGGCACTTGGCATCACGGCTCACAGGGCGCCCACCCGTAGCCTGTATCAATGCTTGACTCCCCTTTTCCCTGGATCGATAACTACTCCACTGCATGAATACGCCGTACTTGGGGAATCCGTTCGTTCACCAGCTGATGGACATTTGGGCTGTGTCTCCCTCTTGGATATTTTGAACAACGCTGCTGCGAACATTCACGTACACGTCTTTCTGTAGACATCGGTTTTCCTTTCTCTCGCGTATATACCTTAGCAGTGAAGTTGCCGGGGCACGTGATCATTTTTTTTTTTTTAACGTTTATTTATTTTTGAGACAGACAGAGACAGAGCATGAACGGGGGAGGGGCAGAGAGAGAGGGAGACACAGAATCTGTAACAGGCTCCAGGCTCTGAGCCATCAGCACAGAGCCCGATGCAGGGCTCGAACTCACGGACCGCGAGATCGTGACCTGAGCCGAAGTCAGACGCTTAACCGACTGAGCCACCCAGGCGCCCCTCATTTTACGTTTAGCTTTTTGAGACGTCACCAAACGATTGTCCACAGTGGCTTTACCACCTTACATCTCCACCAACCCGATGTCTCCGCACCCTCGCCAACACTTGCAATCTTCCATGTGGTGATCACAGCCAGCCTCGTGGGGGTGACAGGGTAACCCCGTGTTTTTTAAGTGACGCACAGGCGTGACCTTTGGTTTTTCCCATGAGCGTTGACTGCTCTGTGTTGACTGACCTCTGTGAGCTCCGGAGACTCGGGGTCTAGACGAGGGCTGAGCCTCTCCGCGCCTCAGTTTCCATCTCTGTCACAGGACCTGGTTGGTCTGGATCCGTGTTTCTCAAGTGACCTCCGTGGGGACGGCAGACAGAACAGGACTCAGAACCTCTGCCACCAAGATGGAATTGTGCAGACCCCAGCTTGAGTCTCGGAGGAAGAAAATATGAGTCGTTCGCATGAACTTGGCTCCATCTGGAGTTTGTCTTCTTCTATGTGAAGTCCTGAACACAGTTGGAAGGGATCTGGCCCTGGCTATCTGGGGCTGTCATGTTAACATCTTCAGGCAGAGCCCCCTGCCTTCCTGGCAAGCAGAAAGCTCTTGAGCCAGATCAGAGACACGGGAAGTCCCTTCCTGCTTGTCAGTCCAGGCCTCTGCAGCCACCATCCCTGGCCCGAGTGGGCCCCAGAAACCCCTGTGGCCATGCGGAATATTCTAGGCCCTTCCGTTCCTCAGGAGGAAACATGTTTTCGTCTCAGCCATGTGTCTACTGCTCCCTGCCATGCTTTTGTTCATGCTGCCCAGAACACCCTTCCCCACCTTCTTCACCCAGCCTGTTTCTACAGATCCCTGAAGATAGTTCATCACGTCTTCCTCCAGGAAGCCTTCTTGGATGCCCCACCTGTATCATGGGTCCCTCCCCTGTGTGCCCGGGGCCTCCTGTGTCATGACACTCTTGACCCTGTTTCAAGCACTTTCTGTTTCACCAGATTCCTCCACTAGGCTGTGAGTTCTTTGACTTAGGAACTGTGGGGTTCATGTCAAGGTCCCTCGTACCCAGGGAGGCCGCGTCTGGGATAAAGTGCCCATGGGACATGGTGATGTCTTGCCCTCAAGTGTCCTCTGGGACCCAGGCCTTCCCCATTGTATGCAGTCCTGGTGTTCAGGCAATCATGGTGCCTCATCTGATTGGGCCTTGAACCGGGCACGTGACCCAGGCTGGGCTGATCAGACACTCTCTCCCGGGAATTTCAAGCACAGTAGAGTAACACCGGGTGGAATTAGGGCAGACACAGAGTTGACCTCTCCTTACGCCTGCGACCCAGAAGCCCAGACTACCCCAGTTCCTGTCTTTCTCACGCCTCGCGGTCCAGCGTGTCTCCACTTCTGTGAGCCGCCCTAAATCTTGGAAGTGAACGTCTTCAGTTTCGTCGGGCCTCTACCACCGCCTGTCTCCGTTGCTTGCCTCCAGAGAACCCTGGCGGACTCGACACGCCCGTATCTGTTCCATAGATGCCTGGACGGGTGAAAGAGGGAGTGCAGTCTGGAGGGCAGAGCGAGCCGATCAGATGGGACGGGCGGAAGGAAGAGAAGGCACTTCCGGCAGAG
This sequence comes from Panthera tigris, assembly GCF_018350195.1. Classification (NCBI taxonomy): domain Eukaryota; kingdom Metazoa; phylum Chordata; class Mammalia; order Carnivora; family Felidae; genus Panthera; species Panthera tigris. Next base: position 198,056,974 of record NC_056663.1, on the reverse strand, counting down.
CGAGATGCAGGCAAGGACGCCCCAGGCATCCACACGCTGCCTGGAACGCTGGAGCAAAGGGGGATGCGAGGGTTCCTGCCTGCAACATCCAGCCCGAGACTCACCGTTGGGCAGAACCACCCCCTCCCCGGCTCCCGCCTGCATGTGGGAAGCAGGTTCCAGCGGTCCTCCCTGGAGCACGGCCCTCACGGGGCTGCTGGAGGATGGAAGGCCACCCCTGTGGCAAATGTACATCCCAGGGACCCTCTTCCACCATCTTGGCCCCTTTCCTTTGTGTTCTTTGCGGTTTCCTACAAAACAGAGAGATGCCCAAGAGGACACAGTAGCTTCAGGCAGTGGGAGCGGGGAGAGGAGGGAGCTGGGAATGAGGCTTTGGACGATGCCCCTCTTCCCAAGCTTTCGGCGGAGAACTTGGGGCTCAGGAGGGGGCCCCACGGCCAGTTGAGGTCCCTGCTGGGAAACCAAAGGTCCCACGCGGCCAATAACTTGCTGAGGCAGAACTGTCTTACTTCAATAAAAACTGACAGTCTCTCCCTGAAGCCTTTCAAAAGGTGGGCTCCAGATGGATTGAAGCCTCAGATGTGAATGTTACAACAAAAAGCCAATCAAAGAAAGCCCAGGAAGATACCTTTGCACCGAAGAACAGAATGATTGTACTCCAAAAGACACTAAAAGCACAAGACAGAAGGGAGAGAAAACAGTGACGGATTCGCTGCACGAAAAAGAAGGTCCCTGTTCGTGAAAGGCAGCGACCACGGGCAAAGGCAGCACGCACAGCACCCGGGCAACAGGTAAGACAGACGAGTGCTTACTGGGCCGAGCAGACCGGGGACTGTCACGGCACAGTAAGAAGAAAAAGACAGAAGAGCTGAGAGAAAGCTAGACAAGAGGGCAGCAGAAGAGAGGTCTACGTGGCTGACAAGAATGACAAGAGATGTTCACGTGGCGACTTTCAAAGCGAGACTGCAGACTCACGAGAAAGGCCACAGGTCCCCAAGCGGACACTCTGATGTTGGCCGGAGTGTCTTGGAGAGGCGGGCGCTCTCGGGCACTGCCAATGAGCCGCTCTGGCGACACCCCGGGTCCCTGAGACCCACTCCGGGGTCCAGAATCATGGATGCTGAGAGCACTTGTCACATGGGTCCCTGGCGGGGGGGGGGGGGCAGGACACCGATGTCCCCAGTGGCACTGGTCATGGACACCGGGGATGGGGACAGCCTGGTGCCTCCGCCTCACTGGGGACGTGTGGTTGGTCAGGATAGGGACTCCAGGTGGACTGCACCTGAGGGCGGGGCAGGAAGTGAGGGAACCAAGGTGACATCTGAGGTCCCAGAGTAGGGCTTGCGTTTCCCGTTTTAACCCCCGTTTTTGCCACCTTCTGGCCGGCTGAACTGGGGCAAGTGAACCCCCCGAGCCTCCGCCTTTTCATCCGCGCTAAGGAGCAAGGAACGACGACATGGCGTCTGGCATCCTGGGGGATCAGGTGAGTCCCGGGGCAGCAAGATCCCCGCGTCCAGTCCGTAGTAGGTGCTCAGCAAACAGTAGTCCCCGGCGCTTGCACACATGCGATCTGCCGCCAGCCAGGCAAGGCTCGTGGAGAGGAGGCCACCAGCCCTCACTCCTCTGAGATCGCCCGCCACCCCCCAGTGTCCCCGGAACCTTGTGGGCACCGAGTTCTTCATTTGTTTTATGATCTTGCGGTCGCCTCCCTGCACCCCCGGGCCCTGTCCTGCCACAGGAAATTCAGCAGGGCTGATCCGGAGGTCAGAGTGGCCCTCTGCAGCGTCTGTTCCTTCCTGCCCACCCCCCACCCCGCTGTTGGGGGCCCTGATTAGCCCGGGGAATTGGATGACCCCTGCTTTTCTTCCCCTACCCCGCAAGGGTTAATCAGCCTTCCTGCTGGGCGGCTGGGCGGCTCGGAAGGAGGCAGCAGGGCGGCCTGGTGGCAGGAGGCTTTCATTACTTTGATGGGATACATGTGCTCGGCTTTATCTCCGGCCCTTTCTCCGTAATTCAGCGCTTGAACGTCTCAGCTGTCGGCCAGGTCTGCAGACAATTGCTCGGGGTAATACTATCCGGAAAAAGCTGATAAAACGCAGATGTGGCAAGGCCTCTGAAATTTGCGGTTTGCTAAGTAGTTTGCTGCCATGCTTGCCCGTGGCCAGGGCGGCTTCCCCGCGAGGCTGGGAACCGAGGGGGTGGGAGTTGCATTTTTGGTAAGTGAAAGGTTGAATAGAGGAAGTGACTGCAGAATTTTTTTTTTCTTTTTGCTAGAATTAGGAAGATTGGCAAACAGAAAGTAGAGGGGAATGTGACCGTACCATGGGATTTGCGAGTTCACTGGCCCCTCTGCTCCCTCCCTACCTGGCTCTGCAGGGGCGGCTCCAGGACTGGGGGGGGGGGGGGCGGGGGGGGGACGGGCACCCAGGGCTTCCTGTGTGGGCGTGGTGCTGCTGGGTTTCCTGGGAGGAAGCCGGTGTGACCTTGGACAAGTCACCCCACCTCCCTTCTTGCTCAGCCGACTCAACAGAAAAACCACACCGCCACCAATAACTTCAGTCCGTCCCCGTGTGTGACGTCCCTGCACGATGTCAGGCACACAGTAGGTGCTCAATGAATGTTGGGGAAGTTCCTTGCCGTGCCTTCCACTCACCTAGCTTCCCAGGCAACCCTGAAGAGTAAGAGAACAGGATACCGACAGGAAGATGCTGGGTCCCGTTTGAGGGGTGGGCGAGGAGGGGCCGGGCTGTTGGCCCCCAAAACCATGACTTCCCAGGCCAAAGCCGCTATGCTGGACCCCTTGGGTGAAACAACGATCACTGGGGTCTTCCTGGCCCCAAGGAGGGTTAGAACAGTGCCCCGTCCACCCAAACCGTGTGCCCAAATCTCTAGGGCTCAGGCTAACGTGCAGATTCGCATTCGGGAGGCGGCCTGCAGTTCTCACGAAGTCCCAGCCACGTGGTACCACGGCCCCAGGACCACACTGCGCGTGGCCAAGAGGTGGGAGGACCTCAAGGCATCAGGCTGGAGACTGGCTTTGGGCACTTCCGGTCCTTCCTCTCTCAGCCCCAGGAAGTCTCTGCTGACCAGAGAGGGCAGGCAGTATGGCCGATATTGCCCAGCATGCCAGAGGCAGAGGCAGGCTGGCGGGGGGTGGGGGGGGGAGGGGGGCATGGGGACGACCTTCACACCTGGCTCAGGGTTTTCCTTGTGATGCTTCTGGTGACCATCCCCCCCCCCACAAACACACACTCACTTCCTTGACTGGCCGAGAGCTATTTTCAGACGGTGAGGGTATCCACTCAAAACTGTCCCAGAGAGAGCACCCTTCAAAGTGCCCTTCCCGAATTGCCCTTATGACCAAGGAAAAAGCACACAGGTTGATATCACGAGGTACCGCCCTAGAGCAGACAGGCCTGGCTCATAGCAGCAGCTGCCACCGTCCGTTCGTGGACCTCAGGCCCCCACCCGCGTGCAGACATCTTCAAGTAGAGGGACAATCGCACAGGAATGGAAAGGCGGCCGCTGTCGCAGGGGTGATTGATCTTAAGCTCTCTTCTGTCCTGATGCTTAAGGTAAGAATAGTCAGCACACATCAGGCCCCTCGCTGGATCTTTACCTCTGGTCCCTGAAGTCAGTTGGCCACACCCATCTCCAGAGGAGAGAAACGGAGTCCCCGAAACGTGAAGTCATTTCTTTCTGAGTCAGCCGGCTGGCCGGGGCAGAGCCGGGACCCAAACCCAAGCTGGTTCAGGAATGCCGGCCCTCCCAAGTCCGCACGGTCGCCTCTGATCTGGGCCACGCCGCCTGGGACAGACAAACGCGACCCTGGGGTCAGCAGGCAGGCACTTCAGGGCACTCCAAAATTTAGGGCCCAACTGTTCCTCCCTGGAGGCGGGCAGCCCGCAATTAGAGGGTCCGTTTGCAGTTCCCGCCTTCCAGAGAAAGAGGGCGTCTCTCCCCCTGCGGGGTGTGGGCAGGGCTGGTAGCAATTTTCCCACAATGTGTAAATTAGTCAATCTCCGAGTCTGTAAACGGGGGCCTTTGAAGGGTCCTTAATGAAGCAACTCCATTAGGGCTTAATGACGGCTGCCTCGGGCCTTACTGGACCCAGTGCCTTTTGATGTCTCGGGGCCACGGGTTGGAGGCACGACTTATCTCGGTGCCCCGGCAGGCTTAAAAAAAAAAAAAAAAAGGCAAAAGCCCCCTTAGAGAAGTTGAAAAATTTTTAATGAAAAAAGTTAGTCCCTGGCCTGACTGATGTTGGCACTTCAAAGCCACTGCGCACTAAATTGTTGTAGACTGCTTAATTCAAAAGTGCTCCTTTGCCCGTGACAGCCCAATGGTGACAAAATACAATTGGCAACAGGAGCTGGGCAAGATCAAAGGTTGGCTATTGTAATAGTTTTGTTCCATGAAGAATTGCTTATTGTCAGGAGTTTTTAAGCCTTTTTTTCTCTTCTTTTTTTTCTTTCTTTTTTTCTTTCCTTTCTTCTTTCTTCCTTTTCTCTTTCTTTCTTTCTCTTTCTCTTTCTTTTCTTTTCTTCTTTCTTTCTTTTCTCTTTCTTTTTCTCTTTCTTTTTCTTTCTTTTCTTTCTTCTTTCTTTCTTCTTTCTTTCTTTTTTTCTTTCTTTCTTCTTTCTTTCTTTCTTTCTTTCTTTCTTTCTTTCTTTCTTTCTCCCTTCTTTTTTCTTTCCTTACCCCCTCCCCGCCGCCGCCCCAGCCTCCAGCATCATCTCAGGATCCTCTGGTTCAGAATCAGTGCACACAAATACATGTAATTACAGCCCTGGATAATCCATTTCAGCTCACAGAGGCTGTGGCTGCCTGTCAGCCCCTCTCAAGGTTCGCGGGTCCGTGCGGCCGGTTGGGGGGTAAAAACTGGTGCTGTGTTTTTGTGAGAAAAGGTGCTGCGAGGCACCGGGGGTCAAAGCAGAGCTGGGACCTGTTCCTTGTCCTGGGAGCTACTTTAGGATTTATTTTAGATGAAACTGCTGCCTGCCTGAGCCCGGCGGGGTGCAGGGGTGATGAGGGCATCGCGGACTCGGCCGTGAGGTCCCTCTTGCCTATACCTAGCTTTTCCTAGCCTCGGTTTCCCCAGCTGAGTAACCCAGGGTCTCATTTACTCACACAAATATTTACTGGGCTCTGACTCATGAAAACGCTGCCTTGTAGGGCTGTTTCAAGTGACCAGAGACAGTGAGTGTCACAGTACTTTGTACCTAGACGTGCCCCCCGCCACTCTCCTCCCATGCTTTGGGGGATCTGTTCTCAGTCTCCGGGCTGCACCTGGCTTCATAGGTCACGGTCATTCTCCAGGAACCCAGAACCCAGGATGAGATAGTCTGGTGAGTTATTTTCCAACTTCTACTTGGAGGCAGTGACAGGCAGAGGGACACCGTCTCTAGGCCTGCGTGTGGGTCCCCCCTCCCTTCTCAGCGTTATGACCCAACGCGATCACTTTACCACCCCCACCCCCAGACCCTTACTTTCTTTCTCTGTACAACGGGGATAATCCTCCCTGCCCTGCCAAATCTCACGGCTTTTTTCTGACCCGACCCAAGCCTCAGATAAGGAAAAGGATGGAAAAAGCCCTTCCTAAACGGCCAGAAGGCCACAAACATCCCCAAGCCAGTGCGTGCTATTTTCCAAAATAAACCGGAGGAGGCTACGGCTCTTTTGAGTTGGGTCAAGGCTGGGGATGACTGGGGACCATCAGGAAGCAAGAATGTTCCGGTTCCTTTTATTGCTTCAAATCTTAGTCACCAGGAAGCCGCCCCATGAAACGTACAAGCCTCGTATCATTTACTCGTCTTGAATTAATTAAGAAGACTGCTATGGGGACAATTAGAGAAACCCTGGGCTGATGACATCGCCTCGTGATGGAATTTGTTCCTGCGTCCACTTTGCCTCTTGCGCATTCCTGCAGATACCGGCAGGTTTATTTTTCTCGAGACCAAGCATCTTGGACGTGGCGCGGGGCCTCACCGGCGACTCTGCACACATCTGGGGACACGCACGGCCCGGGAGGGCCGGGTTGAGGGTCACGCCGATATGCATCTGTTTCCTCGGACGGTGTGTCTTACTTTTCTGTTTTAATTTCCTTTTCGCCCAACCTCTCCTGCCCTTCCCCACCCTGGCCGACGTCCCTGTCTTTTGTTTGGAAATTCCACTGGGACCAAGCATTCTAAATCCCCAAACACTTAAAGCAAACATTCTAGGGTGGCATCGCTCTAAGGCCGACATGCGAAGGGCGCCGCCCAAAGGTCCGCAAGCCGTGCAAGGCCCACAGTTGACTCCGAGACCCGCCTGTGGATCGGGAAGGGACACACGGCTAGCCACAGACCGGCCTGCTCACCATAATCACGCCGAAGTATGCACGAACCCAGCTGAGCAATTATGAATAATTAAATCAATTAGAGACAGTCTAGCACCAGGGATTACGGCCGCTCGGGTGTGGGCCTCCGTAATATTTTAACAGTAAATGCAAGAGCCCCAGAGAGGTCTGGCAGAAAAAGGGGAACAAAAGCGTGTCCACATGCCAAGCCATGTTGCTTGGTGACCCTTCTCCACAGCATCGGCGGCCTTCCCAAGGAAAACAATGGTAATGAAATGCCAATAAAATATTTTGGGGGCAAGTATGAAAGCTTCAAAATGAGTTAATTAAAAACGGATAAAACATGAGTCTCTGCAAGTATGTTGAGTAAATTTAGTGCTTGGAATTTGACGGAAGGAAAAGGTTTTCCAGCATGAAGCAGAACTCTTTTAAAGGGGCAGGGCCGGGCCGGTGGGTCGTTTTCTTCTAAACCCAACCTCTGGCTGCTCGCACCACGGAAGGAAGCTCAGAGGGGGTAGAGTAAGGCAGGAACGGCCGGCTGTCCGTGCTGCCACAGACCGGCCAGTGCACCTCTCTTAAGGTTGTCTGGGGAGCGGGTGACTTAGAAGCCCGTTTTGGGCCTGCGCAGGGAACAAGGTAGTCGGGTTCCGAAAAGAACGCGTGCACCTGCGAGGCGCTGGCCGAGCAAAACCTTGACCCCCGTTTACTCCTGCTCGGCACAGAGTAAGCACCCATAAAAACCCAACAAGGGGCGGGGGGACTGAGAGAATGAGGCGCTATTGTGAGTCAGGTCTCTCGAAGGGGACCAACCGGTCCAGATGGAGGAAGTGAGCCCCAAACCGAGGGCGGCTTTCTTGCACTTTCTTCTGGTGGAGGGGGGCTCCCTCTCTGCCGCTCGGTTGGCTTGAGTGCTGCTCCCAGAGGTATCGCCTCCCCAGTCCCACTGTCCCAGTAGCCTGCACACGGCGGGGATCTCACTGGTTAACTGCGGACAGCTAGGGGATAATCGGGGGTATGACGGATCTAATGAAACCCACAGGAACATAATCTCTTTTCTGTTTTCTCAGTGTCTTGAGCCAAAGGCGTAAACACAGCCAACTTTGGCCCAGCAGAGAGATTTGAACGGAGCCCTCCCAGCGGCACAGGACAAATACGTCTTCTGAGGGACGACGCGCCCAGATTTGCTGACCAGAGCATCAGTGTTATTGGAGGAAAGCCCGGGAGAGCCAAGTGTCATCTCGAACGTGCTGAATCTAGCTCCGCGCTTACGAGGGTGAGAAGCAGCCGTGCCCTCCACCCTCTGGTCTTCCGAGGTACCAGTTAACACACAGCATTCGCTCCTCTCTGGGCCAACTTGGATGTGAGCACCCTCGTGTTGTAGATGAGGCCGCTGACCCTCAGAGAGGTCAAGGTCCCCGTAAAAGGGCAGGCCGAGGTGCCATCCCCTGTCTTTGTGGCTCCAAAGCCCATGCACGTAGCTCCTGCCTGAGGCCGCTTCTCGGCACAGGTGTGGAGAATATTGCGCTAATATCCCGGAGGATAAACGTACCCCCCCAGTGACATGCTCCCCCAACTGAATGAGTTCAGGGTCCTCGTCTGGAATCCTAGAGGGTCGCCCCTCCCCCACGCACACCTGATTTTTCCCAAATCCCAGTGATCTGGACATGGGATTTCCCAAGCCTTAATACTCTGAAGGGCAGGGGACTGTCATCGTCATTAGCCCTCACGTGGCACCAGCTCCCTACCCCCATCATCAGCTCCACTGGCGCACTGAGATTCCGGCCCCGAGGGGCCTTGAAAGGGCCCCCCAGCGCTTGTGAGAGTCTCGAGGGGACGTCTCGGGGTCAAGTGCTCTGCCTGCAGGCTGTGCTAAAGCTCACCTCACCCACGTCTGCGTCTCTGTGTCCATTAGCGGTTCTGGCCCATCCTCTCAATGTCACCACTGAAGGCGTCGGTTCCCAAGGTCCCCACACAGAGGGTGCTCCGCGGTGAGATCCGGAGCAGGGGGGTGACAGCCTCCCTCCCGCTGTGGGGCCACACTGCAGCGCTGCCCCGACCCTCCTGGAAAGGCCGTCCTCTCTCGGAACCTGCACGTGGGTCTGTCGAGGGGGTGGATTTGAGCGAAGCTGCAACGTCCTGGTCACTCTCTTCTAGGGACCTGGGCTTTGTCACTGGATAGTTTTCTGCCGGCTGCCACCCACGAATAAGCAAATAATGGTTCCTCGAGCGCATTCTCCCACGGCAGGCTCCTCAGCCGGCCAGCCTCAGCGTGTTCCTCAACCATGTGCCAGACGTGCCCAGAGAGGTTTGCCCACCACCGGTGGACACCCTGCGGGCCCGTGCTGAGATCCTTCCTGCTCACGCGTGACACTTGGCAGAATGTCCTTGGTTCATATTAAGCATGGTATTAAAACATCCTTTTTTTAAAAAAGTTTATTTATTCATCAAGAGAGAGAGGGAGCTCAAGCGTGAGCAAGGGAGGAACGGGGGCGGGGGGGGCCGGGAATCCCAAACAGGCTCCAAGCTGTCAGCACAGAGCCCGACGCGGGGCTCGATCCCATGAACCGTGAGATCATGACCTGAGCAGAAACCAAGAGTCGGACGCCCAACCGATTGAGGCACCCAGGTGCCCCCAAAGACACCCTTATTTTTTTTTTATTTTTTTAAGGTTTATTCATATTTCAGAGACAGAGAGAGACAAAGCATGAGAGGCAGAGGGGCAGAGAGAGAGGGCGACACAGAACCCGAAGCAGGCTCCAGGCTCCCAGCTGTCAGCACGGAGCCCGACTCGGGGCTCGAACCCACAAATCGTGAGATCATGACCAGAGCTGAAGTCGGACGCTTAACCGACTGAGCCACCCGGGCGCCCCCGGACACCCTCATGGCTGTAAAGAAGAACAGAGGCTTCTTGGCTGTGAGTTTGAAATCTGGCGTATGACGAGCTGCCCTGCCCTCCTCCAGCTGAGCCGCTGCTGACAATCAGGCAGATCAAAGCTCCCTTTGGGGTCTGGGGTTGGAAGCGAGTGCACTGTACCCGTTTAATTTGGTGGGTCCGAGGCTCCGAGTGGCTCTCCTGCGGCACAGCAGAGGGAGGACTCTCTTCCCCATTCTCATGGCAAACAGGGGAATGAAAGGGCGGAAAGGAGACCCCAGGCTGGCAAGCTTCCCCAAGGGCACCGTGCCCCTGCTGCCCGAGGGAGCGGGCGATCCGCCATCACGGCAGTGCGATCCCACTGAAGCCTTGCTAAGCCCCGTGAGTCATGAAAGGCATCACTATTTTATCAGGAACACCGTGGAATCAGGGAATTGAAGGTGCCGTGTCTTTATTTGGTTTGCCCCCACGTGACAGCAGGGAGCCGGGCAAATCCCAAGTCCACATTCTTGCAAATGCGGTCAGTTCCCTGCTGTGCTTTGCAGAGCTCTGGGGAGGGGCCCGGGGAGGGGGAGGCCCGAGAGGACAGAGCTTGGGGTCCACCAGCTCAGCTCTGTGCCTTCCTGCTTTATAAACGGTGAGGTCTGGGTACAGGAAGGTTCTAGCGCCTGACGGAGAGGTCTGAAAATGCCACCACGCAGTGTCACTGGCACATCGCCGGAAATAACCCGAGGCAGGGCAACAGACGAGGCAGCCAAGCCCTTTGCTGAAGGAAAAGGAAAACGCAGATCCCATTTTCCCAGGGTATGACAATGCCACACTGGCCTCCTGACAGTCCCAAGAGAGCAACAGCTCCGGGAACAGGAATGTTCCTTGCGTCTGATCTGCTCACGTGCCTCTGAGCCCTCGGCCCGTCCTGGCTCCAATCAGCCTGGGTGACTTTGATCAAGTCACTTCTCCTCTCTGGGCCTCAGTTTCCCCATGCGCATCATGAGGGGGTGGACTGCATGGTTGGCGGGCTCCCCGCAAGCTCGGCCATCCTAACCCTCCGTTCGCCAGGGTCCTCTTCCTGCCACCCCCTTGTCACCCTCTCCGGGCCCTGCCTCGGTCTCCAGGGGCCTCCAGCACCCCCACCTCCGGCCAGAGCCCCTACAGATCCAGACTTCCCCTCCTCCCCCGCCTTTCCCCTACAAGGCCACCGCAGAAAGCAGCAATGTGGACAGAAAGCAAGGATGTTTTAATTTACTCGATTAAATCGCCATGTGGACAGAGGCTCGCAAAGGAATCTGCTCTACAGAACTTTTCGTTTAATAGAATTAGTTGAAACCAGATCGGCCAAGCCCCCGTTCCTGCAGGCCATCTGCCCAGACAGGGAAACGGCTTCCCTAAATAGAACCCCATGCTGCCGGGAGCCTCCTCGAAACGGCCGGCAGGGAGCTGCCCCCCTGCACCCTCCTGTCTGTTCAAATGGGTTCAAAGTCCTTCCCTTTGGGGCCAGCCGGGCCGGCAGAGCTCACGACCACTTTCAGCCAAGGCTTGGGAACTATAATCGGACTCACGTTCGGCTCCACCTGCCGAGGACCCCTGCCAAAATCGGGGGCTGCACCAAAGCAACGCCAACACAGCGCTTCTAATCCAGAAAAGAGGTCTGTCAAGCCGCTCGCCTGAGCGCTTTAAGACAATTAGATAAACTAACATTTACTCAGCACGTCAGGGTCTCCCGGGAAGCTTCCCACAGGTTTTATTTAATCCTGGTGACAAGCCTGCAGTCAGGCTCTTTGCCATCCTTTTGCAGATGAGGATCTGAGAGGTTTAGTGACTTGCCCGCGGCCACACAGCCAGGAGCCGGGACCCAGATGCCAGGCATACCCTGACGCCACTCAGGCTGCCATCGCAGTGCCTGGCCCCGGGGGACCGCTGCTGTTCTGCCCTCCTGTGCACTTGAGCCCGGAGCAGCTGGTTCGAATCCCACCCCTGCCCATACTAGGTATGTGGCTTTGGGGGAAGCCACTGAACCTCTCGTTCTCAGTTTTCTCGTCTGTGGAATGAGAGAGAGAAATGATACCCTGTCTCGGGATCGAAGGAGCCGATGGGTGGGACACTGGCGGGCACGCCCTAGCTGGGGATCCCAGGTGTGGCATCATTTTCCTACAGAGCAAGTCGGTGCCCAAGACCCTCAAGGAGGAGGCCTCGCCATTTAGAGCAGGGGCTAGCAGACTCCGGCCCGCAGAGCAAATGCGGCCCCTCTGTGTTTCTAAATAAAGTTTTATTGGAACACAGCCATCCCCATCAGTTTCCATCCTGTCTATGCCCGTTGTAACAGAAACCGCACAGCCCACAAAGCCTAAACTATTTACCGTCTGGCCCTTTACAGAGAGCGTTTGGCGACCCCTGATTTAGAGCAAGAGGGCTGCACAGTGGCACCACGCCCGCCCCCCCGCCCCGCCACCCCCAAAGCGGCTGAGCAAAGGTGGGGGAGCACAGAGGAAGTTGCTTAGGGAACATTTTATCCTAATTGTTAATGAGCTTGCTTCACCTCCCAGGGCCCCACTGCCTGATCCTCGAGAATGGCTCGGGTCTCACGTGTTTTGATGTGGCATTCCTGTTTAAAAAAGAAATGATTAATGTGCCCTGATTAGTCTGTCTTGAGGAGTTTAAAAGAAGGGAGGTGAGGGGGAATAAATTGCTCTGTTATCAACGGGCCACTTTATAAGTCTGGGACTTCCACGGCAGGGAGTGGCTGCTGTACGGGATTGATACACACAGAGATTTATAAGGTCAAGTTTTATGAGCCTACAGATTCTCGTGGTGTATTACCACATCCTTATTACAAGCTCATGCTGCTGTCCAGTTAAAGCAACGGAGCTAATATATTACTCCTGCCTGCCTGAGCCTCAGACTTGAAGGAAACAGTGCACATAAAATACTGCCTTTGGGAATCGACCGCGTCCTGGTTTTTTCTGCACAAGTGACTTTGGGTGTTTTCTTGCCTCTCCCTAACCCACAGGCTGAACCACCCCTTGGGGGTGGCCCTGGCGGGATACCTCTGCAATAGCAGGGGACAGCTTTGGGGACCTTTTGCAGACACTGCCCGGAAGAGATGTCTCTTCACCGTGGTGGCGCTAACAGGGTCATAAACTGAGGCTGGGTCGTTTGTCTTTGGGCCCAGGCTGTTTTAATGGAAAGGGGGAAGTCGGCCTGAACCAGGACTGGCCCGGGCTGGTAAAGCGTACGTCCCCTCGGCTCCGGCCTCTTGAGCCTTGCACGGGGGCGGGGGGGAGAGCCTGGCCAGGAGCGCAGCTCCAGGGAGCAGACGCAAAGGCGCTTTACGATCATTCCAGGCCAGGCAGCAGGGCCTCGCGATCTGGTGGGAGAGTGGGAGGGGTCTGGGCCCCACCTCCAAGACCAGAGCAACATATGTAAATGGTTCCCAGTCCCTATCTGATACAGACAACAGTAGGATGATCCCTTGTCCAAAAGTGCTCACTTGCTCCCCTTTGGAATAAACGAACTGATCTACACCCACACACACACACACACACACATACCCCTACCTGGTTCTGAAGCCAAAGCAGACGCTGATGACTGGCTGCGATCCTGCCCGAGAGTCTGTGGTCCCCAGAGTGTGAGATCCTGCCAGATCCTCCGTCCTCCCCGGGCCCCACCGATGCCACCCTGGTGCTGTCAGAACCCGGGTCCGGCAAAATCCTAGGCTCTCACCCCATGCCAGCGGCCAACAGCAGACGGGTACTAACCAGCATCACCAAGCGCTTGCCCACTCCACTCCCACCGCGTCGTGACCACAGGCAGGTCACAGCCCCTCTCTGGGCCTCATTTCTGCCTCCCTGAAATAAGGGTGCTCTTCTAGAAAGCAATCCGGCCATCTGTACAAAGAGTCTTAGGTGATGTCGATTGTGGAATTCTCCTCGAAAGCTGTCTTACGTAATAACCGGATATTTGGACAAAGATCAGAATAAAAGTGTCCATCATGACATTATTTATATTAGAGTTTTAGAGGTAACATAAATGTCCAACCACGGGGACTGCTTAAACAAACTTAGGGTCATCTAGTCAAGGGAATGCTAAGCGTTCCTTAAATATTTATCTTTGTAATGAATTTGTAATTGACATGAAAAAAGCACGCTGTAATGCCAGTGGATAAGGCAGACACAAGGGCTGCCCCAACACTGACCTTGCAAAGCTGGAGCCCAGCTACCAGAAGTCAAGGCTCCTCCCCGCTGTCCCGCCAGGGCCACGAGGGATAGCTGCGGATCCACCCAGACACTGAGTCCAGTCTTGTCCCCATTGTGTCAGTCAGGAGATAAGTGAAGTGGAGCCTAGAACCTTCCGTGGACACGAGGAGCTGGCTGTCCCATTCAGCTTGGGGAAGAGCCCTCATGCAACGAAACGCTAAGGCACCCAGGGGGACACGGCTCCTTTTAGCCTCGCCCTCCGGCAGGGGGGTTGTTGGGGTGGGGGTGGGGGCACAGCCAGCATGGGGTGTGGTTGCTCCCATCAGTCGCGACCCCGCAGACTAGTGAGGAGGGCAGCGGACCTCACCCCAGCTGTCTCCGTGGCACCCGGGGGGGGGGGGCGGTCTGCCATCGCATTCACTGGGGTTCAGCCGGGAAACAGAGCTGCCAGAGGTACTGGGACGGGGGAGGAGACAGAATGCGGGGACAGGACCATACACGAACGAGGACAGAGCCCGGAGGGGGTCTGGAAGGGGATCAGAGACACAGTGAGCACTAGCGTGGCCGCACAGCTGTGCGGCAGAAAGACCCCAGAGGCCACGTGCACTTGGGGGCCGAGCTGGACGTGGAAAGGGAAGAGGCCTGGGGAGCCCGCCTCCCCCAGGGCATCTGCTGCGCCTGTGGAACCGCCTTGCAAGCCTGCAGCCAAGCCCCTGATGGTGGGCTTGCGCCACCATTGGCCAGCAGGGCCAGTAGGCAGGAGGATGAGCTGGACAGGGGACGGGGGACAGCAGGGACAGGCTGGGACCCACCGCATGCCTCTGAGCTGTCACCTCCGGCAAGTATACACCGTCCGGGCACCGTGACCTTTGGGTATCGGTGGCCCCTGTTTTGCTTCCGCCTTCCACAAGGCCAAGCCGGCAACGCACATTTCAGCACAGCCATGATCCCACAGACGACTGAGGCACAGAGAGGTGGTGTGAGTCGCCCAAGGCCACACAGCACGTCTGTGCTGGCCGGACTTGACCCCAGGCAGGTCCATCGCACAGCGTCCGAGGCCCGTGCACAGTGAGGTCACGCTCCTCTGTGCCCGTGACGTGGAACACTCACCTGGGCTAGCCGTATTTACTGGTGACCTTTGACTCAATCCCTCGGTGCAGGGTTAGGGAAGGGCTGGGGAAGGGAGGTGTCAGGGTGGGGGAAGGGAGTAGCAGTCGTGCAGACCTTCTGGAGTATCAGGCCCTGCACCCGACACTACCGGCGTGACGGAGGGAACGGGCACCGGGTGCTTTCCGGCTGGGATGACATGAAGCCCTCGTAGCACTTCTACCCGGCAGGCACTATTATGATTCCCCCTGTACAGGTGGAGAAACCGAGGGCACATGCCAGTCGGTTACAGACTAGCAGCTGGCAGGGCTGAGATTCAAACCAAGGCGGCCCGGCTGCGGAGCCCTCTGCGACGTTCCCACGGCGCCCCACAACGGTGCGTGTGCCGAGATTTTCTCTCCCTCTGCCTCAGTCCCCAGGGGGGATCTGCTGCAGTTATGAAGCAAGCCGAGCCTGCCACAGGCCTGGTGGCTCTCCAAGCAGCCCTTTCACGCAGTGCCGTGGGGACTCAGCCAGCTTCCAGGGGGGTGTCTCTGGGCCTCTCTGGGTGAGAGTACAGCAGCAGGGAGGTTACTCCTGGGCCCGGGGGGAGCGGGGCGTGGCCCGGGGCGTGGCCTCCTTCCACTCCTGCTCTATTGGCCAGCACCAGTCACGTGGCCGCGCGCCCACAGGCCCGTCCGGGGCTGGGAGTAGGGTGCCAAGTACCCACCAAGGAGAAGGAGTGGGGTGTTGGTAAGGATTCCCACAGTCCGCCTTTTCTGGAAACCAGGTATTCTGTAAACGGCTCACCTCAAACCGAGAGCAGAGTCTCCCTCCCCCACCAAGGGAGAGAACCCCCAAAGTTCAGAGGCCCCACCATGTCTTTCCGCCTGGGGCCAGGGAGCTCCCATCCCGTTCTCCAGACACGAGCGTCTCTCCTAAACCTGCTCCCTCCTCCCTGGCAGTGCCCAGGCAGGCTTGGCTGCCCCCTCTTGCTCTGGCTCAGAAAGTTGCCCAACTTTGAAAAATGGACTGGATGCCAAGGTCAAGCCAGGGTGACCCCCCCCAGGACCGGACGGGCTGTGCATCTGGTAGTTGATGATGCACAGGCTGACCCCTTCTCGGTGCCTCTCTTTGTTCCTCTGTGCCCCCAGGCCCCGCTCCTCCCACCTCTGGCCTCCCCATGCAAAGGCCCGATTTCCCAGCTCCCCTCCCCTTCGCCCCCCCCCCCCCCAGCTCAGCCAGGGAGGTTTTCCTTTTTGAAAACCTAAAGGAGATTTCTTCTCACATCTCTGTACCAGGAGCAGATGAGCTTTCCCTGAGTAGATGTTTATGTCTTATAGACCCTACGAATCTTGCACCTGATGAAGTTTACCTCTTTGCCTTGGCCACAAGGAAGCACAGTCATCCTGAAAGTTCACCTATGGCCAGGACATACCCTCGGAAGACCCAGCTTAGTCTGGCTCCGTCTGTTTTTCCTCTTGCACCCAAATGCCCTCATTGCCCCCCTCTTTCTTATTGCATTAAGTATGTCTTAGGGCAGCATAAGAGATCTAGATGTGGGGCAGAAACCTAAAACTAAATATAAGCCAATTTAAACCCTCCTGCCCTTTCTGCTTCCTGCACTCCTCCCCCACCCCAACCCCAAAGATCGCCCTAACAAACTTCCTAATGAGACACATGGGTTTGTTAAACATCCGACATCGAGGCAGACTCGTGCAGGGATGGCGAATGCCGAAGGCCACGTTGCCCCGCCTCCGCGATCCCAGAGCCCACAGGGTCACCCCGAGGCATTGCTTCACTCTTCATCTTAGACTTAAAATCACACTGCGTGCTCTGGAGGAATTTTCCTACTCTTCCTCCGGCCCTCCCGTTCTGTGACGGCCTTATTAAGAGAAGAAGATCATGTCTGGTACTAAAAATGCCTCCATCAGAGTATTTCCCACGGCTGTTCCAGCCCTGCCCTCCCCTGGCCAGCCCAGCCAGGGCTCCTGACCACATAACCATTGTCACAGGAAGCGATGAAGCAGCACTCAGGGGAGTGGGCGTTCGCCTCACTGACCAGTCTGGGGGCATCTGAGACACCTGCCTTGGATCTGCCCAGATGCTTCCTTCCCACGGACAGTCGTGGGTTCATTACAAGTTAGAGTACGAGATACACACAAGACTGGGCCAAACTCCACCAGAGGCGTGGCCTTTAGGAGCCAAAGTGCAAGGCCCCCAAGGGAACCCTGGACTGGAGAATAAGGGCTTAGACCTGAAGCAAAGGGCCGCCTGGTCTCGCCCACTGAGGCACAGGCTGGGAAGCGGGAGCAAGGGGTGGGGAGGGATGCACATTCTACAGGTCGGAAGGGCCCCGTGGGGCTCCCTTCTGGAGACAGGAAGTGCGTGATGAATTCACGGTGCCCCAGGATGAGCACTGTCCGGGAGCGAGAGCCCCGGAGACCTAGCAGGTGGAGCCCTGCCATCTCCTCGCGTCTCATGGGTGTCGAGCTTTCAGCAGGCTTGTGCTGTGGAGGAGCAGCTAAGGGGTCCCTGCCCGTAAAGGGTGGAGAGAAGAGCAAAAGCTCCTTCCCCGTGACCCCCGAGACCCTGCAAGGAGTGGCTGGATTGCCCTCCTTTGATGGGTCAAGGCAGAAACGTGGGACGAGAAGCGCGGGACAGGATGGACCAATGGCCCTGATTTCCCTTCCCCCACCCCATCCTTTTTGCCACGTGACTCTGCACTTCCTGTCCCCGCCCCTGAGTTCATCCACGTGACGTGCGTTGGCCACAGGGACGTGAGCGAATGTGCCTCGTGCCCAAGCTGGACCAAGTGCCCCTGTTTCCCCCCCTGCTCTCGCGCCTCTGCCTTGGCCGTGAGAGCACGCGGGCTCGCCTGCTGCAGGAAGACACGCGTCGAGCAGCCCCGTGTCCCCAGATGGCCAGCTGAGGCCACCCTCCCTCGACCAACCTGCCGCCAGCCTCCGGAAATGAAAGCGACCGACAGAGACCGGAAGAAACACCCAGCTGAGCCCCGCCTGATCACCAAGCCCCTCGTGGGAGAGAAGGAAATGTGACCTGTTTTAAGGCACTGAGCGTCGGAACGGCCAGGTTAGGCCGCATAATTACAAATAAGTGAACCCCCTTCCCAGGAGCTCGTCCAAGTGGGGAAGGACCTAGTAAAATCTCACCCGGTGATTTTAAGCTGTTTTTTTAAGGAATATTTCAGATGCATGTTTCATATTCCAATGCTTTAATACAGTTGTTAACTATTATAGAAACGTAATGAAAAAAAAAACCCCAACACAGACTCAAATAGATGGAGAACCAGATTGTAGCTCACTGGAGGCCACCGCGAATGTGTTATGACTTGGACGGCCACTTCGCCAGATTTTGTTCAGACTTGAGAAAGTAAAGGAGGCGGGGCAGGGGGACTCTGTCTCCTTCCTCCTGCAGCTAATGAATTACTGGAGAGCAGAGACCAGGAGACAAGATGTTTGAGAAGCGTTAACGTTTGCCACTACTTATCTCTATGAAGGAGAATTCCTTTCGATGCTGTGAATCCAAGCGGACGTGAGAAATCAGAAATGAATTCGCCTCGGAGGCAGACAGAGCAAGTCTCCGAGAGAAGTCCCTAACTGACTTCATTGTATGGCCTTGTAAGTAACTGTCACTGTGGACTAATGAGCTGCCGTGGACACCCTGTCGTTTAGTTCTGTTATGTTTACCAGCACTCAGAATGTGAAGCGGGGGTCAGGATCGGCTGGCTCTTGCCTCCAGTCCCCAGCCCCGATGTGCATTCACTGCCCGGAGGGGGGACCGTGGCCATGAGGGACCCTGGGCCCGTAGCTGCAGTCAGCTCACTCCTCGCGGCCAGCTCCTTCCCATCGGAGCGGGCTGAACTTTGCGGGCACGGTTCCATTGAGGAAGACAGTCCCTTTGCTGTCTGCTGGGGGTGTAATCGTGAGGCTGAAGTCCGAGAATCAAACTCAGAACAGAGCAGGAGGGGAAGTTAGACCTAGCCTTTCAGGGCCATGAAGGGACTCAAGACCTGCATTCATTCACTCATTCACTCATCAGCCGACATTTCCGGACAGCCTACGCCGTGGCAGGTGCCACTCCAGGGCCAGGGAGTCAAAGTCTGGCCTGATCCTCACGGACCCCTCCTTTTAGCAAGGACAGAATGGGGAGGGGGTTGCCAGGACAGGCGTTGACACCCAGTCTCCCTTCTCTTTGCTGTGTGACCAGGAGCCAATTGCTTGACCTTTCTGAGCCTTAATATCCTTATGGGTAACAGGGATAAAATCACCACTAGTAAAATGCCTGATGCTTCAGAGACACTGCCTCCTCAGCTTTTTTTTTTTTGTTGTTTAACTTGAACATAGCCGGCAAATTATAAGTTCTTTACGGATGTTCACTCCATCCTTTTCCCCACTGCATCTCTGGTTTCCATCCCTCTATCATAAAGAAATAATCATGCTTGTATTCCTTTTCCTAGGGCTGCTGAAACAAAACTTGGTGGTTTAAAACAACCAAAATTCATTCCCTCACAGTTCTGGAGGCTGGAAGTGTAACATCAAGGGGTCCGCAGGACCACGCTTCCTGCCGCGTTTCCAAGGAAAAATCCTCCCTTGCCTCTTCCAGCTTCTGGTGGCCCCAGGTCTTCCTGGGGTTGTGACAGCAAAGCTCCAGGCTCTGCCTCCACCTTTCTGTGGCCCTCCTCTCCCTGGGTCTCTCTGTGTCTTCACCTGACCTTCTTATAAGGACACCAGTCATCGGATGGAGGGCCCAACCTAACCCGCTCCGACCTTATCGTAAGTACATCATAGTACAAAATGCTATTTCGAACTAAGGTCACATTTGGAGGTTCTCCGTGAACGTGAACTTGAGGGGACAGTGTTCAACCCAGTGCAATGGCTAATAAGCATTGAGCACATTTGAAGTATCAAAGCCATGCTAAGCACTCAGCAGTGAGTTTTAGCCCCACACGCTGGGCAGAGCACTTAGAACAGGCCGGGTCTGTTAGCATCGCTTCCTTTTCTCCCCACGACCAGTCTATAAGGCAGGACGATCCCCATCCCGGTGAGTCTAAGGTTGAAATTATTATCATCCCCATTTTACAGACAAAGAGACTGAGGCACAGAGAGGTCGAATTACTTGCCCGAGGCCGCACAGCCCATAAAGGCAGAGGCAGCCATCAGGCTCTGTACCCTGGTGCTCAATCCCTCCGGAACACTCCTCGCGCTGTCTCACTGGGCTGTGTTGAGGGCTGAGGCGGGCAACTTCTCCCCCATTTCAGAGATGACGAAGTTGGAGGTGCAGAAGAGCAAAGTGACCTGCCCGGGACTGCAGCGTTGTGCCTTCTCAGCCAGCGGGGGCCCCTGAAGGCTGGCGCCCCTCCACTGCCCGTTCGCCCACGGGTTCCTTGTCTGTCCAGCACAAGCTGAACGCCAGCGCAGGCTCCTGCTGAGGTTCCAGGCCTGGGACAGCGACCCAGAGCCATTGAAATTTCCCCCAGGCCCCGAGGATGGTGCTTGGAAAAAACATTGGCCTTGCTGTTTCCTTGCCGAGCCATTCAAGACCTCAATGCGCCCAGAGCAGACGTGTTGCCCAGGGGGAGGCCTAAGGAGCCTGGGGACCAGGGAGCAGTGCTGTCCTCCTTCCTCCTCACCTTGTCCCTTCTTCACTTCGAAAGGCTGAGCAGGGAGTTCAGTCTGTAACGGGAACTCTAGGCTTGGCCCTGACTTAGCCCATTTACAGCCAAGAAGAAAAGCTCCCCACTTTGCACATAAAATGTCTTACACCGGCCTGAACTCACTCTAGGTCCTCAGTGACAAACTCATGCCTCAAACCATCAAAGATAGTATCCGCGGGGGGTGGCGCCTGGGTGGCTTAGTCAGTTGAGCATCCGACTCTTGATCTCGGCTCGGGTCGTGATCCCAGGGTCGTGGGATTGAGCCCCGCGTCCAACTCCACGCTGAGCATGGAGCCTGCATAGGATACTATCTCTCGCCCTCTTACCTCTCCCCTGCTTGCACTCTCCCTCTCTCCCTAGAAATGAAAATAAAATAAAATAAAACAAAATATAATAAAATAAAATAAATAACATATGGTACCCAGGGGACTGTGACCTCCCAACAGGTTCTAAGGCCATGGATGGAACAGGCTGGTAAAGTTCCAAGTCTTCTCTGAGGATAAGAACCGTGGGGCCATGAGATAGGAACATGTAGAGAACGTCCACAGACCCAGCTTGGGGGGTTTATAGACTCAAGGGCCCACAGGAGTTAGGTGGAAATGTAAGTGAGCAAAGTGGGGTCCGCAGAAGGCAATAGGGAGTGGGGGGGCTGGAGTGGAGTGGATGCCCAGGCCTGTCTCCAGGGCAACCGCTCCCAGCTCTGGCTCAGCGCTGTTAGGCAGGAATGCAGGCTTCATATGCCCAGAGGTTTTAATTTGTCAAGAGGAGCTGAAAATCTAGCCTTTTCGGTGAAACTCCAACTTTCTCCAGGCTTTTTCTTTCAATTGTTAAATGATCTTTCCATGATGGCGGCTAATTCAGATTTTTTGGAAACCGCTGTGCAATTTCACAGAACGCGTGTCTGGGCTATTTGACGGGCCTTGGACCACCGCTTTGAGAGCAGGGGAGGAGGCTCCGATTCCACGGCTTCTGATCGCCTTCGATCTCTTAGGTGCAAGTGATCCCTGGTGAAGTCACATACTCAACGTCGCACCCCGTTCTCGCAGTGTAGGGTATGCTCAGCTATCTTCCGTTCTCGTCTGCACTCCCTTGCTGACTTCACTCCACCTCATGCTTGAAATACCAGCAGATGCTCCCCAAACTGGTATCTCCAGGCGTTTCCTCTCCCCTGGGGCTTAGGCTCAATTGCTCTCCCTCCTACTTGACATCTTTACTTGGATGGCTAACACCGCTCTCACACTTACCATGTCCTTACCCCAACCACTGAGGCTTCCCTTACCCTCAAACCTGTTATTTCTGTCATCTTCCCTGTCTCACTAAATGCCCACTGTATCCTAGAACATCTAGCTGAGCCCAGCCTAGCTCAGCCAGCCTCCAGTCACCCTGCAGGTGCATGATTGCTATTCTAAGCCACTGACTTTGGGGGGAAATTCGTTACACAGCCATAGCTGGCTGATACGCTTCCTGTATGGTAACATCCTTTCTTCTACTGTAATCACTTTTCTTGCTGCCATTTTCAACTTTGAGGGGACGTATTGTTCAGCCCTGGTCAAAAACAAGGGCGTGAGCCTAGTAGCACTGTGGACAAGCACACAATGGTAGAGAATGGCTCCCCTGAGAAGAATCTGGAAGGTCTCTTTTAGCATCATCATCTGAAACACACTCCCCTTTTGTTGACATGTATGTGTGATTCTGACATGCTGTGGATTTTATTTGGCATGTAACTGGAGACTTTTACCACTCATCACTCTATTTAGGAAAAATGTTATGTTGAGTCATTTGAATGGGAATATAATTTTTTCTTCTATAAACACCAGACCCCAAAAAATGAAGTATTGTGAGACACAGATAGTCTATAAAACTTGGGTGTTAAAAAAAAACAAGAGACATCTTCCTGGGAAAACTTTAATTGGGTGGTGTTCTGGGGGGAGGGGGAGCCTGTATTTCCTGTATTCGGAGACACCATCAATGATAAGAGACGTCATGGATATAGTAACAATTCTCCTGGGGAGTAACGAAGCAGAACATTCCGTATAGGCTCAGATTCTGGCATCCCAGAGGCAGGGGAGTTAAACAGGCACGAGAGAATCTCAGAGTTGAGGACACACACATGTGCTTACAGACACACACGTGCACAGAGACGTGACAGCTGTTCCCATTGAAATCCCCAGCTGATGCTGACGGCAGTCTGGTCGGACCAAGTGCGTCCTTCCAAAGCACCTTGGATCACTTTAACTGAGAAGACAGTGTGGCCACGTCACTTTGATCCGTGTGAGGCTCTGAATGAAAACACGTCTGAGCTTCCTGCCAACTACTCCCCTGGACCTCAGACCGAGGGCTGGAGTCAGTCACCACACGCACGGTCCCACGGGTCCTGCCACGGAGGAACGCAGCCGTCTGTGTGCTGAGCCTGGAGAGAATCCCAGAAGGCCCGCCCGTCCTCCACACATCTCCCTCGCTGCCTGTCTCTGTACCTGAAATTCCACTATTAAATTCTTGAATTTTTTTTTTTTTGTTAATCTGGAAGAAAGAAATTATTTGTGTGTCAAGTTTTAGCAGGAAAGAAGAAGCCCCTTTCGGACTTGACGAGGGAGTGAATGTGGGAGGTGGCACAGAGGTTACCAACAGCAGGAGCCACTGGTAGCCCCAGGACGGAGGACAAAGCGGGGGCGCCAATGGAGCGGGGGTGGGGGCAGGGCCACAGGGGGTTGGAGGCCATCACAGGGTGGAAGCTGAGTCCTGCAGGAGGCAGGGCTGCTCCTGGAGACTCAAGGAGGCAGAAAGGGAAGGAAAGATACTCTGTCTCCACCTCCCTCCCCACATCTGCCCTCGAGACTCCCCCGGAGTCTTCCATTCACTGAACCCAGCCAGAATCCAGCTGACGGGGGTCCCGAGAGTTGCAGCCTGTGGGGGTCAGCCCCTGGAGATGCAGAGCAGAGCAGGGGTGGATGAGGAATGGATCTGAATGAAAATAGGCCCCCACTCTGCACGTATCCCATACAAGGCCACTGCGGCCCAGAAATGCTTATCACTAGGGTCATTAGCTTATGGCTCCTGTGGGTTCCAGAGGGGCTAGAGATGGAGTGCCACTGTGGGCTTCAGTTACGACTTCAGGAAAAATATTAGTGATAATTGACATTCACGGTGCTTAGCACTGTTCTAGGCTTGTCTTTATACCTTTATTGCGGTGCAACTGACATGCGGGTTTCCAGGATTCGGTATCAATGAAATCATAGGTGTGTACTCTTTTCAGTCTGGCATTTCATTCAGTAAAATTCATTTCATTCAGTAAAATGCTTTTGAGATTCATCCACATTATTGCATCCACCTATAGTTCATTCCTTCTTACTGCTGACCGGACTCCACTGAATGGATATACCACAATCTGTTTAGGCTTCCACCTGTTGGTGGACACTTAGGTTGTTTCCGGTTTCTGGCTGTTACACATAAAGCTTCTAGGAACATTCGTGCGTGAGTGTTCATGTGGAAATGCCCTCATCTCTCTTGGGTAAATATCTAGGAGTAGAATGAGCAGGTAATACGGTAGGTGTATGTTTTAACTTTTTGAGAAATTGTCAAGTTGTTTACCAGAGTGGTTGTACCCTTTTGCAGGGTGTGTAACTCCAGCTGCTTTCATTCCCACCAGCACTTGGTGTGGTTCATCTTTTTAGTGGGCATGTGATCGTGTATCATCGTGGTTGTAATCTGTGTTTCTTTAATGATTAATTACAGGGATCGTTTTTTAATACGCTTATTTTCCGTATGATTATTTTCTTTGATGAAGCATCTGTTCAAATATTATGCCCAATTTTTAAGTTGTTTTCTTATCGATTTTGAGAGTTCTTCATATATTCTAAGTGCAAGAGCCTTGCCAATACGTGATTTACAAATATTTTCTTTCAATCTGTGGCTTGTCCTTTTAACCTAGCAACATTGTTTGAAGGACAGAGTTATTAATTTTAATGTAGATTAGTTCATCAAATTATTCTTTTTTATATACTGTGCTTTTGGTGTTATACTTAGGAAAGCTTTGCCTATGTCAGGACTACTACGACTTTCCATGATGGTTTCTTCTGGAAGTTTTTGGAGTTTGGGGTTTTACATTTAAGTCTATGTGTTAAAATTTCTATATGGTGCATAGTATGGATTGAGACTCAATTTTTTTGCATCTGAACATTCCATTCTTTCAGCATTATTTGGTGAAACTGAATTGCCTTTATTCCTTTGTTTAAATGCAGCTGTCTATATGGGTAGTATGGTGGGCCTATCTCTGGACTTCTGATTCCATTGTTGGCTTTTAAAAAATCTACTTGTCTATTTTTCTGCCAATAGCACACACTCCTGTTATTGTTAACTTTATAATAACTCCGGAACTCAAATAGTGTAGATCTTCCAAGTTTGTTTTCAAGTTGTTTGGGCTAGTCTAAGTCCTTAGCAATTCCATATGAATTTTCGAATCAGCTGGTCAACTTCTACAAAAACAGTCTCCTGGGGGTTTGCCTGGGATCATACTATATCAATAGATTAATCTGGCAAGAACTAACATGTTAACAATGTTGAGCCCTGCCAATCCAGGAAAACAGTGTACTCTCAATTTATTTATGTCTTCTTTGCTTTCTCTTAACAATGTTTTGTAGCTTTCTAATATACAGGTCTTCATATCTTTTGTCAATTGTATCCCCGGGAATTTTATATCTGTCATCTTATTGTATGTGGCAGGGGTCGACCAAGGGGCTAAGTCTCTTCCACTGCCTGTTTTTCTCATGAAACCTTTATTGGAACACAGCCACGCCCATTCAGTTACGTATTGTCCGGGGGTGCTTTTGCCCTACAACAGCAGAGCTGAGGAGTTGTGACACAGACTGTATGTAACCTACAAACCTGAAATCTATCTAGCCCTTCACCTATAGGTCAGAAAGTTTGCTGACTCTTGCATTCTTTTTTAAATTTCAGTTTCCGATTGTCCATTGCTACTATAAAGAGGTAACAATATGTTGATAGGAATTGACCTTGTAACCTGCAAACTTGTCAAACGCACTTATTAGCTGTAGTAGCTTTTCCATAGATGTCATGGGATATTCTGCACAGATGATCCTGTTGTCTGAAAATAAGGACGAGGTTACTGGGGCACCTGGCTGGCTCAGCTATTGGAGCGTGTGACTCTTGATCTTGGGGTTGTGAGTTTGAGCCCTACATTGGGTGTAGAGATTACTTAAAAATAAATTCTTTTTTTAAAGGTGGTTTTTCCTGATCTTAGAGGAAAAGCATTTGCTTTCTCCATTAATTATGATGCTGGCTATAAGCTTTTCATAGATGCATTTTATCAGATGGAGGGCAGTCCAATCTATTCCTAGTTTACTTAGACATCATGAATGTTTCCCATGTATTAAATTACACAATCCTACCAATCCCATGAGGTAGGTACTGCTATGACCAACATCATACAGATCAGGAAAATGAGGCTTATATAAGAAACTTGTGCAAGGTCCCATTTGAGTTAAGAGGTACCAGAGATTTTAATCTAGAAACAGATGGACATGATGAGCTCCCTTCCAAACACTCCAGGTGACAGTTTGGATCTGTTAGAAATGTGTCAGGCACCAAGTCACAGAACATCTAATATTGGGTTAAGCAGTAGGGACTTTGCATCGTCTCCCATAGTACGAAGTCTGGAGAAAACAGTTCTCGATTGATATAGCAACTCGAGGTGTTGTCAGGAATCCAGGCTCTCTCAACCTTTCTTTGCTGCTATTCTCAGCTTGTTGACTTTTCATCTTCTTGCCTGTTGACTTTTGAGTTACAAGGTAGCTCCGTGGAGTCGTGAGGCCCAGACCTTACACCTGTGGTTGAAGACTGGCCGTAGTGTATGTGTATGTGTAGGGGTACGAATGGGAGAGGGAGACATCTGACTCACTCCACTCTTGCTTGCTTTTGAGGAGCAAAAAACTTACTAAGTTTCCCCCAGCGGATCTCTCCTTCTGTCTTATTGGCCAGCCCTGCTGAATGAATGAATGAATGAATGAGTAAATAAGTAATTAAGTGAATATGTGTATATACACATATATGTACACATATATGTGTGTGTATACATGCATATATGTGTGTGTGTATGTAAACATATGTGTGTGTGTGTATATATATATATACTGGTAGAGTATATATAGAATGTATATATAGAATGTATATTTATATATATACATATATGTGTGTGTATATATATGTGTGTGTGTGTGTGTGTGTGTGTGTGTGTGTGTATACTGGTAGAATACATATATGCTGGTAGAAAAAAATATATAGATTTGGGACCAGTATCAAGATAAATTCAAATAACTTTGACCAAATCGCTTACCAGCCTAGACTCCGTTTCATCACCTGGAAATGGAAAGACTGCTTGCCCCAGGAGGCTCTCGTGGGGGACAGATTTAGAAAACTATTATGAAAGTACTTTGAACCAAAAAAGTACTTTGAACCTGATGAATGTGTGAACATGTGTTGGGATGGTTAATCTTCCTGTTACTCCCCATTCCTTGAGGACAGGGACATTGTCTAACTTTTTCACCACTGTATCTTGAACCCCACAAGTGTCTGGATCGTACTGAAGTGTAACAAACATTTGTCAGAGAGATGAATGAATGAATGTTTACACATAGATCCGTCATGTGCTTAACTAATTAAGTGAATTGTGAGTTGGTTTGCTTTCTCCCTACCAGCCTATAAACTTCCCCAGAGGGGACACTAGGTTCCTTCTAATTTAGGACCATTCATGCAGTATCTTAAGTCTCTGGGGTGAATTACAGACCTTTTGTGGTGTGACAGAAGAGACGAGGGAGGAGCGGAGGGGCGGGCAGGGAACTAACATGAGTTACCACACTGGTTGGCCCCCCAAGCCTTGCCTGAAGTAATTGATGAATAAATAAATCTGTGCTGCTCTCCCAGGAGCGTGCTGGTAGAGGCCCCATCAAGTCAGTGCCCGCAGCGGACCGCCCCACTGAGAGACCCCCAGGCTCCTCCCGAGCGCATCTGGGGAACAGCACAGAGCCCACTCGGAGGCAGAGTTCAAGCACACCCTCACGTTGAGTGAAAGCCATCCAAAGTCTTCACCTGGAGGCAAAAGGGACATTTTGTTTCTTTGCATTAGAAGCAACAGACGCCAACGAACCATTTTAATGAAAAGCCTGAAAATTGAAAAAGAGAAACGCATTGTTTCGTGAAAGCCACAGAAACCCAGGCAACCTCTATGGGCAGGGCAGCCAGAAAACTTGAGCCCAGGGGCGACTCAGGAGCGCCCGCAAGCCCGACGCCTCTTATCTAAGCTTCCCCCTGGTGCAAAAATGCCCACTAGAGACAGGAAATGCCTCTAACGTCTCCCGGGCTCCGCCTCCTGAAATAGACACCGCAGCGAACCACGGCCCGGTGGCAGGTCAAGAAATCCTGCCTTCGGCGGCTGATTGGCTGAGCTTGGTCACAGGACACTTGCCGACCAATCAACGACCGGCCGAGGGGAGGAGTCATGCGGGAAGGTCGCTGCCTTGGAAACCACGCGTTGAAGGAAAGGAGTGCTTCCGGAAGCAGAGGGCTGCTGCTGCAAGAGCTGGCTCGGGTGGGGACGGAGCGGACAAAACAGGGTGCCCTCCGCGGCTGTGCAACTCCTGTGTGCCTTAATAATAATTTAGAAATAATAGCTAATGGTTTACCAGTTATTCACTATTTTGCCCTCTGTCTTGCTGAGCCAGTCTCATGAGAGACTCACTTTTTACTTGGGGAAACTGAGGCAGAGGTGAGGCACCTTGCTCAAGGTTGCCCCCAAACCCTGCACGCTCCCTGCCTCCCCTCACACCCCGCAACTACCCCCCCCCCCAGCATTGGGGTCCTTGCTTGTCAGATGAAGGAATCCAGGCATCCAGGGATTCAAGGAGGTGTTCAGGGCAGGGTTCCAAGGATGTCTGAGGATGTCTGGTCTCTGGCCACAATTCCCACCCGCTTTCTGCTCCTTTCATTCACCGACGGGGGAGACTGAGCTCAGGGAGGTGGCAGGTCTTGTGAAGGTGGTAGTTCCCGTGGACATAGGAGTGACCCCAAAAGCAAGCTCCTTCTCAGTTGCTGAGCTGCTCAGGGCCCCTTATTCCTAAAAGAGGGAAAACCTGCTTGCTGTTCATGGTGCCAAAATATAAAGCTTTTCTTGTTCTTCCAATCTGTCTCTCTTGGCTTGCTGTGGTGTTTAATTTGCCATTTATGACATTCTAAGTTAAAAAAAAAAAAAACTTTAAAATTTTACGTCATTAGCATAAATTTCACTATTCGCCTTCAAGGTGAGCAAGGTTAGTTTTAAACGCAACTATAAGAGCACTTAACTCCTAGATGAAATCGCAGGCGTTACACACTCTTGGCCCCTAGCTCACGCATACGTATTCCGTTCTTACCCGAACAGGGCAAAATGTGCCCAAAATGAACTGCGCTGTTTTTATGTCACTTCTTGGCTCGCGCGCTTTCTGCTGCCACTCTCCGCCTTCAGTTTGCTCGCCAGTGAAGAAGGACCAAATGGATCAAGAACCATGGGTTGCCCCAGCTTTCCTTCTCCTTCAGGGCCATCGCTTCCGGCAGAAGTGGTTGGCCGATGCGGGAAACTGACATGAGAAAGAAAGGATCTTGAAAGCATAGTGCAGGTTGTTCGCGCTTCTCAGAACATCAGTGTCTTCTTTCTGTATCTGAAGCGCGTTCAAGTTGGACAAAAGAGAAGCGGAGTTTCTTGCAGCTCTTAGCAGTCCCCCTGATTCTGTCCGTAGACGGAATAAGCCTAACTTGTACTTGCTGTGAGGCTCCCGGACCTCGCACGCGGGCGGCTCCGTCGGAATTCTGCTCTCCTGGAGCCTCACCGATGCCAGACGCGAACCGGGCCTCAGAGAACAGCAGGAAACGCCCATTGCACGCGTCTCTGGTCGTGCGCATGCTCCGTTGTCCGGCCAGATGTCACTGACAAAACGCGAGTTCAAGATAAAATCAGGACCTCGCACCGTCCAGCCTTGGTGACGGGCGGGGCTGCTTGGGGTTCCCCTCTCTGTTCCATTCCCCGAAACGTCCACTGCCTCGGCCTCGCCAAATTTTGCTCAGACGCCCTGCGTGGAGTCAAGCCTCCGCACCTTTGCCTGGGCCATGCCCTCTGCCTCGAATGCCCTCTTCTCCTCTTTGACGGGTGAAGTCATCTGCCAACCCATGAGTGCTGCGCTACTACTACCTCCTTGACCTTGACCTTGACCTCGTCAAGCCGAGTTGACCCTTCTCTCTTCTGCACCTTCTCCTTCCCTGCTTCTCCCTAAGAGACAGCTCTGTGCGGTGATGAGAGCTGAGTTCTGGAATCTGAGGAGGTTCGGGCTCCCACTTACTCACTAGAGGATATTGGTCAACGACGTAGCGCCCCCCCCCCCAGAACCTCAACTTTCCCATCTGTAAATTGAGACTGATTCCAGTTCCCCAAGAGGGTTTGTGGTGCAGACGAAATGGCAACCCGACTGCAGGCTGCTCTTACGCACTCCATGCGACCGGGGCTGCGTTTATTTTCCATTCTTCATCTGCCCTCACCCCCTTAGGATTTGGGTCATCACCGCCCTTCCTCCCCTCAGCCTGGGTTCTTCCCAAAGCAGTGTGTGTGGACTCTCCCCTCCTCTGGGGAATGACATCTCCAGCAGGAGAATCCGCCCGCCCCCCCCCCTCCCCGCCCCGCACTCTGGACTTTCCCACCCCCTGAGGCCAATCTGCCTGCAGAATTCAAAGCAGATTCCGACCTCCTTCTTCATTTTCCAACCACCCCTGCTAGAATTCCCTTCCTGCCCATCCCTCAAGTCTCTGTCCTGGGCTGATTTGCTGTTTATGCTCCCGGTTCTCTGTTTACATTTGCTCCCCTCCCGGGCCTCCAGCCGCATTGTTCCGGAGCCCAGGCCTGCTCTCCAGCCCCCACTTGCTCAGCTCCCCTTAGGGCAAGCGCCAGTTTACTTTCACAAACCTTAAGGAAAAAAAAAAAAGCAGCCACAAATGCCAAAACCTTTCCCGAAGCCCAGACACCACAACGTAATCATCTGGGGCTCCTCTACATAATCATGGGTCTTGCCAAGTCTCTGGTTTAAGGGGGAAAAATACAATGTAAATATACAATATATTAGACTATTAGGAATTTTCAGTGTAGATTCCAAATTATTTGCAGCCTTGAAAAGAGGCAGACACCCCTGGGCTGACATCCCTTCTCTCCATCCGCTTCCTGGCAAGCTATGGCGGCCGGGGCGGGGGAGGGAGGGTCCGCCGTGAGCCTCTATTTTCTCATCTGTGAAATGGGCACATCTGACGGAGCCCCGCAAAGACCAAATGCCTGAAGGCGAATGAAGGGCGGAACCCAGCACCCAGGACCAGGTAAGCCCTGAGCACATAGCCATCTCCTCCCCTCTGGAACAGAACGACAAAAAAGAGGGGGGAAATGAGCAAGAGTTTGCAAGCAGCCACGGGGGGGCACCTGTGCCACCCAGAGGACGATCATTGGAGGCAGGAGCAGAGATGCTACTGGAAGGTCCGTGGGGTTAGGTGAAGCCAGCTTCTGAGAATCGAGGCAGCTCTGAGGGGAAAAAATAAATTAAATAAATGGTTTCTCTAATATGGGGCCATCTGGCGATTTGATAAAAGTATTGGGTTTCTCAAGGCAGTCCGCGAGTGCTCCCTGGGCGCCACCGTTTATGGCTTAAATATGACTCGCATGTGGAACCAGCATTACAAATGAGAAACAGCAGCTTCTGAACTTGTTCCCTAATGGGGGCCTTTCATCACCCAGTTACCCTTAAGCGTCTCCCTTCCCATTGTAATTGGCCCTAAATGAAAAGCATTAGTCCCGTCAATAAACACTAATGGTTCTACTGACTAAAAAGAAGGGGGCGGGGACTAGAAGAGAGGTCTCTTTAAAAGACAGGAAGGGACTGGCGTCACCTCCCTTCCGGAGCCTCAGGGTTTGATATTGGGGCGCAGAGGGCCGCAGTGGGGGAAGAGCCCCTCCAGGAGCCCGAGGCTGGGTGCCCCATTCTGGCTGCGCTTGTACCTTGCTGTGTGACCGCTCGTGGCTAGCTCTCCTTCTCTGGGCCTCCCCGATCCTTGTTAAAGTGGATATAATGAGGCCGCTCTGCCCTGCTCACAGTAGGGCTGGTTTCAAGGATCAAAGGAAAAGCTGGATGGGAAAAGACTTTGAAACTGTAAAGGGCTTGCTTGAGCCCTGGAGGAGTCATGGCAATTTTATCCTTCCTGGAGATGGGAGCTGTCCGGGGGGGCCCCCCCCCCCCCGCCCCCCAGGTTCAAACCGTCTTCTGCCAGGATCCAAAGGGAAGCCTGTTCAGGGTCCCTGTGCCCCACCGCAGCCTGAGGCTTCCAGGCCCACAAAGAGGGGCTGTTTGAAATTAAACTGAGAAGGCATTCTCCATTGGGTGGCTTGGGGGAAATCGTTATTTATTTGTTTGCTTAAGACTTTTCAGAAATGGTCTAATCCTTGCTTGGCCTCCAGCCTTCCCCTCCCACACCCCCCCCCACGCCTGCCCTGCCCTGCCCCCCTCCCCACCATGCACAGTGGTGAGAAAGGTGGGTTCTCCAGGGAGCACGATTATAAGAGCCCAGAGATGACATATCCAGGAGCCACCCAGCATTGTAAACAGCACTCTTTTCAGACTTGTCAGGTTGAGCTTCTATTTTGCCGTCCGCCCTCGGAGAAGGAAGAGGCTGGTGCCAGCCTTCTGGAAGCCTTCTGGGGTGCCAGCCCCCCCCCCGGGCTAAGAGGTAGGATGCCTACACTAGCAACATTTGCTGTGGGCCAGACCCCTCGCTAGGAGCTGAGCAGCCATCGTGGCGCGTGATCGCCGTCCCACTCACGGCCGCGCACTTGGAAACCCGTCCTGGTAAAGTGAACGGGGCGAAGTCACACGGCAGCAGAAGAGACAGCGGATTCAGACTGGGCGCAAAGCAGGTGCCGCATCCTTCAAAGTGGCTTCCTCGGGACCCAGGGTGACCTGGGGGGGCCACGCTTGGCCTGTGAGGCAGACACTGTGGCTGTCACATCTGCACCCGGGCACCCTCACCATCCTGGAGCATGCTGCCCTGTTTCCTGGCACCAGCACGCGTCTTTCCTTCCCGAGGGCTTTCCCTGGCTGCCTCAGACAGAGCCAGACGTACTAGGGTTCATGCCTGCCCACGGTAGCAAGAGTAGGAGGCAGTGCCTCAGGCCAGCTGGGGTATAAATCCCCCAGCTCCCTCGCCCTTGGGTGCCGTAACTCTGGGTTGCCTGTCTGTACTCTGTCCCAGAGTTTCCAGCGGGCATGAGCCGTGACCTGCTTTGTAACGTTTTCCTCAGCGACAGTCTTTCCTGTTCCATCTCACATTCCCTCGTCCCTCAAATCAGTGTCTCAGGCTCTGCTCCCAGGAGAATCCAAATGAAGGCGGGCAGGTGGAGGCTGGGGAAACTGAGCTGACGCCTGGGTCGTCCAGCACCAAGCAGATGGGAGCCCGGACCCCAACTAAGACGCAGCCTTTTATCCATTCATTCGACACATCATGACCGACACCTTGATGGGCCAGGTCCTGTGGTGGGCACGAAACGGAGATGGTCCCTGACCTCATGGAAATCACAGACCGCTGCAGAGGGCGGGGGGGGGGGGGGAGGGTGTCTATCAATAAGCAATAATCAAATAAAGTAAGTGAGGCGCCCGAGTGCCCAAGTGCAAAGTGAGGCTGGGTCTCCTCCCTCGGGGGAGGGGACGCTTAAGGGGAAGACATAAAGGGGGGGGGGGGCGTGAAGAGAAGAAGCTCCCCCCCGGGGGCAGAGGACAGAGGGTCACATGTGGCAGAAGCCTTGTGCTATATTTGCAGCGACGCTGATGTGGGTGTTTGGACTTCACGGGCACTTGAACCAGATAAGGAACAGAAACCCTAGTTCAACCTGCCTTAAGCATAAAAGGGAAAACATTGCCCAGAGTAGCAGACACGGTTGGGGGGGGACAGGTGGAATCGGGGATCCATGGACGCTCTCACCTCTGTTGTCCTCCTGGTTCGGTCCCTCACGCTGACTATACTCCTAAGCCAGCTCTCCCCTTGCATTTGCCAGATCCACCCAGACTCCCAGCAAAAGGCAGAAAACGCACCCATAGCGGTCCCCCTGAGTGAGCAGCTCATCCCAAATCGCTTAGGACATTTTGGGACAGACCCGGACCGTGCGCCCCACGTGCGTGGCATTTTGTACCCAAGCCACACTCCCGAGCATATGCACATATGAGCACATATGAGTGCTTGTGTCCTCCCAGGGACGCGTCCGAGAGTGTTCACGGCAGCTCTCTGCAGAACAGCCCAAAAGGGGAAGGACTCAGGTATCCGTGGGCGGTAGAACGGACGAGTGCAATCCGGTATATCCTGGGGAGGGAGTATCTCACAGCAGCGAAGAAGGACACCGGACCGTTGTCCCCACGGTGGGGCTGAGTCTCACAGATGGATTATCAGGAGAAATAAACCAGCCCCAGGAGGGGAAGCCCGCCAGGGTGCTGCAAGTTCTGTCTTTTTCTTGGTGGTGGTACCTGGGTAGGAACACAGGCAAAAGTTCATCAAGGTAAGCTGTGCACCTGGGATCTTTGTACTTAATATACATATGTGAGGCCTCAATTAAAATATAAACCGTAAGTATCTTAATGCCCCCGAGAGTATCAGAGATTCCTGTGTACTCTCTTTTCTCCTGCTTTATTCTCTTATCCTGCCATTATTGCCCCTTCCCCCTGATTTCTTTTTTTTTATTAAAAAAATTTTTTTTAATGTTTATTTTATTTTTGAGAGAGAGAGAGAGAGACAGCATGAGCAGGGGAGGGGCAGAGAGAGAGGGAGACACAGAATCAGAAGCAGGCTCCAGGCTCCGAGCTCTGTGCTGACAGAGCCCAATGCGGGGCTCGAACCCACGAATGGTAAGATCATGACCTGAGCTGAAGTCAGACTCCCAACTGACTGAGCCACTCAGGCGCCCCTCTTAATCTATGTATCTTTATCCCACCATATTGTGTCTCTGAAACTATTTCAAACCCTTTTGTGATGAGAGAAGTTAAAAATTGAAGACGAAGAAAAAAGCCTGAGTAGCTGTCTGCTTTTGTAGCTTTAATGAAAGTGATTCTCTTTTTATTGCCTTAGCTTCATTGCTTTTTGTCCTAAATCAAGATTTTCCTCTGTCTGCCAATTTGCAAACGGACCGATTTCTACCAATTGGCCTTAACATATACAAATCAGTTTCATAAATAAAAACAAAAGTTTTCCAGCCGACACAGCTTTTGGTTTTCCATCCCCAGGCCCCTGCCCCACGGTGTTCTCCTGGCAAGAAGACAAGAAAGCTATCATTCTCTTCGACACAGCATAAATTGCCATCCTTTCCCTGGGTAAATCTCAGACGCCGACTGCCAAAAGCAGGCCGCTGATTCATTCCAGGGAGATTCCAGAGTAATCTGCCTCACGGCCTGCAACCAGAGATGCCTTCACCGGACCCCGTTATAAATTAACATTTAATCCTGGCCCCGGGAATGCTGGGGCTGGAGCAGGCCATGGGGGCAGCTGAGCCCACCCCCAGGAAGCCAGGGAAGGGGCCCCGTCCTAGCTCTGTGTCCCATGGACCCCCCACAGTCTGGGGATAGATGTGATTTCCAGCTTGGGTGGATTCAGGCTCCATTGATGACATCATGTGATCTTGGCATGGGCAGGGGGCGGGGGGGGGGGGGGGGGCGGGGAATCAGAGCCTCTGTGAGCCTTAGTTTCTTGCCCTCTCTGCTCCGGTTACTCGAGGGGCACAGTGTGGTTCGTCAACTCAGTGAGCTTCTCTGCGTCTCGATCCCCTGCAGACTGCAAGCTCGTGAGCGCGGGGACCGTGCGGTATCCCCAGTGCCCAGCACGGTGCTGTGCACATGGCAGAAACTCAGTCAAGGTCTGTGAACTGACTGGATGAGGACCGACCCAAGAGATGCCCCGGACCCGTCGGATGTGGAGTCCCAGGGAGGAAAGAGGTGGTGCCACTCACCAAGATGAGCCACGGAGAAGACGCGAGAAATAAAGGACGGGGTGGGGGTGGGGGGTTGCACTTGGCAATCTTCCTGCTCCTCCCCCCCCCCCCCCCACCAAGCTGCACCACCAGCGGGAGATTCAGGGTCTCCAGAAGATACTTAGAGCATTGTCATTCCCCACCCAGATGCTCAGATAGAACAATCAAATAGGATAGTGGGACCTGTTGTCTCCAAGGGCAGGGCACCAGCCTTACCAGGAGAAGAGACATCTTTCCTCGAGACGGAAATAGACTGTGGGGTCACCAGAGGCAAACGGCACCCGGCTCTAAAAGATGGGCCGGGGCCCAGACCTGCCACTGGCGCTTGGAGGGGACATGGAAAGGAGACTCAGATTTGATAGGTGGGGGTGTTCACCCGAAAACACAGTGCCCGCTCAGGGAGAGGCCGAGACCCGGCTCCCAGGTGCTGGGGGCTCGGGCTGGCCCAAAAGTGCCACTCGTGTTGTGGCATGCGTCCTGTTTCCAGAAAGAGGGGTGGAGTTTCACCCTGAGAGAGTTGGAGAAGGAACCAGGTCTGGGCCAGGGCGGGGCAGTGGGGCAGGGGCTGCCCTAACAGGAGGACCCAAGTCCTGAGCCATACAAGGGAAAACCCAAGTCTGACCAATTATCTGAGGGTTGTCCCTGCAGGGACGAAGGAGGGATGCTGGACCCACTGGGCAGTGGTCCCCCGGGAGGCAGCCTTGCCCTTCGCCAGAGAGCTCTGGCAGAGCCTGTGTGCACTGGGGGGGCCACCAGGGGCCCCGGAGGAGCAGGGGAGGGGCTGGGCTCTGCCGTGCTGCCTTGCAGCTGTCACAGAGAGAAGGACCCGGCCCCGAGGTGGACACTGAGCAGGGGACACGGAGGGATCGGGTGACCGCAGAGCTAGGAGCCACGCTGTGGAGGGGAGCCCGCCCGAGAGATCTGTGCCAACCCTGGCTGGCTCGGCGTTTCCGGTGTGCCGGGATCTGCTCCTCATGCTCTACTGACTGAAGCTCTCCGCAGCCCGCGAGGACCAGTGTGTCCCCACCATCCCCATCCTCGTGTTCCTGATGGCCCAGGCCCGCAGAGGTAAAACTCCACTGCCCAGGGACACCTGGGTGGCTCAGTCAGTTAAGCGTCCGACTTCGGCTCAGGTCATGATCTCGAGGTTCGTGGGTTCGAGCCCCGCGGCGGGCTCTGGGCTGACAGCTCGGAGCACGGAGCCTGCTTCGGATTCTGTGTCTCCCTCTGTCTCTGCCCCTCCCCTGCTCGTGCTCTGTCTCTCTCTCTCTCTCTCTCTCTCAAAACTAAACATTAAAAGAAAAATCCACCGTGCAAAGTCACACGGCTAGGAAACGGCAGGGTCAGAGCTCAAACCCAGGAAGGTGGGTTCCAGAGATCACGTGTGGACCCCCTCTTGTGACCTACCTTCTGATCACACAGGATTTGGAAAGCTGCCCCGGGGTGGGGGGAGGGGGTGGGAGCCTCGGGACCCCCAACCCCCAACAGAGAACAGTCTCCCCATCTCTCAGAGTCGGGTGCTGCTTGTCTCTGGTGACCCCACAGTCTATTTCCATCTCAGGAAAAGATGATTCCTTCTCCTGGTGAGGCTGGAGCCCCGCCCGTGGAAACAAAGGGTTCCGCTATTCTGTTAGATTGTTCCAGCTGAGCATCCGGTGGGGGAATGACGATGCTCTAAGTATCTTATCTGATGCTGATTGTGCTTTACTGGGGGACGCTGCGTGCCCGCATCGCCATGAACGTTGTGATCTGCTCAGCCAGGTCCCGAATACACGTCCCAAGATCCACATCTATGGTAACGACGAGAAAAGTAATACTCCACGTGTCTCGTTCAGCTCCTCACAATTTCACCCCCACGAATGGGATCGACCCCCACAGCAACGGAGCGCAGAAGGTGCTTTGGCCCCTCCCAGAGCTGAGGAAACGGAGCTCAGAGAGGTTAAGTGACTTGCCCAGTATTGCCCAGTGTGAGTGCCAGACGTCTCACTCGAGAATGTCTAAATCCAAAGCCTCCGTAAGCATTGTCTTGTGAAGAATAAGACTTTTATTTGGAGGAAAAAATATCTTTAAAAGAATATTTTACCACGGGTAGGAAGGAGTTCAGTGCTTTTAATACAAGGAACCTACCCAAAATTGTAAGGTATTTCCTTTCCCAAACAGAGGCAGAAGTGGTTCTGCTGTTGTTGTGTGATTCTCTGTGAGGAGGCCCTCTGGTATATTCCACGGGGCGGGTCTGTGGCCCCGAGGCGGAGGTGGTTAGAGCCTGCTCTGCTCCTGAGCCTGGTCCTCGGAGAGATGCCCAGGATGTGCTCCAAATTACCACAGAGTAAGAGGAAACTTTCCCACCATCTTGGGATTGCAGATTGCTGGGTAACTGAGCCATGAAAAACGATCAGACCCATGTTCCTCCACTGGCCTCGGAGAAAAAGTCCTGAAAGCAATTTGTCGTGGTGGAAAGGAGACCGGCTGCCTGCCAGAGAGCTCTGGGGGTGCGGGAGAGGGAGCGTCCCCGTGCCTCCTACGACATCTCCACGGAATCCGTCCGTCTCTCTGAGAGCCCGGGTCAGGGAGACCGTCTCCTTGCCCAGCTTCTGCCCCCTGTGGACTTGTGACCACGGAGAAGCTACTAAACTTCCCTGTTGCCTCAGTTTCCCCATACATAAAATAGGGGCATTGGGATTTGAGGAGACAAAAACACGCAAGATGTAAAGCACCTCACGCAGCCGTGACTCACAGGGGCCTTGACCAGTGTCGCTTTTCGACCCTCCGAAGCACACCCCCTCCACCTACTCGGGGGACATCCGCTCCCACGGTGCTGAACGTGCGGGCACGTGTTCAGAAACGCGAAACAAGACTCGGACTGAAGCCGTCCTGTGGGGAAAAAACCAGAAGGGCCATAGTAAGAAACTGCAGGTCGGCCCAGGTGTGGGGACACCTGCGAGGTTCCGCTTCCCCTGCGCAGGTCAGCAGTGAGGGAAGAGGCAGCCGACCATTCATTCTGACAAGGCAGCCCGCACCAGCTTGGGGGGGATGGAGGGAAGGGGGATGGGGAGGTTGGCGGGGAGCAGCCACGCGGCCTTTTCCACAAAGCACTGAAGCATGCTGCGCTCAGTAGCAGGAAGTTGCTGTCTCCTTCTTGAGAACCCCTGTATGCACCCCTGAACCCGCCCCTCTCGCCCCCCCCCCCCAAAAAAAACTGTTTGGGTCCTCCGAGGCTTCCTAGGTCCGGAAAAGGTTGTTCGGCCTCAGAGGTCCCTTTGGAGACCAGTCTAGCTACCCACCACTGTCATTGCTCCTCGTGGCCACAAGATGTCACTGTTGAGGATGGGCTTGCTGCAGCTCGGCTAAGGACACCTGGGGACAAGCTCTCCCTTGTTGGGGCTTTCGCGGTGGCCCACCGTAGGTGCCAACAGCATAAGCCTGGTGGTTCACATTCCCACATTCCCGAGCGCAGCCGTTGCTCCCCGAAACATAACCACGGTGCCAGGGTGACGGGGTCTAGAGGGATTTTTTGGAATAAGTCCTAATTTCTGCCCAAACCAGTTCTTTCCCTGCTAACCTAACGCTCCGTGATGGCTAATTTTATGTGTCAACTGATCTGGGCCTTAGTGCCCATATTTCGTCCAACGTTATTCTGGATGTTTTGGGATGAGATTAACATGTTTTTAATTTTTTTTTAATCTTTATTTATTTTTGAGAGAGTGCGAGTGGGAGAGGGGCAGACGTCTAACTCAAGAATGTCTAAATCCAAAGCCCCTGTAAGCAGTATCTAGTGAAGAATAAGACTTTTATTCCGAAGCCGAAGCAGGCTCCAGGCTCCGACCCGTCAGCACAGAGCCCGACACAGGGCTCGAACTCACGAACCGTGAGATCATGACCTGAGCCGAAGTTGGTCACTCAACCAACTGAGCCACCCAGGCGTCCTGAGATTAATATTTAAATCGGTGAACTTTGAGTAAAGCAGATTATCCTCCATAACTTGGGTGGGCCTCGTCCAATCAGTTGAAGGCCTGGATGGAACAAAAGACCGACCTCCCCCAAGCAAGAGAGAGTTCTCTCAGCAGACAGTCTTTGGACTCAAACTGCCACATTAGCTCTTCCCTGACTCTTAGCTTGACATCTTACCCTACAGATTTGGGGTTTGTCGGCCCCGTAATCATGTGAGTCAATTCTTTATATAGCCTTCAGGGCACCCGGGTGGCTCCATCGGTTGAGTGTCTGATTTCGGTTCAGGTCATGATCTCACGGTTCGTGAGTTCGAGCCCCGCAGCAGGCCCTCTGCTGTCAGCACAGAGCCCTCTTCGGATCCTCTGTCTCCCTCTCTCCAGCTCCCTCCCCGACTTGCACTCTCTCAAAAATAAAATGAGATATTTTTTAAATCTTTAAAATAAATTGTTTTCTGTATATACGTATGTCTGGATAACCATGACTAATCCTTTCATCCCCGTGTTGATCCGGCCACCAGCCCTGACTCCTCTGGCTGCCATCAAGTTCTCTCCAGGCCCCTGATGCCTCTACCTGCCTGAGAATCTTGATCGGGGTGAACTCAGTCTTTCCTGACAGCATTCTTCAGTGTGGAATCTCGGAGAACAGGTACAGGGATCTGGGTCCCTAGGCTAAGTCAGCAAAGCAGTCCCTTCCTTCCCGTTGTCTGAGCCACGAGATCCCATCATCCTTATGGTTACAAACTCACGGAGGCCCCTCAAAGACTCTCTGCTCTGTCTCCCAGAGGCTGAGCACCCCAGGCTGGCTTCCTGAAGCAGTCACACACAGGACCATCTGTGGGCCCGCCCAGCACACTTTCCACACACCTCCTCACCTAAAGGGATTCTCTGCGGATTCTGGGAGGTGGGTATTGTGCATTTCACGACGAACAGGAGGCCTTAGTGAAATGAGTCACTTCTCCAAGGTCACACTGCTGGTCAGCGGCAAAGCTAATATGCCCCTCAGAGTCCATAATGTTTTAATAAAAATATTATTTTTTAATAGAAAAGTAACATTGGATTTGTGCCTTAATCTCCAGCCTATTTTAGCCATCTTGGGTCCAGACTGCGCTCCAAACTTTTAAAACCATTTTTGGGTTGATTAGCCAAGAACAAAACAGCTTCTAGGGAGTGCAGGTAACGATGCCAAGCTGTTAACTTCCAGCAAAAGTTAACCATGATACTGACGAAAATTCGATAATATCCATTATTTATCATATTGTTCCCCCATCATCCCTTTATGAAGAATGGATAGAGGCCCAGGAATCCTAATTGCCATGCTTCTTCCAGATGGAAGAAATAATAATTTTCTCTGTTCTGCCTTTTTTATAGTTGAATAAAGTTTATAGAGAAGTCAGAGTTTATTCCGTCTGGTTGTAAGGGGTAAGCAGGAAGTTCTGACCGTGTCCCAAATCTCTGGGGCCGGTCTGCCATGAGCTAGATATCTGACATTGTGACGTCCCTTCATCTACCTGGGTCGCCGTAAAAACCAGAGGCATAACCGGAGTGTTCCAGAATCCCTTCCAACTCCCGAGGCCCACCAGGCTCTGGTCCTGGAACACCCTTCGGGGGGCCCCCGGGTAGGAGGCTGCCCTGGGGAGACCAATGCCCCGAGGCCCTGCTGTAGCCCAGGACTGGTAACACCTTCATAACCAGAGCATTTATGAGGCCCAGATGCTACTCCTGGCTCTGACACCAGCGACTATGAAATCTTGGACAACTCATTTAATATCTTGGCGTTTCCTTATCTGCATTTTCCACATCGGGAAGGTAGACACGATAACGCCAGGCTGAGCCTACCATAAAAGTAGGAAACAGTTTCTTTTATTTTCTTATTTTATTTTTTTATATTTTTTTAAAGTTCATTTTCTGTTTTTGAGAGAGAGAGACAGAGTGTGAGCGGGGGAGGGGCAGAGAGCGAGGGAGACACAGAATGGGAAGCAGGCTCCAGGCTCCGAGCTGTCAGCACAGAGCCCGACGTGGGGCTCGAACTCACCAACCATGAGATCACGACCTGAGCCAAAGTCGGACGCTTAACCGCCTGACCCACCCAGGGGCCCGTTGAAACAGCTTCTTTTAAAGTGTTACAAAACTGCAGGGGAGAGCGGTCCAATGAGAGAGTCACGTTGAAGACAGGGTCTAGCTGCCCCCTTGTCACCCCTGAATCCCTCAAGTCCTCGGCCATAGCAAG
Organism: Panthera tigris; assembly: GCF_018350195.1. NCBI lineage: Eukaryota > Metazoa > Chordata > Mammalia > Carnivora > Felidae > Panthera > Panthera tigris. The sequence goes on along the minus strand of NC_056663.1, from coordinate 198,015,562 downwards.
GTTTCTGTGCAACCGCCTGCCCTCCCGGCATGCCAGCTCCCGCCTGTGTTGCGGGGAGAGAGGGGGCTCTGGCTGAGGGTCCTTAGCAGCCAGAGGAGTCGACTGCACCAATCTCCGTGTCACTGGAGCGAGAGAGGAGGGTCGTTCGATTAGCCAGAGAGGGACACTTCTCTCATGAAGCTCAGAATGTCTGCCTTCCGGGAGCACGGGGAGTTCCTTCTAACAGACTCAGGATGGACTCGAACTGGCAAGCTTTCATCAGATCAGTTTTTCAGATCAATTTGCACGAATCCTCTAAAGTGCTCTGCCCCTCACGTACCTTACAAACTCCCAGAAAAACAAAAAAACGAGGCAATGCTACATGGCCAGTGGGGCTGGGTCCAGGACAGCTTCGGCCAGGAGAGCATAGGGCCTGGTTTTATCAACGGCCCGTCCCTCCAGCAGAGAAGCGAGGAAGCCGGCAGAAGGCGCAAGCCACTCGTCAAGGGCGGGGGCCTCGTCTGAGCCCTGGAAAATGGAACTTGTTTCACAGAAAGCAGAGATCTGCTCTAAGGTGGGGTCAGAACAGGTTTACAAAACGAGGAGTCCGCACAGATGGCTGTGTCCTGCTCTGTGAGCCGATCATCAATGAGAATTTTTATTTAATAGCCCACAGCTTTTGCACCAATGAATGGGAGACCACGAAAGCCAAGACGAGGCAGGGACCCGAGGGCTGACTCCAACGCGTGATTCCCCACTGGTGGCTTCAGCAAGTGGGGGGTCATGGGGCCGTGCCGCGGAAGGGAGCACTGGAGAAGGGGGTTGGGGGAAGGATGTCAGAAGGTCGGTTCGGGAGTTTTTTCGAGTCTAGCCTTCCAAGGTGGAGGCCAAACAGGCAGTGAGTCAACGGTTCAATACTTCCTGCACACAGGTCACCGTCTAGACACGGACCGTTTACTGACAGTGGAATTCTGGACAATATACTGGCAGCCGGAGCCCCAGAACTTAACATCGGCCCCGGGACGTGGGAGAAGAATTGGAGAGGAAGGGAGGAATCCCGAGCTAATGGAGAGCTGGCCCCAAAGAGGCTGTTTTAAACCAGAAGCGACAGAGTTACCTTGAATTGCGGGGGAAATACACCACCAACAGTGGGGCTGTGAGATTCGTATGACAGGCTGAGGTCAGTGGAAGAAACTCTGCTATTGAGCCAATGGCCATGAGAGAAACAGGGAGAGGCAGGCGGGCCCAGAAAGTCACTAACTGTTGCCACTAAAATGGAGGTAAAAATGCCTCCTTTTCTCCCCCCACAGAGACAAAATGGCCATGAAGGCACTCTGCAAACTCAAACAAACATGTCCCTAATTGTGAAATACTATAATTGTTTAAAATAAGTGTTTTACAGGGCGCCTGGGCGGCTCAGTCGGTTAAGCCTCCGACTTCCGCTCAGGTCATGATCTCGCGGTTCGTGGGTTTGAGTCCCGCGTCGGGCTCTGTGCTGACAGCCCGGAGCCTGGAGCCTGCTTCCGATTCTGTGTCTCCATCTCTCTCCCTGCCCCTCCCCTGCTCGCACTCTGTCTCTCCCTCTTTCAAAAATAAATAGGGGCGCATGGGTGGCTCAGTCAGTTGAACATCCAACTACGGCTCAGGTCATGATCTCGCAGCTCGTGAGTTCGAGCCCCACGTCGGGCTCTGTGCTGACAGCTCGGAGCCTGGAGCCTGCTTCCAATTCTGTGTCTCCCTCTCTCTCTCTGCCCCTCCCCCGCTCATGCTCTGTCTCTCTGTCTCTCAAAAATGAATAAACATTTAAATAAACAAACAAACATTAAAAAAATAAAATAAAATAAGGGTTTTACTTTGGAGTGTGACTTTCTTGACACTCATTGAAAGTTGTCTAGCAATCAGCTCATCTCAAGGGTGGTGGTTTCCAAATTTGGGGATCGGGTGCTCATTTAGTAAAAACAGATCTACACTGTTGATATAGGTTGATTAGTTTCTTTATAAATCCAATATGTGAAAAACAAATCCAATATGTGTCCTCCTAGTATTGGGTGATATTCTAAGACACAATAAACAACTTAGAACTAAAGTTAAAGCCAGGAAAACAGTAAAAAAAAAAAATTTAGTGTTTGCCAAGGGTTTGGAGGGAGAAGGGGTGAATAGGGGGAGCATGGAAGACACTGGGGTAGTGAAACTACTCTATCTGGGACTGTAATGGTGGATTCGTCACTAGATACATTTGTCAAAACCTATGGGATCCACACTTGAGCCTTGAGCAATGCGTGGTTAAAAAGCCGGGTGTAACTTTTGACTCCCCGGAAACTTAACTCCTAACAGTCTACCGTTGACCAGGAAGCCTTACCAATAACATACACCGTCGACTAACACACATTTTGTGTGCTATGCATATCGCACACTGTATTCTTGCGATAAAGGAAGCCAGAGAAAAGAAAATGTTACTGAGAACATCATAAGGAAGAAAAAATGTATTTACAGTACTGTAAGACATCCACCTGTAAACGGAGCCATGAAGTTCAAATCCGTGTCATTCAAGGCTCACCTGGAAACACAGGTGAGAGGCGCCTGGGTGGCTCAGTCGGGTAAGCGCCCGAAGTCAGCTCAGGTCATGATCTCACAATTCGTGGGTTCGTGGGTTTGTGCGTTCAAGGCCGTGTCGAGCTCTGGGCTGACAGCTCAGAGCCTGGAGCTGCTTCGGATTCTGTGTCTCCCTCTCTCTCTGCGTCTCCCTGCTCATGCTCTGTCTCTCTCTGTTTCTCTCAAAAATAAATAAAAACATTAAAAAATTAAAAAAAGAAAAGAAACACAAATAACACCCCAATGGAAATTATGGACTCAAAGTAGCACTAGTGAAACAATATTGATCTCATCCCTCTCAGCAAATGTGGCACATCTATGCAGATGTGAATGATAGGGGCGTGGGTAGGGGAACTGTCCCCATTCTGCTATTTTGTAAACCTAACACTTCTCTAAAAAATAAAGTCCATTAATTGAAGAAAATATTTTTGCTGACTTCATTCAAGAACGCTGCATGGTTTTAAACCATGGAAACGTCCTCCTAAAAAGTCCGTTGGCAGCTGCAGTAAAAAGGCTTTGACCTTCCACACTGACCCTCAGGCAATGCAGGCCGGTCTAATGCTGCTGAAAATCCATAGGCCAGCCCCATTCTGACATTGTGAAAATCCGTTTCTTAGAATCCTTTCTGTCCCAAAGTGAATTCGATCTGCTTTCCTTTCAACAACCGACCGCAGGGAGTTATTTCTAAGAGGGTGGTCTCCTGGTCTTTCTTGTTATTTCTGGAGTTTAAAATAAGCTCCGTGTTGTTACGGAGGAGACGAGGTACATGAAAAAGCTTAACGGGTTCCATTTCATGTTCCAGAATTCAAATATTTCAAAATCAATTATTCAGCTCTTTGCTGGAGTCTTCGAAACGCATCCTGTAAGTCATAACAGAGATGCCCGCAGGGCAGGCGGCCTGGACCGGCCTCTTTGTTGTCATTCCGAAGGCTGCTTACATGTTCCGGGCTTGTAGATCTGCCCGAGCGCAAGTCAACTTCCTCCCCCCTTCCCCGGCCCCCCACCCCCACCCCCGACTTGTGTTGGGTGCGCTCTGCCTCCGTTTTTCTCCTCCAGCCAGCACCCCCAGCGCTGCGAGCGAGCGAGCGGACTCACCCCTGCACCTGTACCGCAGCCCCGCCCCCCGCCCCTCCCCCGGCGCTTCTGTTCCCAGGGACACCCCGGGGGACAGGTGCAAGCCACATGCCTTGAGAAGAGCCACCGGGTCTCACCCAAGTGCCTCCGACGGGTCAGCCACTGGTCCGCGTGTTTCGCCTATTTCCGATCACCACACAATCTCAAGAGGTGGCTGTTAGGATCGTCCCAGGTTCCAGATGAGGAAACTGAGGCCAGAGATACTAAGTGGCTCTACGCCTTAAAAAAAAATGCGCACGGAGCCGCTTTGCTGCGCTTTGATCCGGGGCCCGCACGTGCGCGCTCCCAGCCCCAGCCCCGGCCAGGCCCGAGGCCCGGGGCCGTTCTTCAGCTTCTGAATCATCAACACGGTTTTCCCCCAGAGCCCTACTAGGCGCCTGGAAATGTTCCAGAGGGCTGGGATGGGCCAGCGAGGGAGGGAGACATCCCGGCCTTTGGGGAGTGTCTGTTCTTGTGGGATGAAACGGACGGGACACGATGGGAAAGGAACCCCCCCCACCGGATCAGAAGAGGGTAAGCGCCCCAGACAGGGCCGGGTCACAGGTGTGCGGCCCGCCCGCTCCGCACGGAGCCCCGGGCTCAGAAGGGCCCCGGGCCCGGCTCGGTGCGCAGCTGGCCCCACCCTGCAGTCCCAGATAACTTCTGAACAGGTGGCCCCATAGTTTTATTTTGCACGAGGCCCCGCCCATTGCGGGGCGTGGCTGCGGAAGCTGGGAGAATTTACCAGGGCATAAAGGGGCGGGGGAGGGCCCGGGTGGGGAGCGGGGCGGCCCGCAGCCTCGACTAGGTGGTCAGTGAGGACCTCCTCGAGAAGGTGTCCAGGGGGTGGGGTGTGTTCGTTGTTTGTTTTTTTTTTTTTTTAATTTTTTTTAAATGTTTTCTTATTTTGGAGATAATGCGAGAGACAGACTGCAGGCAGCAGAGGGACAGAGAGAGACGGAGACACAGAATCCGAAGGAGGCTCCAGGCTGCGAGCTGTCAGCCCAGCGCCCGACGCGGGGCTCGAACTCACAAACCGTGAGACCGTGACCTGAGCCGAAGTCGGAGGCTCCACCGACTGAGCCGCTCAGGTGCCCCCGGGGTGTGTTCGTTGTTAAGGGCTGCCGTAAGGAATGACCGACAGGCGGTGGCTTCAAACAATAGAAATTATTGTGTCACTCTTCTGGAGGCTAGAAGTCCAAAATCCAGGTGTTGGCAGAGTTGGTTCCTTCTGGAGGCCCCGAGGGAGAGTCTCGCCCTCTACCCGCTGCATGTGGGTCTGCAACCTTGCCTTGTGGACACGGCCCGCCAGTCTCTGTCTCCTTCTTCACACGGCCTTCTTCCCCGTGTCTCTGTGTGTCTTCTCTTCTTAAATGATCCCAGCCATTAGATGTATGGCCCAATCTAACCCAGAATGGCCTCATCTTAAGTAATGACATGTGCAAAGACCCTATTTCCAAACAGGGTCACATTCAGAGGCACTGGGGGTTAGGACTTTCATCTCTCTCTCTTTTGGGGGGGGCACACAATTCAACCCACTATAGGAGGTGAGTCCAGGTATATTGAGAGAAAGGTGTTCTAAGCAGAGGAAACAAACAGGCAGTGCAAAGGCCCTGTGGCAGGAATGTGTCTGATATGTTTGAGGAAGAGCAGAATTTGGCGTGCTGCTGGACGCTTAGGAATTCCAGAGGGAGACCTACTGGCCCCTTAGGTGCTCCAGAGGGCCACATGACCATACCCGTGCCTGCCTGCTACAGCAGTGCATGATGGGAGGCCACAAAGCAATCAGAGAGAGGCCAGTGGATGGGTGCTCATGTGCACATGCACAGGGGCCACGTTTTCCTCCAGCTCCTGCTCAGGAAGAGGGACTTATGTAGGTGCAGAACGAGTATGCGTGCGATTAGGAAGGAGGCTAGGTTTGGGGTCCTCTGGAGGCAGACCCAGAGGTAGGATTTGGGTGCAGATGGGTTTATTTGGGAGTGGTCCAGGGAAGCCGGGTGAGGGAGGGAACAGTGAGACAGGGAAAGAGGAAAGTCCTTAGCAAGTGCGTTAATGAGGGGTCACCTCTATGGGCAACTGGGCTCAGTCCCAGGGGAGACTCCTGAGGAATCGGGAAGGACCCCCCTCAGAACTGGTCCCACAAGCAATGAGGTTGTCAGGCTATTTACCCATCAACTCCCATTTTCCTTTCGGAGCATCCGGTCCCCAGCACCTCCAAGGGCCTCAGGTGGAGAAGCAGAGAAGACCTCAGGGGTCAAGGTGGGCAGCTGGCAGCTTCTGGAAATGTCCATCGTGGCAACAGGTGGGCTCAGAGGGGCCCAGGGATGGCACCCGGGCACCAATGGTCGGCCACCCAAGGTCTGTGGGAGCCTGTTCTGAGGACCAGAGTGGGGCCACTGCTTGAGCTGTCCCTAATGAGCGAGCACCTCGTGTGTCCCATGGTGTGTGCCGAAGGGAAACTGAGGCCCAGAGGGGGAGGGGGAGTCCGCACAGACAAACAGGCTGCTTTCTGGTGACCATGCACTTTGGAAGCCGACAAATTCATCAGTCATGTATCTGACCGGTCTGTACTTCCTAACTGCCTCGCCCATCGATGCCAGGCCCCGTTCTGGGCAGAGCCTGTGACACGGAGGGACACTCCCTCAGCAGAGACATGGGGGGACGCTGCCGTGAGGGGAATGCTACGGTGGAGGAGAGCCTGGGCTGTGCCGGCACGAGAGCAGGCCCTGCCCACTAGCGTGTGCATGGAGGAAGCCGGCAGCGGAGGGCATTAGGGAGATTCCAGAAGGAGGAGCCAGGGAACAGGTGCACGGGGTGGAGGAACCAGCCTGGGCAAGGCGTGCAGGCCTCCAGGTAACGTGACTCCCCCACAGTGTCTCTGCCGCCCTGCATTCACATTACAGCCGCGGATGTTTACTTCCGTGTCCTGGCCCGGAGCTCCTCTGCCTGCTTTCATCCGCATTATACTGTTGAGGAAACTGAGGCATGGAGAAGTTAGATGAAGCAATCACAGTCACACATCTTATAAACGGCTGAGCTGGGACTGCCTCCAGGCAGCGTGGTACCCAGCATGGTTCTCTCTCTCTTTTTTTAATATTTATTTTTGAGAGAGAGAGAGAGAGAGCGCAGGCGAGGGGCAGAGAGAAAGGGAGACACAGAACCCGAAGCAGGCTCCAGGCTCCGAGCTGTCAGCACAGAGCCTGATGCGGGGCTCGAACCCACAAACCGTGAGATCGTGACCTGAGCCCAAATTGGACGCTTAACCGACTGAGCCGCCCAGGAGCCCCTTTGCTGATACTGTTCTGCGAACAGGCGATTCTCCGCTTGTTTCCGTGAAAACACTCTCTGCCATCATTTCCATGTAATAGAATCCCAATAAATCCCCTGTGATGCCTGAGGGACCCTGCCAGTTCTCTTGTTATTTGCGACCGTTAGAAAACAGTTCAAAAGCTCCATTGCGGGGATGTCGGCGCTTGTGGAACATGAGGTTGCTTCCTTCTTCCAGGTCGTGAGCATCCGGACGGTCTCTTTCCGTGTCGGTCCGTGAGTGCCTACGCAGGCAGGAAAAGAACCAAGTATTTGTGAAGCCCTCCCGTGGCCCAGGCGTTAGGCTGGAGGCCTCACCATAGCCCCGCAAACCAAAGTGGCCCATTTTACAGATGAGGAAACCCAGGCTCAGGAAGGCCCGAGACTTGTCTGAGGTCCCACACGAAAAGGGAGCAAAGCCCGGACTCAATTTCAGGCCTGACTCAAAGTCCACACGCCCCCGTGCATTTTATAAGTGGAACGAAAGGATTTTTTTTTAATGGTTTTATTTCTTTTTGAGAGCGAGCGAGAGAGACAGACCGTGAGCAGGGGAGGGGCAGAGAGAGAGAGGGAGACACAGAATCCAAAGCAGGCTCCAGGCTCCCAGGCGCCGGCACAGAGCCCGACGCGGGGCTTGAACCCACGAACCTCGAGATCATGACCTGAGCTCAAGTCAGAGGCTCAACCAGCTGAGCCACCCAGGCGCCCCTGGGATTTTATACCGTGTCTGGTTTTTGCATTCAAGCATGGGATTCCATTTAGAACATTTCAACTGCATCATCTTGCAATAATTGTATTGTTTGGGGGGGAAATGATACATACCTGGCGATCGTCTTTGAATCTGAGAACCTCGACACATTGCCACAGATCAACTGTTTTAGTGGTCTGCGAAAGCCCCCAACTGCAAAATGTCAGCGTATGAAGGTGTAGCTCTTCTGCCTTCCAGATTCCCTTCTGACGTCAGGCGACGTCATCTCGGTCCCAGCAGCTTTGCTAAACAGCGTCAGGCTGGGCTCGGCCACAGTCCAACAGGCTGTGAAGGCTCTGGTGGGCTGGATGGTGCCCTCCCCCCAAAATATGTCCACATCCTAATCCCTGGAACCTGTGAATGTTCCCTTCCATAGTAAAAAAGTGAATATTATTTTACATGACACAAGATGTGATTGAGTGAGGGATTTTGAGAGGAGACACTCACAGGAGATTATCTGGATGGACCCGAAGTCCAATGACAAGCGTCCTTAATAAAAGCCAGGCAGGGGCGCCTGGGTGGCTCGGCCGGTTAAGCATCGGACTCTGGATTGTGGCTCAAGTCATGATATCAAGGTCTGTGAGTTCAAGCCCTGTATTGGGCTCTGCTCTGGCAGTGCGGAGCCTGCTTGGGATTCTCTCTCTGCCCCTCCCCTGCTCACTCTCTCTCTTTCTCTCTCAAGATAAATACATTAATTTTTTTTAAAAAAAGAGCAAGGCAGAGGGAGATTTGACAAGCTCACGCAAGGAGAGGAGGAGGTGAACACGAGCGAAGCCCCACCACGCCAAGGCTGCCCGCAGCCGCCAGGAGCTGGAGGGGGCGAGGACCAGATTCTCCCCTCAGCCCTCCTACCCCTGGATTTTGGACTTCTGGCCTCCAGCACCGGGAGAGGATACGTTTTTGTCGTTTTAAGTCACCCGTGTGTCGTAATTTGTTACAGGAGCCACAGGACACTGATCCAAACCCCAACAAACAGAAAGCCTAACGCCCTGTCTCTCCACCAAGCAGAACCACGAAGCAGCAGACCTACGCTTCGCTCAGATTTGGGGGTTCGGCACATCCTCCTCTTGGAACTCCTCGTTAATCGTCTGTGCCTGAGACAGGACGACACCGGCCTTATTCATTTTGTATCCCTACGGCAAGGTGAACACTTACTGGTTGGATTATGCACCTTCTCCACCAAACACTTGGGGCTCAGACATCAGCGCCATGGGTTCAAATCTCAGCCCTACACATGCTATGGCTTGGTCACTTCCGACAGCTGCCTTCCCAGTGTCTGTTGTACAACAGAGGGGACAGGTGCTGTCTCACTGGGCGGCCACGAGTATTCCATGAAATAACATGGAAAGTTCACGCAGGGGCACCTGGGGGGCTCAATCAGTTAAGCATCCGACTTGGGCTCAGGTCATGATCTCGTGGTTCGTGAGTTCGAGCCCCATGTTGGGCTCTGTGCTGACAGCTTGGAGCCTGGAGCCTGCTCAGACTCTGTGTCTCCCTCTCTCTCTGCCCCTCCCCTGCTCGTACTCTGTCTCTCTCTCTCCTTCTCTCTCTCTCAAAAATAAACATTTAAACAAAACAAAACAAAAAAAAAAGGAAAGTTCGCGCAGCAACACCCAGCTCATAACAGAGCTCAATACGTCTGTTTTTTCATCAATAATTACAACAAGAAGGAAATGAATAGTATTATTAATAGCAGAGGGAAATCTGGATTATGTGTCAGAAAACCAAGTTTTTTAAATAAATATTTATTTGTTGTACGGCTCTGGATCCTTCAAATATAGAACCAAATATACCGATTGATATAATAACCATCCATGTGCCCACAACCCCAATGTAACAAATATTAATACTCTGGCATATTTGATGTTTGTTTCTCAAAGTGTTCTTGTATCACATTTTTCTCTTACAGGATTTGCAGATATTCCAGAGAATAATAATTTGTGCTTTTTCTCTTTTTCTTAATTGGCCTTACAAGACAGTGATCAGTTTTATCAGCTTACTCAAATCACAAACTTTGAGTGTATTGATTCTGTTCTATTGCACACGTATTTTTTATTTTTTTAGCAATTTTTATTCTTGTATTATTTCCTCCGTTTTACATGATTTGGGCTTTTTGTTGTTGTTGTTCTTTTTCTAACTTATTTGTTGTAAGGCAGGTTTCTTCCAAATAAACTCGAGGATGGGGACTTGGGTACGGGTGTCCGGAAGGGTCCACAGAATGAGCACCAGAGAGAGAACGAGAAAGGCAGCGCTGGGCAGAGGGCAAGCTGAACTGTAGTTACCCCCAAAAAGGCCTCTGCCCCTCCCAAAGGACTCAGGCACAGGGACACTTCTGTGGTTTTAGATTCTGTATTTGTCTATTTGACACTCGTTAATTACAGGGCCAAACGGCCAAAACGGTTTACCTCTCCCTGTGACCTTATACTCGGAACCACTTTCTTATCCAACCATCACCCACCAAGCCAATATGCCCCCTGCCCTAAGTCACCCGGGGCCAGGTGCCAGACAACTAGGGACAACCCTCCTTGTGTCCCAGACCCCCTGGAATTATTCAAACTAGCCAATTCTCATATACTATCCCGAAGCGTTCCTGCCCACCTGCCTTTCCTGCAGAAACCCTAGTAAAGGGTCTGGCCAAGCTGTGTCTCTCACTTCTGCATCTGCTTCCTGACCAACAAGGGTGCCTCTCCATGAGGCTCCGAGTGGCCTGGCGTGCCCTCTTCTCTCCAGAAATGCCACAAAAGTTTTCTTTCAGTGGCATTGACCTCGCTGTGGGAACACTCAGTCAGCCCTGTAGATTAAAATCCAATGGGCACAATAAAGACAGAGAGCCAAGCCTTTCCTCACCCCATCAACCAGTTATTGGGAGTGGACTGTCCCCAAGGAGAGGATGTGTCCTGGGCAAGGTTGTTTTTTTTTTAATTTTTTTTTTAACGTTTATTTATTTTTGAGACAGAGAGAGACAGAGCATGAACAGGGGAGGGTCAGACAGAGGGAGACACAGAATCCAAAACAGGCTCCAGGCCCTGAGCTGTCAGCACAGAGCCCGACGCAGGGCTCGAACTCACGAGATCATGACCTGAGCCGAAGTCGGCCGCTCAACCGACTGAGCCACCCAGGCACCCCTGGGCAAGGGGGTTTTTGTCCATCAACGGCAGTTTCTCAAAGGACAGCCCATTGAATCGCTGCCGACATCCCCCCCAACGGAGGCACTGGGTGCTTCAGTGCTGAGGGAGACTCCGGATGGCACAGAATCTAATGTGCTTAGAGTTTCCCCTTGCTTCTTCGCTAATACAGCAAACCCTTACATCGCGAGTAATGCAGATAGAGACCCTTTCCTCTGCTGCCTTATTGCCAGTTACATTAAATACAGTGCATGACAAGAGTTTATTAATACTGTAGTCAACATCCGCGAGAGCCTAAACAAGGGGCCCCACGCAGAAGAAGATTCCATTGAGCTAAAGTGCTGAGAGTCGTCCTACACAGTAACCCTCCTCTCTCTTGTCTCCCTCGCACCAGCCACGAAGGTTTTCAAGCAAGTGTAGGTTAGTTTGTTTATTGTTCTTTATATTTTGTACTTTCTTTATTATTTTGTATTATATTCCAGTATGATAATCATTTTTATATGAATATTTTTGAGCTGTGGAATAAATCATCAGAGTTTTCATCATTTCTTATGGGGAAATTTGCTTTCATATACAAGTGCTTTGGAGTACAAGCATGTTTCCAGAACGAATGATGCTCGCAAACCGAGGTGTTACTGTGTATTCATTTAAGGCTAAAAACGTCCCTCAAAGTAGATCTTTAGCTGCATCTTGCATGGTGATGTTTGTTTGTGCTGTTTGGATTTTCTAAATTTCATTAAAGTTGTTTTTGACATTTCAAACTCTATGACATAATTCCTTAAAAGTTGTGGGTTTTCTTTTTCTTTCTTTCTTTCTTTTTTTCTAGAGAGAGAGAGCACAAGTGAATGAGGGACAGAGAGAAAGAGAGAGGGAGGGGAAGAGAGACAGAAAGAGAGAGAGAGAGAAGCAGGGCTCACCCAGGGTTTACGTGTTTACCCAAAGTAGGGCTGGAGCTTCCCCGAAGCAGGACTTGAACTCACTGTGAGATCATGACCTGAGCCGAAGTCAGATGCTTAATGACTGAGCCACCCAGGCGCCCAAGTTGTGGATTTTCCATTTACCTTTCTGTTATTATATTCTAGGTGAATTCTACCCAGGTCAGATAACACACTTTGGTGTTTAGTCTTTTGAAATTTGTCAAAACTGTCTTATGGCCCAGCATGCAATCAACTCCGGTAAATTTCCCAGGCACACTTGGAAAGTATGTGTATTTTGCATTTGGGGTTATAGCATCGTGTTTGCCAATTAGGTTGTAATTCTGTTACTCAACTTTTCTACCTTCTTACTGAACTTTTATCTGTGCATTCTATCAATTATCGAAAGAAGTTCAAGAAACTTCCACCGTGACCGTAAATGTCTTTGTTTCCCCTTTAAGTTCTTCCAACATTTGCTTTCCACACTTTGAAGTTATGCTATTGAACATGCATGTAAATTTAGAATTGCTGTATATTACTAATAAATTTACCCTTTCCTGAAACATCTGTCTTTATCTGTAATAATCCTTCTTGCCTTAGAGTTGACTTTGATAGCATTTGATACTAATATAGTAATTGTACTCACTTTCTTTTGGTTAGTGTTGCATCATAAATCCTTACCATTCTCTCACTTTCAACTTTTCTTTCTGGCTTCTCATTTAATGTGTGCCTCTTTTAAGCTGCACATCACTGAGTACTATTTATTTACTCATGTCTGACGATCTATTCTATTAACTGGAATTTTTAGCTCATTCGCATTTAATGCCATTACTGATATGGTTTAAATCAAACATCTTACTGTTTGTTTTGTTTTCACTCCAACTGTTCCTCATACTTCTTCTTCTCTTTCTTGCCTTCCTTTTCATTAATCAAATATCTTATTATTCCAGCTCCTTCTCTAGGCATGTTTTTCACCCATCCTGTCACTGTATTTTTCGTGTTTGTTCTAGACATTACCATATGCATCTCGGACTCATGAGTGTCTACTATACATTTGTATTTTTACCATTTCCTGGACAATAAAAGGGACTCAGAACACATTTTTTACTCCATTAATACCCCCCGCCCCACTTTTTGTGCCACTGTCACATTTTAATTCTGCATACGTTCTGAATACTGTGAAACATTGCAATTATGCATTCAGTCGATATTCATTTACACTTATCCACCTACTTGCCCTATGTACTGCTCTCTGTTCCTTCCTGAATTTCGGCTCCCATCTGGGACCACGTTTTTTCTGCCTGAAGAATTCCTCTTATTTCTTTCTTTATTTTAAAGTTTCTTTTTATTTATTTTGAGAGAGAGAGAGAGAGCGCGCTCACACATGTGGGAGAGGGGCAGAGAGAGAGCGGCAGAGAGAGAATCAGAAGCAGACTCTGGGTGGTCAGTGCAGAGCCAGACGTGGGGCTCGATCCCATGAACCATGAGATCAGATGCTTAGCCAACTGAATCACCCGGGAACCCCTGAGAAATTCCTTTTAAAGTTTCCTTTGGTGCAGTCGTGCTCATCATTACTCCTCATAGTATTTTTTTTGGCCTAGAAATGTTTTTATTCTGTATTCATATTTTCCCCCAAATTATCAAGCTTAGTTTTGATCATTCAAATATGATTAATGATTCAATTATTTTCATAAAATGTTCAAGACCCCAAGGCTTATTGTACTATTTCACTTTGATTGAATCATCCATTCAATTTTGACTTGAGAACAATTTATCTTTTTAGAGCTTTGAAATACAAACTTGCATACAATAAAATTAACTTGCTTTACAAGTATAGTTCAATAATCTTTTATCGGTGTATGTAGTCATGCAATAACCACCACAATCAAGTTTAAGGACACCTTTATTGTCCCCTAAAAGTCCTCCCTTACCCCAATATGGTCAGTCTCCTCCCAGATCCTCAGCCTGAAGAAACTACTAATCTGCTCTGTCACTATAATTTTCCATTTTGTAGAATTTCCTGTGAATGGAATCACATAGTACATAGTCTCTTGTGGCTGGGATAGTTTGATTTTGGGGGAGATTCATCTCTTCTTATTGCAGAATTAGCCTCCCATTGTGTGGACACATTACATCGTGTTTATCTCTTCACAGGTGGGGTGGACTTGGGCTGTTTCCAGTTTTTCTTTCACTTTTTAAGGACATTTTTGCCAGCTACAGAGTTCAAAGTTGGCAGTCATTTGCTTGCAATGCATTATTTCATTTTCTCAGTTTTCATTTGTTTTTAAGTCTATCTCTCCTTCATTTCTGGACCACTGTTCTCTGGATTAACACATTCTTTTTTTTCTTTCATCATTTTCAAGATGTCATTTAATGGTCTTCTGGCTCGCATAGTTTCCGACAAGACGTCTGCTGACATTCTTACCTTTGTTCCCTCGTATGTCATGGGACTTTTTCTTTGGATGCCATCAAGACTTCTCTTTTTCCTTAGTTTTCAGCAGGTTGAATACGGTGTCCAGGTAGTTTATCCTTAGTATTTCTTCTGCCTGGAGGGCGCTGGGCTTCGTGGCTTTCTGGCCTGTTGTTGTTTATTCCTTTTGGAAAATTATCAGCCTTTATCTCTTCAAATATCTTTTTGCCCTGGTCTGTGTCTTGTCTCCTTCTAGAGTTCCAATTACATGCACTGGATATTGTTCCTCAGCTCTTGTATGCTCTGTTCTGGTTTCCCTGCTCATTTCTTCCCCATCGTGTTTCAGTCCAGGTAATTCCTATTGGCCTATATTCATGTTGCTGGATTCTTTCTCCATCTGTGTTGAGTCTCCTGATGAACCTCTAAGGAAGCATTCTTCATCTATCTTACTAATATATTTTTTTTATTTCTAACATTTCCTTTTGATTTTTTTTAATGTTTATTTATTTTTGAGAGGCAGAGACAGAGTGTAAGCAGGGGATGGGCAGTGAAAGAGAGGGAGACACAGAATCCGAAGTTGGCTCCAGGCTCCGAGCTGTCAGCACAGAGCCTGACGTGGGGCTCGAACCCACAAACCATGAGCTCATGACCTGGGCCAAAGTCAGACGCTTAACCAACTGAACAAACCAGCCACCCCATATTTCCTTTTGATTTGTACGGTGTCAATCTCCCTGCTGAAATGTCGCATTTGTCCGTGCACACTGTCCACCTCCACTAATACCTTTAACATATTAGTCATCGTTATTTTGAGTTTTCTTTCTGATGGTTACAAATCATGGGTCCTCTTTTAGTCTGATTACATTGATGGCATCTTCTCTTGGCAGTGCTTTTTTTTTTTCTCTTTACTTTTTTATGTGTCTCATTTTTAGAAGTTGAGTGCTGGACATCATGTATAGAATTTAGATTGAAGTGGGTGGCCAACCTCGGCCCAGAGCAAGAGCCAATATGGTGGCGGAACGCAAGACAAAGTTGTCCGAGAACCTGCTGCACGTGAAGTTCACGCAACGGGGAGTGGACTCAGAGACCAAGAAACAGCTAGAAGAGGAAGAAAAGAAAATCATCAGCGAAGACCACTGGTATTTGGATTTGCCAGAGCTTAAAGAAAAAGAAAATTAATGCTTCAGATGAACACTAAGAACGAAACAGAAGAAGTTGAAGGTGACACAGTGGAGCTCGATGTATCAGACGAAGAAATGGCTAGAAGATATGAGACCTTGGTGGGGACATTTGGAAAAAAGTTTGCCAAAAAAAGAGACCGGGCCAGCTATGAAGATGAAAATGAACACGTAAAACCAACAGTTAAAGTAAAGAAGATGTTCTTTAAGCCCCAGGATTGATGTGGATGCTTTAAGACAGAGCTCAGGGGTGCCTCGTGAGGGTTAGTGTATTGTGGAACTCATTCTGATGGCTTCTCTGTAGTTATTCAAACTGTGATGTTTACATGGAAAGAAGTGGATAATTTTGGAAACATGCCATTTTTGAAACAGGTATGTGGTGGATGTTACACGCCCTTTGCTTCATGGTGTTCATCAAGAATGGATTTTTAGCCCTCGGGTTTCAAATGCACATAGGGATGTGGCTGCTTCCTAAAGACTTTGTGACTTCATTTTTTTTTTTTAATGGGGCTCTCTCGTCACTGACCTTGAATTGACACGCAGAAATTAAACCAATGTTTAAGTTGCTCTGATGTTTCTATTTTACTTTACATTATTAATCATGCCAAGCCAATGTAGACATCTTTTGGGAATCACATCTAATGAGGATTTGTTATATATAGATTCATCAAAAACAAACAGCCTACAGTACTTGTGTGCCACCGAGGCATTGTTGGTTTGTGGAATTACTGGTCTTTGTTAATTAAAAAAAAAAAAATTCTGTAATAAAAAAAAGAATTTAGACTGAAGCAAATAGTATTTATGGCTACAAATAGGTACACCTTTCCCACCAGCCTGTAACTGTCAGCGTTGATTCAGTGTCGCCTGGTTTTGAACCAGGTTTGGGTTTTGTTGTTTCTGTGCTTATCTTCCATACATCACCAGGTTCAGATATCTCGGGTGTTACTTTGCGCTTCGGGTGGGTACCAGTTTGTCCCCAATTTTTTCCCTGTATTCCTGCTCCTCCTTCAGCCTCGTCTAGAGGCTGGCCTCAGTCTGAAATGCATTATCAAATGGGAACTCACAGGAGATGATTTCAGAAAGGAAACGGAGGGGCCAGGATAGGTGAAGCTTAAAAACCATGGTAACACAGGGGATTTTTACTTTGAGTGTCCTAGGAAACTGCCAAAGGGTCTTGACCAGTGACATAATTTGAACACGTCTGAAAAGAATCACTCTGGCTACTATGTGAAGAATTAAACCAGAGGGGCAACAGTCAAAAGATGAGTTGGGATGCTTCGGCATAAGCCAAGGCAGACGAGAGTGGCTCGGACAAGTGTGTTAGCAGCAGAGGAGATGAGAAATGTTTGGGTCAGAATGCAGTTAGGATTTGCTGCTGTGTTGGATGTGGGGTATGAGAAGAAGAGAATTTCTGCCGACAGTAGCTTTTCCTATTCCTTTACTTTTTACCTCTCTGTGTTATTATGTTTTAGGTTTATTTCTGGTAAATGGTATGGAGCTGCATGTAAGTCTTATCTGAGAATCCCTGAAATTTAATACAATTTAACCCTTGTCTTGTTTGTTTCTTGTAATTGCTGTTCTGCCTGGACTTATTCCTACTGTCATTATTTGTAACTTTTTTTTTTTTTGGTTTCGATTTTATTTCTTTTTTTCTCCTCTCTGGACTTTTATTAGATTATTGTTGGCTTTTACAAAATAATTATTACTTCTTTGGTCCCTTTCACGTGGTTGAAAGTTATGTAATCTATTTCCATTATCTTAGGATTTAGCCTTGAATTTGTCGATATGTGTATTTGCCTCAACAAAGGAGAAACTTGGTTTCTGACCCAAATATTGTCACTGAGGACCTGTGAAACCTCCAGCAAATGACTTTGTCTCATACTCGTTCAATGACTCTCTGCCAGAATCCAGTGATGTGTGAGAGAAAGGCTAGGGATGAGCACAATTTCATTCCATGTCCCGTGCTTTTGTACCTACTGTCAAAAGCTCAGAGTGCTCACAGCATGCTATTGGACGGAAGAAGCCAGACCAAAAGGACTGTGTACTGTATGGTTCCATTTATATCAAAATTACAGGTACAATTAATCCCAATCAAAAGTCAGAATAGTGGTTCCGGGCGGGCAGAGGTGGGACAGATAAGGAATGACTGGAAGGAGTGTGAGAAGGGTCTGGGCACTGGTTTCACAGCTGTGTCTAGTTTTCGTGTACTTTCTGTATGTCTATTTCAGTAAAAAAAAAATGTTTTAAAAAGTATTTTCAAAGAAAACATTGGAAACCAAATAAAACAGAAAATATAAGAGTCTCGGTTGTCAAGGAAACATGTCTCTGTTGGTTACTTCGCCCTAAGCAAGCGGGTGAAGGCCTTTGTGGAGCCAGGCCTGTGCCACGGGACAGGTGTTCAGAGGAGAATGCAGCCTGGTTCCCATCTTCAAGAAGGTCTCTAGGAGGAAAGACAGACTTGGTTTTTCACAATTCATGATTTCACATGGCTGTGACTGCTATAAGAGAAGTGCCTCATTTCTTGTGTGCCAGAATAGAGGTTTTACAAGATGATGGAAGGGGGGGGGGGGGACAAGGGAGTGACATCGTGAAGGAGGCAGAAGAGGCTCTCGAAGGAGGTGACCCTTGGTCACTCGCGTGAAAAAGACAAGCACGCGTCTCCAGGGAGGGAGAGGTTTTCCAAATGGGAAGCAGGGACACACTTCATACTCGGAAGCCCGGGTTGTTTGCTACGTCCTGACCTTTGGCTTCAAAGGAGCGGATGAGGCCGAAGAGAGTAGGCGGGATGGGCCACGAAGGGTCTGGTGGCTGGCTGGTGGCCTGGCCACAGCGTCCCAGCAGAGACTCAGATGGGGGAATCCAGGCACAGTAGGAAGGAAACAGACCTGGGCGGCAGGGACCACAGGCCAGACAGTAATTTTTTTCACAGTTGTAACCCTAATTTGCTCTCCCACCTACCTTAGGAAAAAGTGGTCGTTGGCTCACCAGATGCCTGATTAACTGGAATGCTTCTCCCAGGCATTGGGAGAAGCTGTCCCAAGCCAGCAACCTGGGGCACATGGGGGCCGGTAAGTCTCCCAAGGCTGGTGGACAAGAACTAGCAAAGTTGGGGCTTGAACTCAAGAACTCTGCCGTTGGCATCCCCATCTTTGGCCACCATGCCTTCTTCCCTCTGGACAAGCCAAAGATGCTGCAACTTATATATTTGTGTTTCTGGGGAAATTCATATAGCTGCTCAAAAATAGTACTTTCCTTTTCATCCTGTTTCCCATGGAGCTTGCTCCAAAGTGTAATTCTCTTCAGGCCCATTTAATTTGGCATCAAGTATTTTATTGGTCAAACATCCATTTTATTAACATTTCATCTTATGAAAGTTCAGTGTAATTGCACTGGGTATATTTTCTCACAAAATTATTTGCACGGGGGGGAAAAAGCAGCTTAGCAGCACCACTGTGCTTAAAATCAGAAGGAGGTAAAAATCAAAAAGACAGTCTCTCTTGCAAAGTACTCCCCACCTTTTCTCCCTGGAGAAGGTGCCGGTGCAAGTACCCCAGTGAGGTCCTCATCACCAGTCAAGACAGGGTCTCAGGGTAACATGAAGGGAAACTCACTGTCATCTCAAAGCTCTGATTCCACGGGAAGTGTGAAGTCAGAAGTGAAGATGCTTCGTTTTCAGAATGTCAGAGCCAGTCTGAGAGTCACTCATCTAACCCCATCACAAAGCTGAGGTCCAGACGTGCTGGGTTCTGTCCGGCGTCCTTCAGCCAACTAAGCGTCAGCTCTGACACTGGGTTTGTATCTTCAACAAAGATACAGTGATGTGATTGAGTCTTAAAATGTTTCGGTTACCAAAAATCCGTAAAAATAAGAGTGAGACGGGGACACCCGGGTGGCTCAGTCAGTTAAGCCTCCGACTTCGGCTCAGGTCATGATCTCACAGGTCGTGGGTTCGAGCCCCGCATGGGGCTCTGTGCTGACAGCTCAGAGTCTGGAGTCTGCTTCGGATTCTGTGTCTCCCTCTCTCGCTGCCCCTCCTTGTGCCGTCTCTGTCTCTCAAAAACTGAATAAACGTTAAAAACATTAAAAAAAGAAAGAGTGAGACGTCAGGGGAGCATGTGTGGGATAGACAACTAGCAATGCCATCCTGACCTCTCACCAAGGAAATAACCAGGCACCAGGGTCCACCACTGGTCAACTTCTAGAAGACTCTAATATCCAGAAAGGACAAACTGCAATACTTTGTGTAACCATCAAATCTGCATTGGCAAATACACAAATGCTTCAAAAAGGCAGTGTGGCTGTTCATTAAGGAGTTCTAGACAGCCTGTAATCCTAGCTCATAGGAAATTAATGTTCTCTTAAACAATTCCAGGTTTCTTGGTCCAAGCCAGAGGTCTGCAATGCTTGGAGAGAGATTGCTGGTTTATTAAAAATTATATGGAAAGAAGGCAGGAGGCCAAGCCTGATTGTCCTCAAAGACAGTAAGCAGCTCCCAGTGGCCCTGGCACCAAAATACCCAAAGCTTTTTGCACACCCATGAGTGAGGTATAAAGCGTGTATCACAGATCACTGCATGTACAGAGAGGAGCTGGCACTTAGCAGAAAGACATGGGAGCTCATGGTCAACACATGTGGGAATCCCGTTTATCAGACGGTGGCCTCGAAGGAGCCTTGATCGGTAGATGGTGGTGTGGACAGAGCACTGAGACATGGATCTAGCCCCACTTTGCTACTTCCCCACTGTGTTACCTTGGGTTTCTCACTTCCCCCGTTCAAACCTCCATTTCTTTACCTGTAAGATGGGCATGATGGTGCGGGCACCACAGAGATGTTAGAGTCAGTAATGTCTGTAAATGGCAAAGTCCTTATTGTCCTTGTTTGCTTGTATTATTATTACCTAACTGCTATTCTTAGTATTCTTGGTATTATTCCTACCTAACTCAAACTCTGACCACCCGAGAGTGTCCACATTACAAGGACCAAAGATGTGGTACATAGCTTTGGTGGATCCAGGGTTTGGGAATGCTAAAAATGGTAGAGTTTAGGTCTGATAAAGTCAGAAATAGGAAACCACTGAAGGCTTTTTCACCAGTGGAATAACATGTTAAATAGACATTTCAGAAAAACTGATTTGGGAGTTCCTGGGTGGCTCAGTCAGTTGAGCGTCTGACTCTTGCTTTTGGCTCA
Source organism: Panthera tigris (assembly GCF_018350195.1). Taxonomy (NCBI): domain Eukaryota; kingdom Metazoa; phylum Chordata; class Mammalia; order Carnivora; family Felidae; genus Panthera; species Panthera tigris. The sequence goes on along the minus strand of NC_056663.1, from coordinate 197,995,013 downwards.
AGTCGTGATCCCGGGGTTATGGGATCCAACCCCGTGTCAGGCTGAGTATGGAACCCACCTGGGATTCTCTTTCTCTCCCTTTGCCTCTCTCCCCCGCTCTCTCTCTCTCTCTCTCTCCCTCTGTCAAGAAAGAAAGAAAGGAAGGAAGGAAGGAAGAAAAGGAAAATAGACAGAATGATTTGACAGAATTATGCCAAATGACCAAGATGACAAAGACTAAATTTCGGGGGGCCAGCTCAGAAATGATCATAGCACTGTAGGCAGAAGGGGGAAACAGAAGGAGGAAATCACCAAATGTATAAGGAATCCTTATGGATGAAATGCAGAAATACAAATGGGGGAGAAATAACTTTGAGAAAATAGATTATGGAAGAAAGAGTACATCCATGAAACAATAACAGCCTGCTATGTAAAATGAACAGAGAACGAAAATAATCACCATCATCATAAAATAAAGGGGAAGAAGTTGTCTTGGAATTTAAAAATATAACAGTGGAAATGATAAAAATTAAAGATTTTGAAGATAAATTTGAGAAAGTCTCCCAGAAAACAGAAGTAAATGGAAAAGAAACAAATGGAATTGAAAGAGAAGGAAGGATAAGAACATCAGAGTCCTGTCCAAGGAGTTCAATTTATTAATAGTAAACATTAACAGAAAGGAAAAAAATAGTAGAGGAAACCTTCAAGAAATAACCTGTAAGAATGTTTTCCAAAACTAAAGGCATGAGTTTTCAAACTGAAGAAGTCCCCAAGGGTGCAGCACACTGGCCCCAAAGGGACCCTCTACACAACACATGATTATGAAATTTCGGAACCCTGGAGACAAAGAGAACATGATACAGTCTTCCAGAGAGAAAGAAAAAGCAGATCACGCACAAAGGACCAAAAGTCATGATGATGCCAAGAGTCCCGCCATAACAACCCCACATGACATGTGGAAAGCAGTGGCCTGATGCTGTGGTAACTCTGAAGGAAAGTAACCTTTCACCTAGAACTCCACACTGACCCCAATTCTCCAGCAAGCATAAGAATATCTTCAGACATGCAAGATCTTTCAAGATTTATCTCACGGGGCTCCTGGGTGGTTCAGTCAGTTAAGCACCCGACTCTTGATTTGGGCTCAGATCGCGATCTCACAGTTCCTGACTTCAAGCCCCACACTGGGCTCCACACCGTATTTGCGGAGCCCGCTTGGGATTCTCTCTCTCCCTCTGTCTCTGCCCTTCCCCCACTCCCTCCCTATCTCAACATAAATGAACTTTTAAAAAAATTTTAAATTTATCTCGAATATACTTTTTCTCAGACAGCTACTAGAGGATGTGTATTTTCTTAAAGGAACAAACCAGTTAAGAAAAAGATATGGCATATAGGAAAATGGGATCCATCATGGAAGAGAGGCCATGGGAACCCCAGGATGGTAGTGAAGGAAGAGCCCAGAGTATAACTCCCCATGGAGCCTAGATGGGCTCAAGTCAGAAATCTCCAGGAGGCTTCTTCAGGAATAAAAGTGTGTGCAGAATACCAACATGTCTGAATAGAATCTATGTAATCATAATAACGGAGAGGCATATATCCACCTAAGAAAATTAAAGATAAGCATGCATTGGCAACATGGCAGAATTCAACGGCTGAGTGGAGAGAAAGGGAGAGGGGAGAGATGTGTCACCTCCCCAGCAAAACCAAGAAGTAGCAACGAAATCCCATTATCTCATAATAGGAGGTAATTTGCAAAACCAAAACAGGCCAAAGACTTGGAAGTTATGACCTGCGGGCAAGAGAAGGCTGATGGGCCTATGGCCATGGCGAGCACTGGAAAATTATTCCACCCTTTAAGTTGGATGCATGGGCATTTTTATAAGAGAAGGAAGAGAAATAGCTTACATTTTGCAAACTTGGGGGAAAACAAAACAAAACAAAACAAAAGAAATCCTAGTCCGGTGAAAGCCAGGACGAGGAAGACGGTTTTGGTCGCCCCGGCAAAGGGCCCTTAGGGAGATAATATTGCAAATTTGAAAACTCCTCCCAGCCCCACACAAATTCAGTAGGCGATTCGGAGCAAGTCCCCTGAATCCTCTTTGCTTCTGCTCTGTTCTTGGAGCAAGGCAGCAGTTGAACTAGAAATGTAGACGTTCTGTCTACGACCTATATTCTGCACCCAGGACCCTCAGATTAAAAGGCTATTCCTTGCCAGGTAAGGTCAGGGGAAAGTCACATAGAGTCACAAGGCAGCATTGCAGAGAGAGGACACACAACCCAGAAGGCCCTGTGGCTCATCCCCTTCCCCTCTAGGAACACAGCCAGGACAGCAGATCTGCCTCTGTTAAGAGGGACGGAAAGGCGGATGGCCACGCTGAGTTCAAGGCTCCCCTGGCTGCTGGGGGTCTCCTGCCGGCCCCCCGTCCCCGCCTTGGTCTGTTGGCATCCTCAGGGCAGAGTTCCTCTCTGGAAGCCCTTTCCATGAGGTGCCCGGTCTAGGAGCGACACTGGCCACTTGCGCAGTCACCGGTCCTGCGCCCTGCCACGTCTCTGCTTGAGGTTTTCCTCAAGGCATCAGTGATGACTGTGCGGGCACCTGTGATCCACCGCCCCGCTGCAGGACACACACCCGCCGGGCCTGAAGACCCTCACGAAGCACAGCGAGCGCCCCTAACACGACAGCCAGCTCGGAAAATCTGCTCTCAGAGGCGGAGAGTTTTCGTGTAATAAAACGACCCTCGTTTCAGTGTCATAAAAACGGGCTGGAAAACTCTTTGTGACAAATCAGAACAAAACACCACGCTCTGGCTGTCGGTTATTGGCTGAGAATCACAACATGTCAAGAGCAGAGGAGAACATAAGTGTCTGTGGTCTTGGGACAATCCTCCAAGATTTATATCCCAGACGATCGATCACACTGCCGTCCAGGAAGGAAGCCATGAGCGACAGCTGTTTAGCAAGGCACCCGTTTTCTAAACAGGGAACCAGCAAAGACGTTGACTTGTTACAAAGTACGAACCCACATATTCTCTGGAAGGGGGGAAAAAAAAACCACTTTCACTGAGTGAAGAAATCCCTGTGTCCACTTGAGTCTTCTGGAAGCAGTGTTGGCCTTCTGCATGTGGCAAAAATGGCCACCATCCCGGAACCCTACCCCCACCTGCCCCCGCCTTACTCTTTCAAAACATCTCCATACAGTCCAATAAAATAAATGAAAACCAAAGAAGCCCAAGTTTAATCTTCAGGGGATGTAATTCAAGCATAGCCAATTGGACAACTTCCCTGTTAATCAGAAGAATAACTAAGTTCTTCCCCTGCTTTTCTTTGTAGAACATAAAGTTAATACCCTGCTTAGAGAGGCCACATGGAGGTGCGGAAAGAGCCTGGGCTGCAGAATGGAAGCCTGGTTTGTCCCGGATCCACTACATCCCCCAGAAAAAGGGGCAAGACCAGATCTTCCCCAACATGATTGGGTGTGGAGAGCCTTCTTAAGAATTCAGATTCCGGGGGTGGGGGGGCTCCTGGGTGGCTCAGTCGGTTGAGCATCCGACCCTTGATTTCAGCTCAGGTCATGATCTCAGGGTTGTGGGTTCGAGCCCCGCATTGGGCTCTGTGCGGACAGTGTGGAGCCTGCTTGGGATTCTCTCTCTCTCTCTCTCTCTGCCCCTCCCTGCTTGTGCACGCTCTCTTTCTCTCTCTCTCTCTAAATAAACAAACTTTTAAAAATACATATTAAAAAAAGAATTCAAAAAAAAAATAAATTTACAAAATCAAAAACAATTAAAAAAAATAAAAATAAAGTTCAGATTCCCAGACCCTCTGAATCCCAGTCTCCTGAAGTTAGGCCCCACTTTCTCCGCTGCAAGCCCAGCTCCCTGTAACTTCTCTCCTCTTCCCACCCCCACCCCCGCCAAGGGGTCAGGGCTTTGGGGAAACAAGACCCAGTGAGTCAAAACTTTGCCAGGTGATGGTTCATTATCTTGATGGCGGTGATGGCCTCACAGGCGCGCGCTTTAAATATGTGCGGTCTACCACGTGTCCCTTGTACTTCAAGAAAGCTGCTCCAGGAAGCAGTTCATCAGGAAGTCCGAGTGCAAACTCCGCTCTCAGGTCGGAAGCACGGCCATCTCCAACGGCAGCGAAAGTCAAGCACACGCACGTGTGAGGGGACGCAGACCCATGTGTTAGAACCCAAAGTTTCTAGGACGCAGTGGGTCGAACAAGGCAGAAAGTTCTCCCTCTGTCTCACGACAACCCAGAAGAAAGCAGGAGACCAGGGCGGGCGGGGTCTCTGCTCCGCAAAGTCACTCAGGGACCAAGCTTCCTGCCATCGTGCTGTGCCAGACCCACACGACCGACCCACGACTACCCGCAGCCACGTTGCTGCCTCCAAGGAGGCGCCAGGGAAACAGGAAGACAAGCAATTTCCTCTAGGGCGGTGCCCACGCACGTCCCCCCCCCCCCCGCCGTGAGAACGTGCTTCCCATGGCCACGCCTACGTGCAAGGGAGGCTGGGAAATGTAGTCTCTCGCGATGCAAACGAGGGAGGAGGCTTCTGTTCTGAAAAGGAGGGAAAACAGCTAGCCGGCTCTGCCCTACGTACTGAGGACAGGGAGAAAAAAAAATACGGGGAGAACAAAACACAAGTCCTGGCAAGTTGTGCTGCCACACAGAGTGGGTCCTCAAGAACTACAGTTTCCTTAATTACAGTGAGGGCCGTGTTCGTTTCCTAGGGCTACGGGAATAAAGTACCATAGACCAGGCGCTTAAACGACAGAAACCTATCCCCTGGAGTTCTGGGGGCTGGAAGTCCAAGATCAAGTTATTGCAAGGTTGGTCCCTTTTGAGGGCTGCGAGGGAAAAAAATCTGTTCGATGACTCTCTCCTAGCTTCCAGAACCCTCAAGCATCCTTTGGCTTGTGGATGATGTTGTCCTGTGCCTTCCCATCATCTTCCTTCTGTATGTGTCCCTGACTCTCCATATGGATTTAAAAAAAATTTTTTTAGGGGCACGTGGGTGGCTCAGTCCCTTAAGCATAGGACTTCCGCTCAGGTGATGATCTCGCGGTTTGTGGGTTCAAGCCCCGCGTCGGGCTCTGTGCTGACAGCTCAGAGCCTGGAGCCTGCTTCGGATTCTGTGTCTCCCTCTCTCTCTGTTCCTCCCCCGCTTGTGCTCTGTCTCTCTCTCTCTCAAAAATAAATAAACATTTAAAACAATTAAAAATAAAATTTAAATTAAAAAAAAACCTTAATGTTTATTTTTGAGAGAGAGGGCAAATGGGGAAGGGGCAGAGAGAGAGGGAGACACAGGCTCTGAAGCAGGCTCCAGGCTCCAAGCTATCAGTACAGAGCCCAATGCAGGGATCAAACTCACAACCTGCAAGGTCACGACCTGAGCCCAAGTAGGATATGCTTAACCCCTTGAGCCACCCAGGCGCCCCTCCATATGGATTTTTTTTTAATTTTTTTAATGTTTATTTATTTTTGAGAGAGACAGAGACAGAATGCGAGTGGGTTAGGGGCAGAGAGAGAGGGCGACAGAGAATCCGAAGCAGGCTCCAGGCTCTGAGCTGTCAGCACAGATCCCGACGTGGGGCTCGAACTCACGAGCCGTGAGATCATGACCTGAGCCGAAGTCAGACGCTTAACAGACTGAGCCACCTGTAATAGGTCAACTTATAAGATATCAGAAAACTTATTGTATATAAGTTCAGCTTAAACTCACCTTTCATGAATAATTGAGATAAAAGGCTGATGTAGTTCCCTATTAGGGCTATCGGGAATTACTAACCGCCCTATCTCGCTTCTGTGACCTCGCCTGCTTGCTAAATAGATAACTTAGGATGCAAAACGCTCCCCCACCCCTTCTACCAAGATCTGGCCTAGGCAAGACCCACATGTAAAAAGTCATGTACTCGCTGCCCCGCGGCCCGGAGGCATCTTAGGTGTCTAACTATGATTGGTCATTTTATTTTTTTTTTTTTTTTTTTTTTAAACTTTTTTTTAACGTTTATTTATTTTTGAGACAGAGAGAGACAGAGCATGAATGGGGGAGGGTCAGAGAGAGGGAGACACACAATCCGAAACAGGCTCCAGGCTCCGAGCTGTCAGCACAGAGCCCGACGCGGGGCTTGAACTCACGGACCGTGAGATCATGACCTGAGCCGAAGTCGGCCGCTCAACCGACTGAGCCACCCAGGCGCCCCTATGATTGGTCATTTTAAACCCTCTTAGGACAAAGACCTTTAAATTGATAGGTTCCCGCCAAAACTAATGTCTATGTGTCACAGTATAATTGGCTACTGTGAAATGCTGTAAATTGTAATGGGTTAACCAAATAATGACATCTTCTGACTTGCTAAAATCCATAGAAGCTCACTGCTGCCTTTGTTCAGGGCCATTCTCTGCACTCTCCTCCTTAAGATCAGGAGATCAGGTTTGGCCCGGCCGTGAATAAAATCTTGCCTCGCTTCTATTCGGCGTCTGGTGGTTTTTTCGACAGCATCTGGTGGTTTCTTCAACAGCACCCTGTTTCACCACCCAGGCGCCCCTGGATTTTTTTTTTTAAATAAGGACAAGGACACTCAGTCATGTTGGATTAGGGTCCCACCCTACTTCGGTCTGACTTCTTCTTAACTAATTCTATCTGCAAAGGCCTTATTTCCAAGTGAGGGCACAGTCTGAGGTGCTGAGGGTTTAGGACGTCAACAGAGGAATTTGGACGACACCATTCGACCCATAGTACACGAGAAAAGAGCTGAATTTGAGGTCGGGAAACGCCAGTTCACATCCCAGCCCTGCCACCGGCTGGCTGTGTGATCCTGGTCAGTCATCTGAGGTGTGGTCTCTTTGCCCTCGTTTGTCAACGAGGAAGTAACCACCCCTGCCTCGGGGGGCTGTGTGAGGGACAGATGAATCATGTCTGCAAAAGCCCGGAGCTGATTCCGAAGGGCCGTGCTGGCTCTCGCTGGCTTGCCTCCCCGCCTTCTCTGGCTAAAAGTTCGGTCCGCAGAGGAAGATCTGACTTCTGGCATGAGCCAGCCTTCCTTCCCCCTCTTTCTTGAATTAAACTTTGTGGACGATCCTCTGGTTGGAAGGGGCCTCTTAGAGAGAAACTCCACCGCGGGCAAAATACCTTCGATTCCCTTAAAGGGAAAAAAAAAAAATCCCTTTTGGTCCACAGATGGGTAATTGTATTCACTGTTTCCAAATGTCAAAATGCCAGCCTGGGCCAGCTTTCCACTGAGATCAAACAGGCTCCCTGGGCCTCCTTTCTACTGATGTGGGTGTGCATTTAGCCACGGTGTAAAAGCTGATCTCCCAGCCGAGTGGGCTGGGCGGACTGCGCTGTTCACAGCCGAGATAGGGCGTCAACCCTCCTCCTGTGTGGGACCCCAGAAGTCAGGCCACTCCCAGGGAAACCCTTCCAGCTCCCCGAAACACAGTCTATCTTGCCGAAACCCAAGAAACAAAACCAGAAGCGTCCTCTTAACTAAGGCTGCTGCCGCAGTCAGAAGTGCAACACATAAGTGTATCAAATCAACACATTGTATACCTTAACCCGACACAATGTCACATATAAATTACATGTCAATTACAAAAAACAAAAGAACTGGGGCGTGTCTCCTGAAAATAATAAGTCAAGCAAGATTTTTCAGGCTAGGTTTTTAATTTTGCGATTAAACGCCAGACTAAGCCTTCATCGTCAATTGATATTTGTTGGTGCTTTTAGAAGTTAGCAACCCGGCAACCGAGGAGTGGGGTGGGAGATGTGCCCCGTGCCCATCCCTGGAGGGTGTGGAAGTTGCACTTCCTTTTCCCCAGGCATCCTGAGAGTGTGCTACCAAAGTTACACAGTGTCTTTATCCTAAGAAAGAATCAAACACTGGACAAGGTCAAAGATGGTCCTCGCAGCACTATTTACAATCGTACAGAATGCAAACAACCTAACTGTCCAATGATCACCTACAGCCTGACCCCCTGCCCCCCCCAAACCACCCCGGTCTCCCCTCCAGTGTTAGCTCATCTGGGAAGCCCCCTGGGCCCACCCTTCCCCCCCTCCCCCCCAGGATTCCTCTCTTGGCCCCATCACATCTCTTGCACACCTCTGGGATAGCAACTGCTACACTATGATCCTTTCTTTGGCGTGTTCCAGTCTTTTCTTTTCTTTTTTTATGTAAAATCTCCACCCAACATGGGGCTGGAACTTATCACCTGGAGATCAAGAGTCACATGCTCGGGGCGCCTGGGTGGCTCTGTCAGTTAAGCATCCCACTTCGGCTCAGGTCATGATCTTGCAGTTTGTGAGTTTGAGCTCTGCGTCGGGCTCTGTGCTGACAGCTCGGAGCCTGGAGCCTGCTTCGGATTCGGTGTCTCCCTCTCTCCCTGCACCTCCTGCACTCATGCTGTCTTCTCTCTCTCTCTCTCTCTCTCTCTCTCTCTCAAAAATAAAGAAAAAAAAAAAAGAGTCACCTGCTCTCCTGAGCCAGCCAGGTGCTCCTGCTTGTTCCTATTTTAACTCCTACCATAGCTCAGCAAATCACAGTAGGCCCGCCTACCACCTTCTTTTGTAAATAAAACTTGGGAGGGACACAGCCACCTCATTTTTATACATATTGTCTACAGTAGCTTTTGCAAAGGAGACCATATAACCCACAAACCCTAAAATGTTTACTCTCTGTCCCTTTGCAGAAAGAGCTGCCAAGACCTGAACTATACCATGAGTCCTTGGAAGAAAGAAAACGTCTTCTTTCTTTCCGCATCCTGTGACGCCTGTGTGGTGCAGGCACACTGTGCATCATACGTGTTTCCTGGGTGGGTCAATGAACCCGAGCTGCCCAACAGGCAATGGTTCTCACAAGTGTATGGGCATCAGTTTCACCCCGGTGCCTTTGTTAAAACGTTAAGTTTCCCAGCCACATTTCTGCAAGTCTGATTTGATCGTTCTAGGGGAAAACTAGGGAATATTCACTGTATTAATTACATGTTCCCAAGGCGACCCGGATGCTAGTAGACTTTAGCCCCGTCAGGAGACACTGATGGTGATCAGGCAGGTTTCTCGAAACACGGTGGCCTCGTAGCCTGCGACCTTCTGCTACTTGCTGGAGAGAAACATATGGAACTTCCCTGAAATGCAGAGCCAAACTCATAAGAACAAACAAAGGAAGAGTCCAGGGCACAAAAAGAGGCAGGTACGGAGAGCCAACACTATCCCATAAGTGCCCGGTGGCCACCCTGGGAGGAGGAGGTGAGGGGTTTGGGCAACTCAGAGACTGGGGTGGTAATGGGTAGCCGGGGTCAGGAGACAAGGCCTTAGCCCCACATGTGACAGCAAATGAGAATGGAGGGACCCACCAGAAAGCAGGGACCCTCGACGGACTGAACTTCAGCAAACGATGGATTATTAGAAAAGTCCTCCCACGGGGCGCCTGGGTGGCTCAGTCGGTTAAGGGTCCAACTGCGGGCTCAGGTAATGATCTCATGGTCCATGAGTTCGAGCCCCACGTCGGGCTCTGTGCTGACAGCCCAGAGCCTGGATTCTGCTTCGGATTCTGTGTCCCCCTCTCTCTCTGCCCCTCCCCCGTTCATGCTCTGTCTTAAAACTGAATAAACGTTAAAAAAAAATTTTTTTTTTGGTGGTTCCAACATGGCCAAGCTGACGGTGGAGGTTCGTGGCTCCAACGGGCTTTCTACAAGGGATTTATCAAAGATGTCCAGGAAGACTCCCTGTTTCTGAGAACAACTGGCAGCCAGAACACCAGGTTCCACTTAATGAAGTTAGATCACCACCACTGCCTGATATAAACAAAGAAATTAGTGAAGGAGACGAAGCAGAGGTATTCAAGAGCAAATGACCAGGAACCATGTGGATGGTGTTGGCCAAAGTTCGAATGATGAAAGGAGAGTTTTATGTCATTGAATATGCTGCTTGTGAGGCCACTTACAATGAAATAGTCCCATCTGAGCGACTTCGGCCTATCAATCAAAATAAAACTGTGAAAAAAAAAATACCTTCTTTGAATGCACAGTGGTTGTTCCTGAGGATTTGAGAGGGGCGTGTGCTAATGACAATGCACATAAAGATTTTAAGAAAGCAGTAGGAGCATGCAGAATTTTTTACCATCCAGAAACCACACAGCTCATGATACCGTCTGCCAGTGAAGCAAATGTGAAGACAGTAAACATTTTAAGTGACACGCATTTGCGAAGTATTCGTAAGAAGTTGATGCTCATGTCCGGAAATGAAGAGGCCGCTAAGCATTTAGAATGCACAGAACAACTTGCGGCAGCTTTTCATGAGGAATTTGTTGGGAGAGAAGATTGAACGGGCCTGGCAATAGGAACACACAGCAAACTAGGAAGATTCCTGGAGTTACAGCTATCGAGCTAGATGAAGATACTGGCACATTTAGAATCTATGGAGGGAGTGGTGATGCTGTAAAAAAGGCTAGAGGTTTCTTGGAATTTGTGGAGGATTTTATTCAGGTTCCTAGGAATCTTGTTGGAAAAGTAACTGGGAAAAATGGCAAAGCTATTCAGGAAATAATGGACAAATCTGGTGTGGTGAGGGTGAGAATTGAAGGAGACAATGAAAATCAGCCACCTAGAGAAGATGGTGTGGTTCCATTTGTATCTGTTGGCACGAAAGAAAGCATCGGAAATGAGCAAGTTTTTTAGAGTACCAGATTGCTTATCTAAAGGAAGCGGAACAGCTAAGAATGGAACGCCTGCAGATTGATGAACAGCTACGACAGATTGGTTCTAGGTCTTAGAGTGGAAGAGGCAGAGGTCGTCGGGGCCCTAATTACACCTCCGGTTATGGTACAAACTCTGAGCTGTCTAGCCCCCCTGAAACAGAATCTGAGCATAAAGATGGGCCGAGTGATTGCTCATTGGCAGGAGAAGATGATCGAGAGAGCCGACATCAGTGTGACGGGAGGAGACGCCCAGGAGGAAGAGGGAGAAGTGTTTCAGGGGGTCGAGGTCGTGCTGGACCAGGTGGTGGCAAATTCTCCATCAGTCCTGTGCTCAAAGATCCAGACGGCAATCCATACAGCTTACTTGATAATACAGAATCTGATCACACTGCACACACTGATGCCAGTGAATCTCATCACAGTACTAACCGTCGTAGGCAGTCTCATAGACGAAGGACTGATGAAGATGCTCTTCTGATGGACGGGATGACTGAATCTGATACCAATTCAGTTAAGGAAGACGGGCTAGTCACAGTTGCAGATTATTTTTCTAAAGCTGCGTCTCAGAGCAGACAAAGAAAGGTCCCAAGGGCAAACTTTGGCTAAAAACAAGAAAGCAGTGGCAAAAGACGTGACTGAAGAGTGTGGTCCTTCAGAAAAGGCAATAAATGGGCCGACGACGGCTTCTGGCGATGAAATTTCTAAGCTACGGCGTACTCCAGGAGAAGGAAAGATTAATACCTTGAAAGAAGGAAACACTCAAGAAGCAGCAGTCCCGAATGTGTTTCACAAACTGAAGAAGTTCCTACTTTCCAGTTCTTTCACATTACATTTTACAATAGTGCTTGGACAAGCTGGCCAAAGATAGACTCTGGATCGCCGGTCTTTACATCACACTTTCAGTTCCTCCATTTGGAATCCAGAAAGGGGAGGGATCCTGAAGAAATCATACGTTAAACATACTTTGACGCCTACTGTGTTATAAAATATATCATCAGATGTGCCTTGAGAATAGTATATGTAACATTAAAAAAAGTTGCTGGGGGGCGCCTGGGTGGCTCAGTCGGTTAAGCGTCCGACTTCGGCTCAGGTCACGATCTCACGGTCCGTGAGTTCGAGCCCCGCATCGGGCTCTGTGCTGACAGCTCAGAGCCTGGAGCCTGCTTCAGATTCTGTGTCTCCCTCTCTCTCTGACCCTCCCCTGTTCATGCTCTGTCTCTCTCTGTCTCAAAAATAAATAAACATTAAAAAAAATTAAAAAAAAAAAGTTGCTGGCTATAAAAAAAAATTTTTTTTTTTTAAAGAAAGTAAAGTCCTCCCACAGACCCAGAGGAGTCGACCGACAAGCAGGTCTCTCTCAGCCACATCATCCTTTAAGAACCCGTGCCTGTAACCCTCGGGCACTCGTACTCCGTGTTAGCAGTGACACCCCCCACGTGCCGAAGAACCTGAAGCCGACGAGCATCGACCAAAAAGGCCAGGCTAACCGGGATCAAAAGCCACTCTTTTCTGGTTGTTTTAGAAATTAAGCTAGGGGCGCCTGGGTGGCGCAGTCGGTTAAGCGTCTGACTTCAGCCAGGTCACGATCTCGCGGTCCGTGAGTTCGAGCCCCGCGTCAGGCTCTGGGCTGATGGCTCGGAGCCTGGAGCCTGTTTCCGATTCTGTGTCTCCCTCTCTCTCTGCCCCTCCCCCGTTCATGCTCTGTCTCTCTCTGTCCCAAAAATAAATAAATAAATTAAAAAAAAAAAAAAGTTGAAAAAAAAAAAAAAGAAATTAAGCTAGTCGCCGGGGGTTGAGGGGGGTGGGTGTCGGGGGGCACCTGGAAGAAACACGTGCAAAATCCCCTTGGAAATGCAGCTGCCAAGTGTATCCACTGAAAATGAGTTCACACTACACAATTACAAAGCCACGGGAGCTGCTCGGCAGACACAACCGAGTGCGAATAACGGAACCACGGAATTCTGCTGTTTCTCACCACCTTCTCGACCCCACCAGGTCCCAGCCTGCATCCCCCCCGCCCCCCGCCCACCTGGGACAGCTGCTTTTTTTTTTTTATGTTTATTTATTTTTGAGAGAGAGACAGAGCACGCGAGCAGGGGAGGGGCAGAGAGAGGGGGAGACAGAGGATCCCAAGCAGACTCTGTGCTGACAGCAGAGAGCCCGATGTGGAGCTCGAACTCACAAAACATGAGATCCTGACCTGAGCCAAAGCCGGGGGTTCAACGGAGCCACCCAGGCACCCCTGCAGCATAATCTGCTCAAAATCCCCTGGGGCGACTCCATTTCAAGCAGAGTAGAAAGGGGAGGCTTGACATCTCCAGGCCCTCACTGCCTCTTGGACCCCCACCTACCCCTCACTGCAGGCCCAGAGGCAGCTCGTTCTCCTCAAACACCCCCCCTCTAGCTGCTACGCATTTAACTTCTTCAACCCGCTTGTTGTCTCTCTTCCCTGCTATACTGTGAGCACAAGTCAGGAGCATTGTGTGTTTTGTTCTCGCTGTGTTCCTGGCACCTGAAACTGTGCCTGGCACACACTAGGTGCTCAATATGTGTTGAATGAATGAATGAACGAACACAATAGGACAAAAACACTACAGAATTTTAATAGGAGTAACTCGATCATATTAATGTTTAGAAAAATCACTCCTCACATGAAAACCATGACTATTGTTCCCCCACCTGCTGTCTGCGTGTATCGATTTAATTGACACAGATACGTCCCCTTGTGAGGTCAAGGAGACGTGAGCTGTTTTTGTTTTTTTTTTATTTTTTTTTAACGTTTATTTATTTTTCAGAGACTGAGAGGCAGAGCATGAGTGGGGGAGGGGCAGAGAGAGAGGGAGACACAGAATCTGAAGCAGGCTCCAGGCTCTGAGCCGTCAGCACAGAGCCCGACTCGGGGCTCAAACTCACAAACCGTGAGATCATGACCTGAGCCAACCGACTGAGCCACCCAGGCACCCCGGAAGTGAACTGTTTTTATCTGTACTTCCTAGACTAGTAGACAGAGGTCCAGGGACCTTACTGTCTCGCCCAACTTCATATAAGCAGTGGGCCCCCATTGGACGCAGGCTTCGAGATACCTCGCCCGACCACCTACTTGGTTACCTGCCGATCTGGCCCTAGTTTCAAGTTTCGGGGTGAAATCTCTCTTGACACATGGGGGATTTGGAGCTGAAAAGCTAAAATCAGGTGTTCCTTAAAGAATAGTCCCAGGGACGAAAGGTCATTTAATGAGGTGTCTGTCTCATGGCTGGATTATGCACACAGATATCTCACCCCGGAAGGGCATGACGTGGGAAGTGGCTGCCTCTTTAGCATCAATGCTAATGTGGTTGAGTTGAGGTGGGAAGCCCACCCGATGGGACAAAGAAACCCTGGACCCCAGCCCAACCTCACCCCGTAACCTCCACCCCCGCAGATTCCCTGACAAAGAAGCAGAAGCTGAGACTGAAGGGACCCCATGTCCATTCCAGCTCTCAAATCCTATGTTTGAGGAGTTGCTGGTTGAGCTCGAGAGACCAAAGGGCTGGTTCGCTTCATCTAGTGGACACTCTTCTGACCATGTCCCTCTGTGTGACATGAACCCAAACACGGCTCTTGGCGTCCCCAGTGACCCCGGAAACCCCCAGAGCCCAAAGCCCAGCGTCACGGGGAGACGCGCGAAATTACCACCCCAATAATGACACGCCATTTACTGACCTAGCACAGAAGGCCTGCTGGAGGCTCCGTGTCTAAGTTCTGGGTTCAAATCTTGGCTCGACCTCTGACTGGCTGGGCAGCCCTCAGCCGACCGGCCAGCCTTCCACCTCAGCTCCCTCATCCACAGTCACAACCAGGCGGTGGCACCGAGACGACTCAGGGAGAGTGGCACCAGGGAGCACTGGGGACCCACGGGGGGCAAAGTGTGTCTGCGAAATGTGGATCGTTGGGACGCCCCGGGGGACTCACAGATGCTGCGAAGAGGGGGATCGTCACCGGCTCACCCTCTGCTGTGCCCTGACTCTGGGGCTCTGACGCCCGGCCTGAGCCCGCCGGGACCACAATGCATCTGTGCTTTTGGCACAAGGCGTGTGGTTTTCACAACACAGACTGCGGAGAAATGGAGGGGACAATTTGCAAACGGCCACGTCCGAAGGCCCTGACAAACGGTGGTGGATTTTATTGGGGAAATGTGATTTGTAAACAGAGCTCTATCCCGGGAACGCTCCCTCGGGCTTGTCACGCAGCACAAAGGCCCTGCCACCCGCCCTGCTCTCCCCCAGCCCCTGCTCCCTGTCGCCCGTCACGGGCCTGCCCGGCTGGCTCATTCGGGCTCCCTGCTGGAGTGCTCCCCTCCACCTGAGGGTCGGTCTCTGCTTACAACTGACCTTCCTGAGGTGAGCCCCCCAGGTTTGCTGTCTCAGCCCCTCATGGTGCCTATCACGCCGGCCACGACTTGGCTGTTAATGTGGTTTAGCCTCTGTCATTCCTACAAAGTCATAGCCTTCAGGAGGTGTCCCCCACACCTGTCCTGTCACGGCTCAGGTTCCAAACCGCCAGATGAATGGATGAATACGTGAGGAAGAGGGGGGCCAACACTCTGGGAGCTTCTCCTGTGTGCTATGCCCTCATTTCCTCCTGCTTACTGGGGGGGGGGGGGGGGGGGGGGGAGGTTGTGGTGCTTACAGACCAGAAAGCACAGACGAGAAAACGGCACAGGGTCTCCTGAACCACGAAGTGGGGCCCCTCTGTGACCTCTTGCCCCTCCATCCCCTGGGGCTCGCGTAGAACCCCTGACGTCGCTGGAGTCACCCCGAAGGGCATCCCCACGTGGTAGCCAGACGACGGACCCAGGGTGGGAGTAAAGTTGCGGGCACGTGGGGACACTCATGGAACATGAGCTCCCTTTCCGGCTCAGCTCTGGGTGGCCTTGATTGTGTCACACACACTCACAAGTGTGGGGGCGATTGTGGGGAGCGGGGTGGGGGGGCCTTGCTCCACTTCACCAGGCCCGGTTGGTGAGGCCGGAGGAGGCAGAGAGGGGTGAGGAGGGGCGGGCCGGGCCTGAGCGCTAAGGTGACTTGAGGGTCTCTCACTGGGGCAGACAGGTCTTAGCCATGTGTGCCCCCCCGTCCCGGGAATTTGAGGGAGTTACTGAGCCTTCAGTGTGAGCACAATGGCAACCCGGGAAGCCAGCAGAAGGGAAAACAAGATTACACAAATCCCATCGGCTCATGGACTCGTGGGGTTAATGAGGCTTGAGGCCTGCCACTCGGTGCTCAAAGAAATTAACTGTGGCCCCAGTGCCCACCTCACGTGGCCGGACATGGAGCCCCAGATCGCACATTTGTGGACCAGCTCTTAACACGCTGGCCTTGACTGTGGCCTTGAGGGACAGTCTTCCTCCTTCCTTCCTTCCTCCCATCCAATACTGAGCAGTTAGTCCTCTCCTGAAAAATGTACCTGTGGCCTGTCTGGCCTTGACAGGTAGTATATGATAGGTACGATAATCATGATGACCGACAGTCGAGTGCTTACTATGGGCCACTCTCCTGCTGTACACCAGATAACACTCAAACAATCTTACAAGATAGGGACTATTATTATCCCATTTCACAGATGAGGAAACAGAGATGGGAGGGATATACTTTGGCAGGATACAGAGCCAGGATCTGAACCCAGTGTGGGGATCTCAGTGCGGGGCCCAGGAGCAGAGGCCAGCTCTATGAGCATTGGGACAGATACCACAGAGGAGGCTCTGGGCTAACTCTTCATCCCTCTGAGTCTCAGTCCTCTGCCTGATTAGCAAGTATAGGAAGCCCTGCCTCACAAGACCGAATAAGGATTAGAAGTGGAAATGCGTGTGGAGTGGGGACCCCAGGACATGACACAAAGTGGTGCAGAAGAATGGCGTGAACCCACAGCCCTCGCAGTCTGACAGCCCACAAAGGCAAGACGGGACACAAGGTCAAGGTGCAAAGAGGCCTAGTGACTCTGGGAGTCAGATAGCCCTGGGATTGGAAGCCTTGCCCACTCACCAACCGTGGTTGGTTGGACCCAACTGCAAATTCCTCAATAGTAAGGATCTGGCTGTAGGCCCCTTAATCTGTTTAATAATGCCCAGCCCAGGGCCTGGGCAACATAGGTTGCTGGATGAATGGTGGATGGATGGGTGGAGGGGTGGCTGGGTAGATGAATGGATGGATGAATGGATGGATGATACATGGATGGATGGATGGATGGATGGATAGGTGGAGGCGTGGCTGGATGGATGGAGGAGTGGCTGGGTAGATGGATGTGTAGATGGATGGATGATGCATGGATGGATGATGGGTGGCTGGGTAGATGGATGGGTGGATGGATGGCTGGTGCATGGATGGAAGGATGGGTGGAGGGGTGGCTGGGTAGATGAATGGATGGATGGATGGATGGATGATGCATGGATGGATGGATGGATGGATGGATAGGTGGAGGCGTGGCTGGATGGATGGAGGAGTGGCTGGGTAGATGGATGTGTAGATGGATGGATGATGCATGGATGGATGATGGGTGGCTGGGTAGATGGATGGGTGGATGGATGGCTGGTGCATGGATGGAAGGATGGGTGGAGGGGTGGCTGGACGGATGGACGGATGGCTGGGTAGATGGATGTGTAGATGGATGGATGATGGATGGATGGATGATGGTTGGCTGTGTAGATGGATTGGTGGATGGGTGGATGAATGGATGACGATTGATGGATGGGTGGGTGGATGACTGGAGAGATGGATGGATAGGAAACATGAACACAAGAATGGATGGATGGATGATGGGTGGATGGGTCGATAGATGGGTAGATGGATGGATGGATGGATGATGGGTGGATGAGTAGATAAATGGGTAGATGGATGGATGATGGGTGGGTGAATGGATGGATCAATAAATGGATGGATGGATTAACGGATGCACACATGCATGGGTGGGTAGATGGATGGATGATGGATGGATGGATGGATGGATGGTGGATGGACAGATGATGGGTAGACGGATGGATGGATGGAGAGATGGGTGGATGGGAAGCATGGACACAAGGATAGACAGATGGGGTTGGGCAGATGGGTGAAGCATGGGTGGATACATGGATAGACGATGGAAAGAAGAATGGAAGAGTGGATGAAAGTGTGGATGGGGGGCGCCTGGGTGGCTCAGTCGGTTGAGCGTCCGACTTCGGCTCAGGTCACGATCTCGCGGTCCGTGAGTTCGATCCCCGCGTCGGGCTCTGTGCCGACTGCTCAGAGCCTGGAGCCTGTTTCGGATTCTGTGTCTCCCTCTCTCTCTGACCCTCCCCCGTTCATCCTCTGTCTCTCTCTGTCTCAAAAATAAATAAACGTTAAAAAAAAATTTAAAAAAAAAAAAAAAAAAAGAAAGTGTGGATGGACAGAATTTCAGAACCAAGAAGGGCTGATCAGTTCAATGTACTTCTTCCTCTTCAAGTGAGCAAAGACCTGAAGTGACTTGCTCAAGACCACACTATTAATTAATAACTTTCACCCTGCCCTTCCTTCCTTTGAGTTTCCTGGTGTCATTTATCACTTGGGTTGTGACTTAACTTGCAGCAGAGAATGAGGATCATATCACCCGTGGTCCCTGGCCCACGCCATGGTGGTGCTGCCTCATTTAACCTTCACGGGGAATCCTTCATCTCCTCCAAAGGCTATACTCTCCCCACTCCTCTGGAGCAGCCACCCCACCTGGTTCAAGTTCAGTACTGCTAAGGGCAACAGTAATCATCATCCCTATCAGTTATTGAGCCTTTACCCGCTGTCATATTTAAATGAGCCTTCGTGAAGATAACAACAATGATCGTGTCAGTAATAGCCACAGCTAACATTTACTAGGACTTACAGTGTCCCAGACATTGTGCTTAGCACTAACTCAACTCAGTGAGTTGACTCTTTACAGATGGGGAAACCAAGGCACAAAAGGGGGGAGTGGCTTCCCTAATGCCACACACCTTGAAACTCAAGAACCCAGATTGGAACTTGACTCCAGGCTTATTCACCTATCCTCTTTCTCACACTGGCTCCCGAGAGCTCCCAGATTCCAGACAGATAAAGCCCCCTTCTCACTGTCAGCTGCACCTCTTTGAGAGATTTCACAGCGTTTTCTACTCAGTTTCTCATGAATCCTCACAAAGCTGGGAGAGCAGGTCCAGATGAGTCCTGCCCTCACCTGAACACTAAATCACCCACCTCCAGGTACTGGAGGACTTGAGGTCAGCAAGCTTGGATTCCACCCCTAATTCTGCCACTAACTGGCTGTGCAATATAAGGAAAGTCAACTGAGTTTCTCTGAGCCTCCTAATTTACAGGTAAGGCTCACTCTGCCTTTGAGGGTTATGGTTTGCTGGGGAGAGAGAACAAATTCCAAAGCCAGGGTTTTTCAAAGTCATCCTGGGGGCTCAGATGCCTTGACACCTAAGTGTCAGAGAAAGGCAGTTTAAAAAGGAGCTGCCTTCATAAAAAGGAGGGGGCAAGGAGCCTTGAAGCCCACTGGAAGATCCCTCACCTGTGAAGTTTCTGCAAGCGCTGAGAGGAACTTTACCAGCAGCTCAGGACGCTGGGCCGCTGGGCTGCCCAGCCTCAGGAGAGGAGGCGGGGCCACAGGGGAGGGGGCAGGGCCACAGAGAAGGAGGTGGGGCCACAGGAGAGGAGGCGAGGCAGAGATGCCATGCCCCTAAGGCTCTTATTCAAACAGCAGAAGAAACTGTCTTAATATTGGCTCGGCTGCCAAGGCCACCAGGGCCTCCTGCAAGCTTGTCATTCCAGGAGCTGAGAACCACACGTCCCCACAATAGCAAGGAGCTCTGCCAGCCAGGGCACTTCAAAGACGCTGACGTGTCTTTGGGGGCCACAGTGACTCCTGCAACCTGCACGGAACAGATGTTGCACCCTGAAAGAGCTGCTTTGGACAAGGAAAAGTTAGTAGTGCAAACAGGAGCTGGGAACTGGGGGAAGCCCCCAGGCCAAGGTCAGGGCCTGGCTGCAGGAAAATTGGTGAGGCGGCAGAATCCACCCGCCACCCTGGTCTTTTGGACTCAGAGCCAGTGAGCTCTTTCCTCAGTCCCCACTGTTTCTGCGGACGGCCACTCTGTGCCCCTTACTGTCCACTGGACAGGGCGAGTAGCTAGGTTAGCACAGGCTGCTTGCACCAAAGGGAAGGAGTCTAGCCTTTGAGACACCTGGCTCAAATGACATCAGTGCCCCACCAAGGCACATGACACCCTAGGAGGCCACTGCAAATGTCCTCAAAACACCTCAAAGGATGTCCATCTCTCTGGCTGCAGGGGCTCCACTGGCTTGGCTAGTGGGGTGAGTCAGGAACAATGGAAACTGACACTCTAGGAGCCACCTCAACCAAGGAGGGTCAAACCCGGGGCCCCGCCCCCTGTGGGCCAGGTCAGGGGTGCCTTCTACACCCGCTCTCAGAGGCGCTGGGGGAATGAGTCCTGGTATCCCCGCAAGTCACTCCTGCATTGTCTCCCTCTCTCCTCCTGTTTCAGTTCCCTCCCCTCGGATCACAGTAATTACCGGAATCAAGTCCTCATCTCGGGATCTGCTTTGGGGAAACCCACACTTAGACACAACCCTGTGAGCAAAGGTGGCACAGGGGAGTCCCAGGTCACCCCGGTCCTTACTTCTAAGTCATTTCTCAGCTCCTCCTGTCACTCCACCTCCTTTTAATTATCTGGATACTCTCCTGGAGGTACATATTCCCAATTCCATCCTTGCATTGTTGTGGGGATTAGACCTTGACATCATTTTCCAGACTCCCCACATCATGTTCTCTGCCTGGAGTTATTCAGGGGGATGCTGTTCTCTGGGCCCCAGGTGAAGGCAGCTCCTTCCCTTTGAGGCAGCCCTTCTGGTGACAGAATTGCCAGTGTGCCTCCTTTTCATTTATCTTGCTTACTTCCAGAAATTTCTATGGCACATCAGCCCTACGAAGAAGGCGGGACCAAGAAGGAAGAGTCAGTGATGACCCCGTGTGCCTGGATTGGGCCAGTGGGTGGATGGTGATGTCACTCAGCCAAAGATAACTCACGGGGTGAAGGGAAGGTTGAGTTTAAAATGCCAGAAGATGACCTGGAAGCGATGTCCATGGAGGGGTAGAGCTATGGAGCTCAGTCTTGGCTGAGCTAAGAGATTTCCACCACAAGGTTGGTGGGGTAAGCCATCAAGGGAATGGGATTCCCCAGATCCAGGACCTGACTCAGGTTTCGAGGGGCCAGGAGCTTATACAATTTCTGGAGGGGGATGCTTATTAAGAAACAAACCTCACAAAATTATGAAAACAAAATTTCAAGCTCTCTCTTGGCACCTTGGAAGGGACCCATGCAAATGAAGGATGCCAAAGCCCATCCTTGTTAATGTCGTAGTAAATCCACCTCTGAGTCGGGGGCTAAGAAACAGGTACCTTCTAGTGAAAGTACTTTCTAACTTCTGTCTCCATCACTAGAGTCTGGGCATGTTGAGATCTGGAATTATGGCAGGTTCACCTGTGACCCCAGGGCCTTGAAGAGTGAATGACTCTATGAGCAGAGTTCAGTGCAGGAAGCAGAAATGTGTGTAAGTCTTTTTGTAGGAAGGTATTCAGTATGACGAAATAGGTGCTTACACCTATTTGTTGGATGAGCTGCTGGTGTCATGGGCCGTTCGCTGCCCTTTCAGCTTCAAGGTCACCTCACCCCTGTTTTGATTCTGAACTCAAGAAACAGCAGGACATCCCTGCGGATGAACCCCCACCCCACAGCCCACACTCACGAACTGAGAGGCAGGGAATGGGACACAGAGCGTGGTCACTGGAGAAGCTCATGTCTGCCAGAGTCTGCCCATCAGCTACCACCGCCACAGAAAAAACTTCTGCTTTCCAAATCTTGCACAAGTTTGTCTTGTTGGCAGAACCTGAATTAAATCCAGAACCCTAGAAGCAAGGGAGTCTTGTAGTTTTTATCCATCCATCCCCTGGGAAGTAGCAGGGTGGGGAAGATCATGAGAAGGGGTACTAATGAATGAGAGGTGCTTACAGAAAGTGCCAAAGGCAACGACACAGAACGGGTATTATCTTAGTTATCTATTGCTACAAAGCAAATTACCCCAAACTTAGTAGCTTGAAACAGCCTTTATTATTTCATGGTTTCTGTGGGTCAGGAATCCAGGCATAGCTTAGCTGGGTGCTCTGCTTCATGGTCTCTGGCTGGATGCTATCAAGGGACCAGCCCACGGGCTGCGGGCTCATCCGAAGGCTCCACCGGGGAAGGGTCTGCTCACTCAGCGAGTGTTGGCCGCATTCGGTTCCTCGTAGGCTGTTGACTGAGGCCTCAATTCCTCACTGGTGGTTGGCCAGAAGCCACCCTCTGTTTCCTGCCAGGTGGGCCCCTCTCCCCCAGGCCAGCTGACTTCACTGAAGGGTGCAAGCCAGGAAGTCAATAGAAAGAACCTGCTAGCAAGATGAAAATCAGTCTTTTAGAGCCTAGTGATGGGAGTGGCATCGGGAGGTGCCTGGCTGCCTCACTCCATAGAACATGTGACTCTAGATCTCAGGGTCCTGAGTTCAAGCCCCACATTGGGTATAGAGATTACTTAAAAAAAATAAATAAATAATGGGGTGCTCGGCAGCCAGTCTGTTGAGTGTCTGACTTTGGCTCAGGTCATGATCTCGTGGTTCATGAGCTGGAGCCCCGCATAGGACTCTCGGCTGTCAGCACAGAGCTCGCTTCGGATCCTCTGTCTCCCTCTCTCTCTCTGCCCCTCCCCACTCTCTCTCTCTCTCAAAAATAAACATTTTTAAAAAAGAAGTGACATCACATCATCTTTACCAGATTCTAATGTTAGCAGTGAGTCCCTAGGTCCAGCCCCCACTCAAGGGGAGGGGCTTATGCAGAACACGCACACTGGGAGGTGAGGGTCACCAGGGGCCGGGTCTGGAGGCTGGCTACTCTCGGTGCCAAGCAAACACTTGGTGAACACCTGAGTGAAGAGAGGAAAAAGAAGGAGAGAGAGAGGCCGATGTCCCAGAGGAAGGCCATCTGGTTGCCCCCACACGGCCCCACACAGTCACAGTGTCCTGATGGAGTCACCCGGCTCAGAGTCCCCAGAGGAGATGAGCCTGGGCGCGGCCAGAGGACAGACTGGGGACCACCTCACTGGCCCATACGTATGACACGGATGGATAAAGCTCAAGCAAGTATCCTTTACAAGAAGACCGCTAACTGCCACGTGGACCAGAAGTTCGAATCAGCTGGATGCATCGACGTAGTCACCGCTGTCTCAGTTTGACTTCGTCTTGCCTTCTCCTCTGCTAAAACTCTGCCTCCTTCTGGCCCTTTTGTCCATTTTACGGCCCCCAAATCGGCATGGCAGACAGTTGTGACTGAGGAGGGTCATTCAGGCTGCCACACGCGCGTGCTGCTCTGTCCCGGGCGCCGTGTTTGGCAACCGCAGCACAGTGGGAAGGACGCAGCAGGCAGGGGTCGCAGCGCGAGCACACACGCTTGTCAGCGTGCGGTGTGATCAGAGACAAGCACGGAGAAGGAGCCCTGGACTCCAACCTGGGGACACAGAGAGGCTTCCCGCAGGAAGTGACTCCGAAGATGTGTCTCAGTGCCTGAGTCAGGATTGGGTCCGAGGAAGAGCGGACTGGGACATTCCAGGCAGAGGACATAATGTGGCAAAGGCCAGGGGGTGAGACACAGACACGCAGCAAGTAGAAAGGTGCAAATCAGGCTTTTGAAGGGAGTTGCACGTCTACGCCACGTTCTCCAGCCTGTCCCCCTGGAACATCCTTCATAAAGAATGTAGTGTTTTCAGTTCAGGAATTCGAGCCCCACGTCGGGCTCTGGGCTGACCGCTCAGAGCC
Organism: Panthera tigris; assembly: GCF_018350195.1. Lineage (NCBI taxonomy): Eukaryota > Metazoa > Chordata > Mammalia > Carnivora > Felidae > Panthera > Panthera tigris. The sequence continues at coordinate 197,971,461 of NC_056663.1, read as the reverse complement.
TGGAGCCTGCCTCGGATTCTGTGTCTCCCTCTCTCTCTGCCCCTCCCCTGCTCACACACTCTCTCTCAAAAATAAATAAACATTAAAATATATATATATTTCTAAAAAAGAATGTAATGTTTTGAGACACCTTGTTTAGTCTTTGTTTAGCCAAAGACTAATAGACACTTACCCGTAATGAAGGTTTGAAAGACTAGGACATCAGCCAATGGAAAGAAAAGAGTCGGTTCCTACAACTTTCAAACTTCCTTTTTTTTTTAATTTTATCTATTTATTTTGAGAGAGAGAGAGTATACGCAAGCAGGGGAGGGGCAGAGAGAGAGAGGGAGAGAGAGAATCCCAAGCAGACCCCACACTATCAGTGCAGGGCCCGAGGTGGGGCTCAAACTCATGAACCGTGAGATCATGACCTGAGCCGAAACCAAGAGTCGGTCGCTTACCCAACTGAGCCACCCAGGCGCCCCCCACCCGCCCGCTACTGCTCTCAAAGATCAGAGGGCATCTTCGCCCCGGAAGGAGAAAACAGCCTCTCTGCACCTCAGTGTTTCCATCTGTAAATGGGGCTGATTATACTTTATACCTCCCGGCTCACCAGGGATTCATAAGAACTAAGAACTTGGTTCCAGGGCAAAGTGACTTTCTCAGGAGCGATCCTCTCCTTTCAAGGGCGTTGAGGCCCTCAGGATGAAAGAAAACGCACATGTAAAATTGTAAAATTCTACGATTCTCTAAGAACAAAGTGCCCTGACCAACTTGCAGGCTTATGAACAGGAGGCTCCCTTGAGGCAAAAGCAGAGGGGAGTGAGGGGGGGAGAGAGCCCCGTACCAATGAGGAGGCTTATAAAGGCAGGAATAAGGAGGGGAAAATAAATGACACCACCGATAATGGAATACGCCATGTCAGCGACATCGGTGTTTACAAAGCAACTTAGATGATGGGCGAACACTCTCGACAGAATAGGAAGAAAAGAAAAGATAACGAGACACAAAATTGCACGCACGGAGTCGTGAGAATTACCCAAAGAAAATAGGCGTGCAGAGGGAAGGAAGTGCAAGGAACTTTGCGTAAAGGAAACATCCAGGTCATGGAATCACAGCATTGTAGTTTACGTGCGGTTCTTCAAATGTGCCTGATTTTCTCGGGAGGGCATGTTACGCTTTGAAGGCAGAAAAATGTTTTGAAATGATGCTAGCAGAGCAGGCAGAGGAGGAGGAGGGAAATGGATGAAGGCTGGAAAGAGGAAGGGAGGAATGTACTGGAAAGGAAGAAAGGCAGGTCCCTTCCCCGAACACTGCGCTCGCCGATGGCCATGTGCCGGGCACAGCATAGGCTTTGTGGCAAACAAAATAATAAGATGAAGACAGACTGACAGACTGACCCCGGGGCTTCGGTCTGGAAAGCAGCAGCCTGTCTGAGCACCTATGAGGTGCCCCAGAGCCAAAGGGAAATCAGGGCGGTGGGGAGGTGGGGTCTAGGGAGATCCAGGAAGGCTTCCTGTAGGAGGCAACGGAGGAGACAGACATCCCTGAGAAGACTTATTGTCGACTTTTGTCACAAAAGGCAGTTAACTAGGCCAGCTGACACACGGTTCTAAACACCGGCCTGCCCATTCTCATCTCTGTGGGTTACGAGGCTTATTTTTCAACATCCTCACGTTTGAATCGTGTTCCCTATTTTTTTTTAACGTTTATTTCTTTTGAGAGGGAGAGAGAAAAAGCGCGAGCAGGGGAGGGGCAGAGAGAGGGAGAGCATCCCAAGCAGCTTCCACACGGTCAGCGCAGAGCCCAACTCGGGGCTTGAACTCGCGAACCAGGAGGCTGTGCCCCGAGCCGAAATCCAGAGTCAAGGCGGTTAACCGACTACGCCACCCAGGCGCCCCTACACGTTCTCGTCCATTTTCTCAGCACACGTGATTGAGGGTCTGCTGTGTGCCAGCCGCGGAGGACAAAACGGTGAGCAAAGCAGACACAATCCTGCCCCCACCACCACCACCCGGAGCAGAGGGTGTAACGAGCGGCACGCACACTAATTCAAGAATGACACCTGTTGGTGCAAAATCATGTCACCAGAGCGCCAAACGTGGAGGGCCGACTCGCGGCCTCCACCAGCAAGGCCGTGGCGGTCCTACATCTTACCCTCCCCTCCTACCTGCCCTTCATCTCCTGCCCGTGAAAACCCCCATCGCCCCTCCAGGACTTTCCCGCGCCCTCCTCCATAGTAGAAAGTTCCACCGCCCCTGTAAGTCACAACGACGGTCTCAAGTCACGAAGGCCTAGTCCCAGGTAATAACCAAAATTCAGAACTCACTTGAAACTTGGGGTTTCCCGTTCCCCAGGCTGGGCGGGCTCCAGACGGGGCGCCTGTCCCGGGAAGGTGGGGTTCAAATCGTTTTCGCTTCCTGCGCCCCGACTCCTCGCCGTGCTGGCCACTCTTCCTGACTCCACCAGAGCTGAGGCGCAGAGAAGGAAGGTAAGGGACAGAGTCGTGCGTACTGCGTCTCCGCCCGCTGCGGGCGCCTGGCCAGACCCAGAGCTGACCGTCCTCTGCTCGGTTGCCACAGGTCCCTGCAGCTTCTTCCGGCGACAGGTGCCAGAGCTCTGTGTCCCGGCGGCAGGGGCACACGGCAGGCCCTCGGGTGATGCTTTGGGTGTCCTTTCACCCGGTTGGCGTTTGTAGGCAGCGTTCCCCGATCTCCAGCCCAGGGGACCAACATCTGTCTCCAAAGACGACTTCCGATTTCTACTCTCTTGACCCTTTTTATTGTCCTTGCCTTGGATTAAGGCTCCAATAGTCACATGACCCGGTTCTTGACTCTTTCCTTGGAATGTGAGCATCTTGGCGGCCGTGGTGAGGGGAGGGCCCATTCTCCCGAATTCTATGGCTATCTGAGAAAGTCCGCCTTGGCACCTCAGATATGACGTGGGACTACAGGGCCCATCACAGTGCCCAGCAGGGAGCAGGCGCTGAAGAAATATGTTTTTGAGGGGGGCCTGGGTGGCTCAGTCGGGTGAGCCTCCAGCTCTTGATTTTGGCTCGCGGCTCGTGGGATGGATCCTGGCACCCGGCTCTGTGCTGACATCGTGGGGGACGGCTTGGGATTCTCTCTCTCCCTCTCTCTCTCTCTCTCTGCCCCTCCCCTGGTCACATGTGTGTTCTCTCTTGCTCTCTCTGAAGATAAATAAATAAGCATTTGAAAAAAGAAGCACTTTGGGGCACCTGGCTGGCTCAGTCGGTTGAGCGTCTGACTTCAGCTCAGGTCACGATCTCACCATCCGTGAGTTCGAGCCCCGCGTTGGGCTCTGTGCTGACAGCTCGGAGCCTGGAGCCTGCTTCGGATTCTGTGGCTCCCTCTCTCTCTGCCCCTCCCCTGCTCATGCTCTGCCTCTCTCTCTCTCTCTCTCAAAAATAAAAAAAACATTAAAAAAAAAGAAACATTTTTGAGGCAATGAGTGAACAACATGCTAACACGTTCAGTCAGCCTAATGGTTTATTTCTTTTTGTCAGTCAATTCACTGATATCAGCACAGTTTGCTTTCCTTTGTGATTTTGGTGAAGGGAAGGACAAGGCATCATATCACTACCTAGTTGGGCCCACCTAAGGAGGGAGTGATGGATTAGAGGGGAAGTGAAGGGGGAACAGCATGGGCAGGAAGAGGGAACAGCCCGAACGTAGGCTCTTGAGCATTAGTGAATAAGTGAACGAAACCGAAGTAAGGGGGAGAGAATGGTGACCAAAAGAGCGGCTCTTAACAGTATGTGCTGAACAGTTACCTTGTGTCAGGCTCTGTTCGAAGTTCTTCCCTGGTGAGGAAACTGAGGCAGAGAGAGTTAAAGCGTCCGGCCCAGGTATTAGAAACGGCCTGCACATTCACCTCCAGGGACTGATGATAAAACCCAGGGCGTGACATCTGAGGATGGGGCAAACGATAACCAGAGCGCCAAAGTGCGTCTATCTCACGGTGGCCGGGACGGAGCGCCCGGCGGGCAGAGCAAAGTGCATAGGAAGGCCAGGGCGGGGCGGCTGGGGAGCGAGGGACAGGGTGTTCTTGCCCCACGTCTGTTTTGACCTTCGGGGTTTTGATCCATGTGATTCCGTTCGCTATTGCCACCAAAAGGCTTCGGTTGAAAGAAGGGAATAAAAAACATCAAGGTCCTTGCCCTGTCTCTGGCGGCCAGTGGCAGAGCTGGGAGTTCGGTGCAGGCGGTCAGGCCCTGTAGGCGGTCAGGGCCTCCGGGGGCAGGCGGCCGGGCCCCGCAGCCTGGGCCCTCATCCCTCTTCCTGATGCAGGCAGGGCTGGGGAAGCCCGGCCGGGAAGAGGTCGGCTGCCTGGACGGACCACAGGAGCTTGTCAGGCCGCCACCTTCCTTTGTCACCTCTGACCTGCGGCCAGAGGTCCCTTCTGTCCCAAGCATGCAGGAGAGACGGCCCCAGCTGACGGAGGAAGGACCACTGGCCTTCCCGCCCCCGACAGTGAGCTGCCTGCCAGGATACTTCTCCCTGTTCTTCCCAAGGCAACAGCACTTGACCTTCCCTCGTGCCTCTTCCCGAGGGCTCAGAGGATCACCCCACCCCTCTGATAAGGAAACTGGGTTCCAGCAGCAGAAGGAAATTGTTTGAGGACCCACGGCCGTTAAAGGCCTGGAGTCCTGACCTCACCTCGCCTGCTCTTAATGGGCTGAATCACGTCCTCCCAGAAATCCATATGCTGAAATCCTAACCTGCAGGGCCCCCGATGGACCGCACTTGGGGGAGGGTCTCTAAAGAGGTAGTGAAGGGCGCCTGGGAGGCTCAGTGCGTTAAGCATCTGACTCCGGCTCAGGTCATGATCTCACAGTTTGTAGGTTCGAGCCCCGCATCGGGCTCTGTGCTGACAGCTCAGAGCCTGGAGCCTGCTTCGGATTCTGTCTCCCTCTCTCTCTCTCTCTCTGCCCCTCCCTCGCTAGCACTCTGTCTCTTTCTGTCTCTCAAAAATGAATAAAAACGTTAAAATTAAAAAAAAAAAGAGGTACTTAAGTTAAAATGAGCTTATATGGATGATCGTATCCAATCCGACTGGTGTCCTTAAAAAAAGAGATCGGGACACAGACAGGCACAGAAGGTTGATGATGTGAGGACACAGGGAGAAGACAGCTGTCTACCCGCCAAGGAGGGAGGCCTCGGGAGGAACCCACTGCCCACCTCCTGATCTTGGACTTCCAGCCTCTACGCCTGTAAATTTCCGTTGTTTTAGCTCCAGTCTGTCGCACTTTGTGATGGCAGCCCGAGCAGACGAATACACCCACCCTGAACCTGGCACACGTTGTCGTACTTACCTGCACAAGTTCGTGGGGTGGTTACATTATCCCCATTCTATGGCTGGGCCAATTGCCAAGTTATTTTAGCCTGTGGCTTCTGAGAGAGACAACCAATAGAAATAAAGATTTTTTTTGTTGTTTATTTATTTAAAACAATTTTTTAAATTTTTTTAATGTTTATTTCTTGAGAGAGAGAGAGAGACAGAACATGAGCAGGGGAGGGGCAGAGAGAGAGGGAGACACAGAATCTGAAACAGGACCAGGCTCTGAGCCATCAGCACAGAGCCCGACGCTGGGCTCGAGCTCACGAACTGTGAGATCATGACCTGAGCTGAAATCAAGAGGCCAACACTTAACTGCTTGAGCCACCTGGGTGCCCCAAGGGACAGTCGACAGACATAGAGGGAAAGGAAAGTGTGAAACTTTAAGGGAAATAGGGTGCTTTGTTCTGCCGATAGGATCACCCCGTCAATGCAACGCTTACGTGGGATTAGCGTGGAGGTGCTCCAGTCTGCGGGAGTTTTGCAGCCACTGAGTCCGTCAGATTTCTTAGCCATGTGGTAGCAGCCGTTGGGCCTCCCAGACTCAAGAAGCGTAAGGAGGTTTGGGCTCCAGAGACCCGCCCCTCCATGCCCGCCCCGCTTGGGCACTCCTGGCTACTGATACACCCAGCCGCTTTACAGAAACAGACGCACACGCCTGTCCTGGATGCCTCCCTGAAGGTCACACTCCCCCTGAAGCCAAGCAGCGTGATGGAAAGTCCCAGAGCACTGCAGTCCCACAGATGGGCATGCATCCGGGCTCTGGGAGCTGCTGGCTCAGCCACCCTGGGCAGGCCCCTTGCCAGGCTCCAGACGAGCCCTAAGGGTATATACGTCGGGCTTCCACTCGCTCGCCTTGCACTTCTGCCAGCGCCTTGAGGAGAGTCCCTGAGGAGTCCCTGCTCCTTCAGAAATAACCAGAAGCAGAGACACAGGGGCAGAGCTCCTCCAGCCCAGCTCAGCGGCACCGAGAGCCCCCTGGCTGAGCCTCGCCTCAGTGCACGGCCCAGATAACCCCCGTGTTAAGTGCCACGGAATTTTGTGTTTGGTTGTTACACAGCGTTCCCGGGCTACAGCTGACGGATACAAGCTATCAACAGGCCTTAAGAGCGGCTGTGCATCATCATACACAGGGCTTTCAGGTGGCGGCGAGTTACTCCTGGTGTGGCTTGTGGGGGAAAATAGCCCCTTACCTTTACGGCTAAAGCCACACACTAATAACCATATAGCGGCAACGGTGAAAAGCAGGGAAACAGAGCGACTAAAATCACAGCACACACACCCCCCCCCCCCCCCCGAATTCAAATCCAAGTTTTTACCACTCACTAGCTGGGCGGCCTCAGGAAAGTCACGTGACCTGTCTGTGCCCCAATCGGTACTCTGGGTAACAATGGTACCCGAATCCCAGGACGGCGTGAGGATCGGATGATCTGTAACGCGGCTGGGTGTATCAGTAGCCAGGACTGCCCAAGCGGGGCGGGCATGGAGGGGCGGGTCTCTGGAGCCCAAACCTCCTCACGCTTCTTGAGTCTGGGAGGCCGCACACCAGGCTGGGAGCCGGGCGCCCTCCCCCCGCAACTTCCGGTGCTCTCAGTAAACCTCCCAGCCCTGTTTTGTCAAGGAGTTCAGACAGGTGAACCCATCCAGTTCTCTCCACCTACACGTCTACCCCCCGTCCCAAATCTGGAATGCTTTTCCTCCGGGACCCCTCCCCATCTTCCTCCGATTGCGACGCAGTTACTGTATCTTCAGAGGCGTTCTCCTAACTTCCCAACCTCCTCTACCCAACCCGTCCCCCCTTTTGCTCACTTCTACGGCACCAGGTACCCGTCTACCGGAGCCGTTATCAGTCAGGCCAGGCCAGGGTCTGCTGCGGTAAGAACCAAGCCCCCAAATCCCAGCGGTTTCTCGGAGCTTTATTTCTCTCTGACTGCTAACCTGTTCTCCGTGGGCTGGCAGGGGGGCGGGGCCCGGGGCTAGCTCATCACGGTCACTCTGGGAGCCAGGCCACACAGAAGCTGCCTCTCCGACACATGCTCCCGCGTTGACCAAAGCAGGGACGTGACAGATGGCGCCCCAGCTCTTAAAGCTTCCCCTCGTCGCTCAGACACATGACTCCTGCTCCCAGCTCATTGGCCAAAGCAAGTCATGGCCACGTCGAAGCTCAAAAGGGACGGGGAAGTGCAATGCTACCGCACGTCTGCCAAGGGGATGGGGACACGGTCGCCAGAGAGCATCACTGGTAACCACCCTACTCGCACTTAGCTCGCTTGTGAGTTTACCTGCATTTCTGTGACCGATTTCTGTCCGCCTCTCCCCCAGACTATACTTCCTGGGAAGACGGTCCCCTGCCTTGGTTTTGCTCATCATTGCATCCCTGCTACCTTGCACACAGTAGGCACTCAATAAATATTTACTGAGTACATTATTGAAAACTGTCCCAATGTCACCCTATGATAAGATCCGGATTTGAGCCCCCAGCAATCTAACACAAAGACTTGTGTCCACGTTACCATAGCAATGTTTGAATTCTATTAACTATAGCCTAAATTTGGTACCCTCCCTGGAAGTAAGGTTTTTGTTTGTTTGTTTTTGTCTTTTGTTTTGTTGTTGTTGTTGCTGTTAATTCTGAAAGGGTTAGGGTAGGGATAATGTGATTAATTCATGTCTCGATGGGAATGAATCCAATCAGACTTTTTTTCTCACAAAGCCTGGCTCTGATCTACCTTAGAAACCGAATCTGGGGCATACGATAGGGGTGGGCATGGTTTTTATGAGACAAGAATGAGCAGGAAGGAGGGAGGGCTCATTTGGGAACATTTACCACCTGGTCACATTTTTAGACAGGAGGACAATCTTTGGCCATTTTCTAGTTTTGCCCACAGTGGCCTCTGACCTTGCAAAATGATCCAGGCCTGTTGGACAACACTGATTCCTTCTTTAGAAGGCACTAACCCTGGGGTGCCTGGGTGGCTTAGTTGGTTGAGCATCCATCTTCCACTCAGCTCATGATCTCAGAGTTTGTGGGTTCGAGCCCCGTGTAGGGCTCTGTGCCGACAGCTTAGAGCCTGGAGCCTGTTTCCGATTCTGTGTCTCCCTCTCTCTGTCTCTCCGTCTCTGTGTCTCTCAAAAACTGAATAAAACATGAAAAAAAATTCTTAAAAAAGAAGCCACGAACCCTAAGAAACTACGCCACGGACGATGAACATACAAAGTAAAACACGAACGTGCAGGAATATAACTTTCCCTTTTCTTACCTGTGGTCCGAAGTAATTTTGCCAAGAATAAGCAGGCCTGGATATGAAAATACTTTCACCAAAATTTACCCCCACACAACACCCTGTAATCCTCGGAGTTTGTGCAATGGGGGTCCCAAAGCGCCCTCTTGTGTAGAACCTGAGAACTACCATCCCACCATAGACCTCACCGGCCAAAGACACCCCTTACATCTCGCAAAGGGAATCATGTTTTGCAAGGTATCTTTCCTAACCCCTGTTCTTAGGTCGTCAGCCACACGCGTATCAAACTCCATGCAAAATGACTAAAAGACAGGCATTAGCGGTGCACTTTTAGGAGGGTAGGGAGAGCGAGAACACATTGCTACAAGCTGAGCTATGGGGCTCAGAATCCCGTGTCCAGAGTAGCAAAGCCATTCTGATACTTTGAGTAATTACAGCCTTTCCTAATTGCCAACCTGAATTGCACCGATGGAAGAGGAGGAAGAATCTCCTGTTTTTAAGGAAAAGAGTAGGCACACTGGGAAAGCGATCGAAGTTCGGGGCCGGGCCGGGGTGGGAGTGTTAATGCGGCACAGACATGTTCGCTCCGAGAATCTAAAGAATTCAGCAAAGACTTTTTTTCCTAGAGTAATAAGCGTATTTTCAAATGATCTGCGATTTCCTCTCCCATCTTGGTTCTCAAAAGCCTGAGTGAGAAGTGCACTCGGGCAGGGCATTTAAATTTTAGCCTGGGGATTTCCTGCCTGTGAAAATACATTTCTGCAGACTTTACTACCTGTGGCTCAGAAGCCCTAACATCAACGTAAGAGGTCTGTAACCTCAAAGGCAAAATATCCCTGGCACTTTTACTGGCTTCGTTCTTGTGGCCGATTTAAACTTAAATTATTCCCCCAGGAAAGCACCCCCACCCCGGCGCCTCTTGGCACCCCAAGCAGAGAGGGAGCCCCTCTCCCGCAAGCAGGATCTGCTGAAGGAGGTCCCCCAGCTCCAAATGCCGAGGAAATTCTTATCAAGTCAGAGCTTCTCTCTGTGGGAAGGGAGGCTAGACACTTGGAAAGAGATAAGACAGGCAGATGTGATCCTGGTCATAAAGAATCCACGATCACAAGTCACATTGATTTAAGAATTTAAGAATCAGAAAAGAGAGAAGGAAAGAGGGAATTCAGACAACAACTGAAGACCAGGACATTATAGAGTGAAATAGAACAGTATGGAAAGTACAACCACAGGGGCGCCTGGGTGGCTCCGTCGGTTAAGCGTCTGACCCACGGTTCGTGAGTTCAAGCCCCCGTGAGACTCGTTGCTGTCCGTGCGGAGCCTGCTTTGGATCCTCCGTCCCCCTGTCTCTCTCTGCCCTTCTTCCCCTGCTCTCTCTCTCTCTCTCTCTCTCTCAAAAATGAATAAACATTTTTTAGAAAAGGAAAGCACAAACACATCTGTGAGTGTGTTCACAAAGTTGCCTTTCTCCAGCGTGAGGCCTCTGTTCAGGACAGTGGACGGGGACCAGAGGACATTCGTGAGGACAGCTGTGACACTTGTCACCCATGGAAGGCTGATCACTCCAGCTGCGGCGAAGAAGTTTCCTCCCCTGGAGAAGCCGTGGCAGTGAGAATCCTCTCTGAAGGCGTTAGCTGAGGGCCTTTTCCGGAAAGTTCTGGAAACGTTCTGCTGAGGCGGTCTGCCCCCTGTGGGGTCAGGGGAAGACGTGGGCCCTCAGAGGGCAAACGCTGCCTGGTCTCAGTCCCCTCCCATTATCTCCAAAGGTCATTTGAAAAGAGGAAATTCAAATCACCTGAATTATTTTCTGTTTTCTTTTTTGCTCATTGGGTACGAGGACTGAAACGGCTCCAGAAAGCCAGATTCCTGGGAGTCCTCACCAAGGGAAGCATCGAGAGGCAGTAAGGTGGTGTTTCTAAAATGCACACGTCCTGTGTGCAGGCTCCCTCCCGACGCTGGACGGGGCACGATGCCCCACGGCCACCGGCATCTGCTTGTCACCCACGGAGGCAGGAGCTGGGAACCCCTCCACGGCAGGCGGAAGCCGAGAGGTAGCGCGGGCGCCCAGCTAGTGTCTCCCAGGCTGACCCTCCTTCGCGCCCAAGCCTGACCTTGATCTTAGGAAAGGACTTCTCTGCGAGGTGCCCACTGCACTGACGCACAGTCGTCTGCGGAGATACGGAGACACGCAAGTTAGCGCAGCCAAGCGGTGACTCACAGACCGGAAGCCGGAGAGCCCGTCGCTGCTGGGGTGTGGGGGTGGGGAGCACCTGAAGGGACACACCAGCCTCCCTCGTTCTCTGATCTGAAAGCGTCTGCTTTTTTCCATGTGAATATCAACTCAGTGGCAGGCGAGTCTTTCCCTCATTTTGTTTCTAGCTGAGAAACTAGTTTCGTTTTTAAGTCTAGTTATTTATTAAGCCGATTTTGGACCTGCTTCTTATGGTTGGCTTCGTTCTGGATACCAGCTACATCTAACTCTGAATTGCTTTTTGTCTCAGTATCGATTCCATTTATTTGACAGGGGCTCTCTTCCTGTGTCTGTTATATATATATATGTATATACTTTTTCCTGTTTATTTTTAAGAGAAAGAGAGAGAGAAAGTGAGGGGGGGGGGGTGCAGAGAGAGAGGGAGACACAGAATCCGAAGCAGCTCCAGGCTCTGAGCCATCAGCACAGAGCCCGATGCAGGGCTCAGACCCACAGACCGTGAGATCATGACCTGAGCTGAAGCCAGATGCTTAACCGACTGAGCCACCCAGGCACCCCTTCCTGTGTCTATTTTAGAGTGATTTCTAGGGAAATGATAGAGCTGTAAATATTATGGTTTTCTTTTTTTTTTTTTCATGGAAATGCCCCCATGCAAAATGCCTGTCATTTGCATTGACATGAAAACACACACAAACACCCCCTCATCTCCTCTTACAAAGTGGGAACCCCGCAGGATGTAAAACTACTTTGAATCATTGTGCAAGCCTCCTAATTCTCTTAGCTCCAGGCCCCAGGTGCTGTCTGCAAGGGGAGGTACTTCAGAGCTTAGGGACCCCCCTCTGCAACATGTCCCCTAAAATCCACCCAAGACCACAGGTCCTCAGCAACCCACCAGCCTGCTAAACAACATAAGCAGGGCTGCACTTTGGTGAGTCTGGAAGTCCACGTTAACAAGTGAACACATTTTCATAGCGTGCTGGAAGCTGGGCGGTGACAGGAGGGAGAGACATATAACCCTGATGGAAAAGATTCAGTGGAGACATTTCAAAAAGACTGGAGGCCAGGGGTAGGGAGTGAGGGGATGGCTTAGAGCCTAATAAGGTGTTATGTGTCAGACGCCCCTGGAGGAGTACACCACAGAGAGAAAGATCCTTAGACATTCTTCTCTTTCTATTCTGTTATATATACAAACAAATATATGAGAGTCCCAGGAAGTCTCTATTTTTAAAAAAAATTTTTTTTCAACGTTTCTTATTTATTTTTGGGACAGAGAGAGACAGAGCATGAGCGGGGGAGGGGCAGAGAGAGAGGGAGACACAGAATCGGAAACAGGCTCCAGGCTCCGAGCCATCAGCCCAGAGCCCGACGCGGGGCTCGAACTCACGGACCGCGAGATCGTGACCTGGCTGAAGTCGGACGCTTAACCGACTGCGCCACCCAGGCGCCCCCCAGGAAGTCTCTATTATAGCACCTGCTTTACCACCGATAGGTCTTTTATTTTAAAAATTGCCCTCAGCTGCTGAATATAGTAACACAGGTGCCATGTGCCCACTGCAAGGGGACAGGCCCATTGGTATAACTTTTCCAGATGGTAAAGCTTATCAAGAATATTGAAAAGATTCGTGCACACCAGTGTTCCCACAGTTAGCCAAAAGGAGAAAATACCCCAAACGTCCATGGAGGCATGAATGGATAAACAAAATGTGGTCTGTACGTACGATGGAATGTTCAGCTTTTAAAAGCAAGGACATTCTTTTTCTAATAACTTTTTAAATATATTTTTAAAAATTTTGTAACGTTTATTCACTTTTTGAGAGACAGAGACAGAGTGCGAGAAGGGGAGGGGCAGAGAGCGGAGGAGACACAGAATCTGGGTGGGTGATGGGTATTGAGGAGGGCACCTTCTGGGATGAGCACTGGGTGTTGTATGGAAACCAATTTGACGATAAATTTCATATATTGAAAAAAAAAATGAAAGCAGGCTCCAGGCTCCCCACTGTCGGCACAGAGCCCGATGTGGGGCTCGAAACCACGAGCGAGCTGTGAGATCATGACCTGAGCCAAAGTCAGACGCTTAACCGACTGAGCCACCCAGGTGCCCCGATAACTTTTTAATAGTTCAACTCAAAACATAAGAATATTGATCAGCCACTAACCTAATGCTGACCGCTGGTCTCCCACACATAACTGTCAGAGAATTTTTCCCCCAGGAAAGGCACTAGATTGGCCCTCATCATTCCTCCTTGTTACCAAGACATTGCCTTCAGTTTCTGTTTTGTGTTGCTTTGCTTTGCTTTTCCAGTTTTATTGAAGTATAACTGACAAATAAAATATATATATTTAAAGGGTACGATATAACAATATACATCGCAAAATATTTCCTATAATCAAGTTAATTAGCCTATCCATCACCTCACATATTTAGTGTGTGTGTGTGTGTGTGTGTGTGTGTGTGGTGAGAACACTTAAGGTCTACTCTCTTAGCAAAGTTCAATTACATGGTACAGTATTCTCAGAGTTTATCTCTGGGGTCGCCTGGGTGGCTTAGTCAATTAAACACTCCACTCTTGATTTCGGCTCAGATTATGGTCCCGGGGTCACAGATGGAGCCCCTTGTCGGCCTCTACACTGAGTGTGGAGCCTGGTTAAGACGCTCTCTTTCCCTCTCCCACTGCCCCTCCCCCACTCATGCACTCTCTTAAAAAAAAAAAAAAGAATTTATTTCTCTCATAACTGGAAGTTTGTACCCTTTGACCAACATCTCCCGATTTCCCCAGCCCCTGGCAACCACCATTCTACTGTTTTTATGCGTTTGACTTTTTTCTCCTTTTAGATTCCACATACAAATCGTGCCACATGGGATTTGTCTTTCTCTGACTTATTTCACTTAGCAGAATCCCTCTAGGTTCATCCATGTTATCATAAATGACAGACTTCCTTCATTTTTATGGCTGAAAACTATTCCATTTTATATATATATACCACATCTTCCTTATCCATTCATCTGTCTCAGACCCTGAGGTTGTTTCCATACCTTGGCTACTGAATAACGCTGCAATAAACATGGGAATGCAGGTATCTGATACTCACTAATTTCACTTCCTTCGGATACATACCTAAAGGTGGGATTTCTGGATTGTATGATCGGTCTACTTTTAATTTTGTGAGGAACCGCCATACTGTTTTCCATAACAGCTGCCCCAATTTACAGTCCCACCAACAGTGTACAAGGGTTCCATTTTCTCCAGAAAAAAGGGAGGAAATTCTAACACGTGCTACAACATGAAAGAACCTTGAAGCTATCACGCCAAGGGAATTACGCCAGTACGAAAGGATAAACCCTGTATGATTCCACTTCCACGAGGTCTCCACAGAGAGGAGAACGGTGGGTGCCAGCAGTGGGGGAGTGGGGGGTCAGTATTTGACGGGCACAAAGTTTGGGTTTGGGGAGACGAACACGTTCTGGATCATGGTGATGATGGCACAACAATGCGAGTGTACTTAATGCCACTGAAGTGTATACTGAGAAACAATTAAAGTGGTGAACTCTAACATATACCGATCTGTGACATCTTGTATAGCTATTTAGAGCAATCAGTCCTTAGGAAATATGTCAAAATACAGGAAAAAAATTATGCACGGCTATATGCATCGGCCAACTTTTTATTGGAAACAACTTAAATGTACAAAAATTGAGCACTAGTTAAGAAATGATGGAACGTCCACACTAGGGATTATGCCTCCATTAAGAATGAGATTTACAGGGGCGCCTGGGTGGCTCAGTCGGTTACATGTCCCACTCTTGATTTGGGTTAAGGTCATGGTCTCACAGTGGTGAGATCAAGCCCCACTCTGGGGCTCTGCACTGGGTGTGGAGCCTGCTTAAAGTTCTCTCTTCCCCTCTCCCGGTGACCCTCCCTCCACTCTCTCTCTCTCTCTCTCAAAAACAATGGAATAATATGTAATATCATTTATTATACAAACAGGACACAAATTGTATATGCAAACTGCTGCTAAGCTCATAAAGAAAAAAAATAGACTATTATGAAGCAATAGGCCAGGGCACCCTCCCAGCTCAGTCAGCACAGCCCTCTGCTCTTAATCTTGGGGTTGTGAGTTCCAGTCCCACCTTGGGTGTAGAGATTGCTTAAATAAACACATTAAAAAAATAATAATAAAGAAGGAAATAAGCCAAAATATTAACTTCAGCCCTCTGAGTAGTGGAATGACGCAAAGGAACTTTTTGGCATTTTATACGTTTATGTTCTCTCCAAGCT
Source organism: Panthera tigris (assembly GCF_018350195.1). Classification (NCBI taxonomy): domain Eukaryota; kingdom Metazoa; phylum Chordata; class Mammalia; order Carnivora; family Felidae; genus Panthera; species Panthera tigris. The sequence goes on along the minus strand of NC_056663.1, from coordinate 197,956,399 downwards.
TCCTGCAGTATGAATGTGTTCCTCTGATGACAGTGGGTGGAATGAGGTAATGACGGGAGCAAGCAGTATGGGGAGGCTGCTGTGTCCTGGGGCAAGCCATTTCCAGATTTATCCGGTGGGAAGGGAACTTGGTCTAAATTGGCATCAGGATTTTGTGCGCAGAGAAATACATTACGGGCCACGGGAAAGGAGGCTCCCAAACGTCCACCCAGTGAGTGGAAGATGAGGTGGGCGAGGCCAGGAAGGAGACACGGGCGTGGTCTGGAAGGGGAGGTGGGCGTGGCCAGGAATGAGTTGCGGGCGTGGTCTGGAGGAGGAGGTGGGCACGGCCAGGAATGAGGCGTGGGCGTGGCCTGGACGGGGAGGTGGGCGTGGCCAGGAGAGACACACGGGGGTGGTCTGGAGGGGTGTGGGCGTGGCCAGGAAGAAGATGTGGGCGTGACCAGGAAGGAGCCATGGGCGTGGTCTGGAAGGGGTGGGTACGGTCTGGAAGGGGACGTGGGCGTGGCCTGGAAGGGGAGGCGGGCGTGGCCAGGAAGGAGACATGGGCGTGATCTGGACGGTGAGCGTGGTGGTCAATGCTGGGCCAAAGATGCGCCTTAATGAGCCCTTCTAGGCAATATTCAAAGCAGAAGCACTCCCACAGATACCTTTGTCCTATGGTGGACAGGCCAGGCTGGATACTTACGGAAAGTCAGGAAAGCTGCTGAAGGTAGAGTCGATTAAGAAGGGCTTTTCAGAACTCCGTAAGTTATTGAAATAACCAGTGGGGCTTTTTATGCTGTAGATTCGGGGTTAGGATGAAGAGCAGGTTTTCCAGGGACTGTTGAAAGTGAGAGGGCCTGACGTGACCATTCTGGCCGTGAAAGCTGCTCAGGAGGTATTATGAACGTTACCTATTAAATCAACAAATATTTATTGAGCGCCTAACGTATGTTGACGCTGCTCTAGGCTCCGCAGACACATTCGTGAACAAAACAAACACCCTGCCCCCGGGGAGCTTACATCCCAGTAGGAACAAATGACAGTAAACGTAAGAAATATGTCCAAAGAGAGCTGCACACTGACTGCGGGCCGGGTACCACCCCCGTGATGGAGATGAGGAAACTCGGATGTCTGTCTTCTCCGCTCCGCTTCGCCTCCCCACCTGTCCTCGCTAGAGTCCAACAGCAGCATTCAAATGATAAAGAAAGGGCCTAATGCTTGGAATATTGCCCATGGCCTACTCGAGCACCAGCACACGGCGGGCACATGGCACGCTTTTTACTGAATACATCAATGCACCGAATGCAAACCACTGATGCAAATGAATGCATCAATCAATCAGTCACTCGTTGATAACAACATTCACTTGGAGGGTGAAAGGATGAGGATTCTAGAAAGAAAACTGTACCCGGGAGAGGGGCTTGTCGGTATGAGGACCTACTGTGCCCACGTAAGACCCCACCCCAGCCCTGCACATTCAGAGTCACAGAGACAGGTTACCTGCCCTGCCCCTGGGCTCCCTCTGCGCGTAGAGAACCAGGGCTCGTGTCCAGGTCTGTCCGCTCCTACCATCCCCCTTCTCGGGTGTCCCCGTGGCAGTCCTGAGCGGCCCCAGCGAACTGAACCCTGGAGAATTTTCCCAGGGATCCAGGCATGTCTGTGGCGATGGTGGCTAATGGCGATGCCTCAGACTGGCTTTTTGGGCATCCTTATCTAACAAGACAGAAGTCCCTTCTGATTGGGTTTGTTTATGGCTTTCTACCTGGGCCTACAAATTGCTCTCAATAAATTCGGGGCCTGATGCGGTCCTAGGGCCGACTGGGTTTAAATCCCATCTTGGACGGAAGCTGATTAAGAGCGGCCTCAGGTCCTCTGGAGGGGGCTGGAAGGTAACTGGCGGCACAGCAGACCCTCCCCTCACCCCTACCCCGAAGGCACCCCACCTCCTCCCTGCCCAGTTGACAGCACGAATTTAAGCCCTGAGACCTGTTCTGCTTACAACAACCCTAAGGGCTGGTGAGCCGGTGCTTAGAGGAGTCATATATTAGGCCTGGAATTCTCAGGATAAACGTCTTCAGGATTTATTCCTGTAGCTGCTCTCATGAGGGCTGGTTTCAGAGTAATCACAAGGCCCAGAGGAAATGATCCTGCACATTTTTTTTTTCTGGAGACGAGGCACCGGGAGGAATCTACGCGCACCCTCGCCAAAGCTCACCAGAAAGAAAAGCGCCCTCCCGAAAGGATGGAAACTTCTGATCCGGGGGGTGAACCCACGTTGAGGAGGCCGATGGGTGGGGTGTTCTGGTCAAGCTCCCTGGCTAAAGCTGTTACTCTGCCAGCTTCCATTTCAGGACCTTGCTCTGGCCATGACAGATGCAGTCAGTGCAAAGGGCCTGGGGTTTGGAAGTCAGCTGGGGGACCCTGAGCAGCTTCCTCACCTCTCTGAGCCGCAAAGCCTTCACGTGTAAAATGGCAGCTCAATAAATGGGAAGTCAGCCCGCTCATGTTTGTGAGCTTGTACCGGTCTGCTCAGACGGCCTCATCATAATACCAGACTGGAGGTTTAAATAACAGACACGTCTTCTCTCATAGTCTGGAGGCCAGAAGTCTGGATCCAGCTGTGGGCAGGTTGGATTCTCCCAAGGCCTCCCTCCCTGGCACGTAGATGCCGTCTTCTCCCCCTGTGTCCTCACATGGTCGTCCTTCTGTGTTTCTGCGTCCTGATCTTCTACAAGGACACCAGTCACGTTGGATCAAAGCTCACAGTAATGACCTCATTTAACCTGAAATACCTCTTTCGATACCCTGTCTTCAAATACAGGCACATTTTGAGGAGTTAGGGGTTCGGACTCCAGCGTACGGGTTTCGGGGGACACCCTTCAGCCCCTAGCAGGTGTTCACTGAATTGTCTCATCCACTTTCTCGAGGGCCTTAGGCCATTTGCCCCGAGCAGCTACACCACCAGATGCTCTGAAAGATGCGTTTCCAGGAAAAGGAAAGAGGACCCGTGTTCGTTGAGCACCTACTATGTGTCGGACACTGTGTCACATGCTTCATGTACATGTCTTTGAGGGGAACCCAGTATGTGAAGGAAGGGCTTTCTCCCCCGTGTCCCACTGGGAGTGGACAACGGAAAGTCAACCACGGGATAGGCGCTTGGTTTTGATGAACTCCCAGGCCCCTAACGCTCTGGGAAAATGGGTTTTCTTTCAAATTACTCATTCATCCAAGAAATATACATTGAGTTCCTACTCTGGCCAGGCATTGTTGTAGGCCAATGGCATGCCAAAATCTCTGCGGCGGGGATTATATTCTAATGGAAGGAGACAGACGTAGTAAGTGAATCATATGCTAGGAGGAGCAGGTGCTAAGGGGAGAATTGTGTGAGTAAAGGAGATTGGCAGTGACTTCCAGGGCAGCTGAGGGAATTATACCCTAGATATGGGGCAGCTGAGGATGACAGCTGAGCAGGACTTGGGGTGGGAAGGGAGTTAGCCAAGCAGAAATTCAAAGGAAGAGAGTTTCTGGCACAGGAAATGGCCAGTGCAAAGGCCCTGAGGCCAGGGCCTGCCTGATGTGATCTGGGCAACGGCAGAGAGGCCTGTGTGGCTGGACAGACAGCAACGTGGAGTCACAGGGGGAGGGTGTGGAGAGGCAATGAGGTCCTCGTCAGGCCTTTTGCCTTTCCCCTCAGAGAAATGGAAAAGCATCGGAGGGTGAGAATTAATGAGAGGAAGAGTCAGAGTTGGCGAAATTCAGAAAAACGGGGTGAAAGATCATGTCAAGAGCTCCCCCACAAGACTGTCTGCTGGCAGATCTCTGAGCAGCGACTGCTTTCAGTGTTAGGTCTCTATCCCATTCGCGGGGAAGCCAGAGGCCAGATTAAACACCGGAATATCAGCATTTAAGATCTTTCCCAATTTAAGCTAGCATCAACGGGTGAGAATGGTGGTATCGGTGTGGATTAACACAGAGTCCTGATAAATAGTTTACAGAAAAAAAAAAAAAGTCATGCCACAGCAGATGGGAACCACGGTGGTGGTTAAATGCTGGGTTCTGGGGGCGCCCGGGTGGCTCAGTCGGTTGAGCGACCGACTCCAGCTCAGGTCATGATCTCGCGGCCTGTGGGTTCGAGCCCCGCGTCGGGTTCTGTGCTGACAGCTCGGAGCCTGGAGCCTGCTTCGGATTCTGTCTCCCTCTCTCTCTGCCCCTCCCCCATCATGCTCTGTCTCACTCTGTCAAAAATAAAATAAACATTTTTTTAAAAAGTATTAAATGCTGGGTTCTGGAGGCTGACTGCCAGAATCCCTCCCCGTGTAACTTCATGCCATGTGGCTTTGCAGATACGATCTCCTTGTTTATAAAGATGGATTTACACACGTATGTACAGCTCTAGGCATTGAACGAAAGGTCGGGAAGGATGCTCAGCAAACCAGGAAGATGTTCATCCAGGGTGGAGGGTAACAGGACTGTGCTGCCCTCGGGCCTCCTCTCCGTGAACTCCAGAGCCTTGAGACTAACAAGTTCTCTCGACTCCCAGCCTGAGGCCCCAACCCCCATCCCTGCCCTCCTCCCAGCCCTCCCCCCCAACCCTGCACGCCCAGCTGTTCCTGTGCAAACAGATAAGGAGACTGCGTTCTCCAGATGTTTCCAGGGAGCAGTGGGTGGTAAACTGGGTGATTTACAGCAACAGACTTTTTCAGATGGCCTAATGAAGGCGTTTGCCCCAAAGGCTGTGCAATAACGAAGGTGAGCAGATCCCGGGCAGTCAGGTGCAGCAGCCCAGCGGTGCAGGAGGTTCGGGAGGTGGTCTCGGTCAAGGCCTCCACACACAGCAGGTAAAGACCCAGCAGGACTGAAGGCTGCCCTCCCGCCCAGCTGCCAGTCGTGCCCACCCCAGGAACCGGGAACCGGCAAACAGCACCCTCGGCCCACAGGAATCGGACTCCTAGGAAAAAGTGGAAAATGGACAGGAGAGTCAGCTCGCGGGAACTAGCCGATTTTGTGCATCTTGGACCTCAGCTCCCAGACAAACACGCTCCCGGTGACTCACTTCAGACAGGAGCCCCGGATCCCGGTGTGTGTGTGGCTCAGGCAGGGTTTCCACAAGCATCTGCGTTAGTGGCCATTATGGGCTGAGTTGTGTCCCCGCCCAGGCCCCAAATTCACCTACTGAAGTCTTAACTCTCAGTAAGTACCTCAAGTTTTAAAGAGCTATCTAGGGTCAAATAAGATCTTTGCGGGGGTGGGGGTCCTAATCCAACAGAAGCAGCATCTTGGTTGTTTTTTTCTTTTTTAACCATTTATTTGTTTATTTATTTATTTTGAGAGACAGAGGGGAGGGGCACAGAGGGGGGGAGAGAGAGAGAGAGAGAGTGAGAGAGAGAGAGAGAGAGAGAGAGAGAATCCCAAGAAGGCTCTGAGGGAACGCAGAGACCCACACGGGTCTGGAACCCACGAACCCACGGACCCGTGAGATCATGACCTGAGCCGAAATCAAGAGTTGGTGGCTTAATCGACTGAACCACCCAGGCGCCCCAGGACCGGCATTTAGTTATGGCAGCCCTAGCCAACTCATATTTTAAGTTTTGGAGATTGCCAAGTAGAGAAATCCAGATTTCCATTTTCTCTTTAAAAATTGGAAGCTATGGGGCACCTGGGTGGGTCAGTCAGCTAAGCATCCGACTCTTGATCTCAGCTCCAGTCTTGATCTCAGGGTCGTGAGTTCATGCCCAGTGTGGAGCCTACATTAAAAAAAAATAATAATAGGGGAGCCTGGGTGGTTCAGTCAGTTGAGCCTCCGACTTTGGCTCAGGTCATGATCTCACACTTTGTGGGTTCAAGCCCCACGTCAGGCTCTGGGCTGACAGCTTGGAGCCCGGAGCCTGCTTTGGATTCTGTGTCTCCCTCTTCTCTCTGTCCCTCCCCCCGCTCATGCTCTGTCTCTGTCTCTGTCTCTTTCTCTCTCAAAAATAAATAAACACTAAAATTTTTTTAATTCACATTAAAAAATTAATAATAAAATAATAAAAATTGGAAGTTGTGGACAAAAATCCGAAGTTGTGGCCTCCCCGGGCCGACATTCCCTGCTGGTTGAAACTGGCACTCGCTGTCCACTGTGGACAGGCCACTGTCCCCACCAGCCTCACTCGCTGACCCTTATTTTCTGGCCCCGGTCTGTACCTGCGTCTGCAACCCTAAATACGAGACAGCGAATCCTGGCCGCAACCCTCGGGACAGAGTCTCCATTAAACACAGGGGCCCCAGGCCGTTCAGCGAGTGAGACATGAGACTTAGTGGCACTGTTTCCTGCCCATCCAAGAGAGTTAGCACTGATAATCATAATTTCTCTTACGGCTGCTATTTAACACCTGCTATGTGCCCACCCGCGTTAAGTACTTTGTACAGATTGTCTTATTTAATCCTGAGAACAACCCAGTGAAGGCTTAGTGTTATCCCTGTTTTTACAGATGAGGAGACTGAGTCCCAGACCTAATCAGTGACCTGCCCAGAGTCACGCAGCTATAAAGAACAGTTAACCGAGGCCACTTTCTCACCATGTTCTTATTTGTAAAGAGATGGGCCTTGGATCTAAGGAAGCGGCCTGAAATGGAGGCGGGAGGCAGAAAGCCCCTATTTCAGGGAGGCCTCGACTCTAAGTTGATGTAGATGTCCGCGAGGCACCCGCCATGCACAAAGTGGACACGACGATGGCCTGGGGTGGCCCCTTGCACGTCGATTGGGAGGATCAAAGAGCACCGGGTATTTCCAACGGGATACGTTTACTAAGGAAGGAGACCCCATTCTGCAGCCCCGATGCAAGCAAAACAAACAATAGGAAAAACCAAGATTAAAAAAAATCACCCCCCCCCGTGTCTCCGCCCCTCCCCTGCTCGTGCTCTGTCTCTCAATGATAAATAAATGTTAAAAAAAATTAAATATTTTAAAAACTCAGGGGAAGGTCAGGCCCTTTACCCTGGGGCTTCCCGCTCCACCAACCGGGCTGCGCCTCCCTCGGGATCTCCGCCACCAGGCTCTTCAAGGGCACGAGCACAGAAGCCGGGGATGGGGCCAGAGGCCCGGGGTCTGCGCGTGGCGCAGGGTGCCTCCGTCTGAGCCTTTGCTTCTCGGCTGCAGAAGGGAGCTGGTGGCGCGGGCCCCCCACTGCTCTGACAAGACCCCCTCTGATCCTGCTGTCTCCAAGGCCCCCTTGGGCCAAGACGCTGTGGCTTCTCTCCGGGTTCGAAGAGCCGAAACGGAGAGTTGTGGGAAGGACTAGAAGCCAAGGGTCCCCACGGGCCACCAGGCGCCGCCCCCGCTTCCGGGTGGGGGTGGGGGGCAGGGTGCCCGCGAGGCGTCGCGAGGGTCTTCTACCCGTTTCTCAGAGGGAGGGTCCCCCTGTGGTTTGTCAGGACCACCTGTCGCAGGCCCACCCTCAGCCCGGCATTAGGTCTGCACGACCAGCACCCCGAAGCCCCCGGATCCCGCCCCTGCTCGCCCCCGCCCCCCCCCTCCCCCACAGTGACAAGTGTAAAGATGAGGCTGCTAATATTTGCTGTGTGCTTGCGAGGCTGAGCCCCCTGTTAGGAATCGGTACACTGAGGCACAGCAAGTCTGAGTGACGTGTCCAAGGTCACCCCACGGGGACAGCCAGGATTTGAAGCCAGACATTCTGGCTCTCGTGCTGTCTTCTTCCTCCTCTGCCTGGGGACCCTTTCAGTTCACGTTCCAGCTACAGCTCCTCTCGGAGGCCTCTCCCGGACACCTCCAGCCACGGCATGCCTGTTCTCTAGCCCCCACGCTTCGAGTGTCTACAACACCCCGGGGCACTTTACACACCAGGTCGCTACCCACCACCCAGAGTCTCCATTATTATCCCCATTTAACGGTGGGGACCTGAGACTTCGGGACATTCAAGTGACTTGATCAAGGCTGCAGGGCTAATCAATGCTAGAGGCAGGATTGGAACTCAGGCCCACCTGACTCCAAAGCCCTCGGTCTGCTACCGTTGTGTGTCGCGTGCCTCCCCAGTGCTGCAGCCCTCACTTGTCATACTGTGGCACAGCTCGCCTTTACGGGACTGCCTTTGGGGCGGAGCTCATATCTGACCCGTCCTCGGTGCCAGGAGCCAGCCCTGGATCTGGAAAGACCCAGCCTGCAGATCTGGGCACCAGATGCCCATGGCGAGGGTGCTAAGTGAGAAGGAGCTCAGCGATGCTCACATAGCCAGCTTCATTCAATTCATTCATTCATTCCACTGGCAAAGGTTCATTGAGTGCCCACAACGGGTCAAGCACTGCTCTGGACACTGGGAAAAGAGTGGAGAACAAAACAGAAACATCCCTGCTCCTCAAGGAGCTTGCACTCATCTGGGCAGAGTCAGGTAACCAAAAAAGAGAGAGCTTTGTCAGCTGGCGGGGGGGGCGGGGGGCGGTGAGTTCTGTGACACGAAATAAGGCAGCGAGGTGATGGATGCAGGCGGGGGCTCGCTGTTTCATATCGGGGCCAGAGAAGGCCTTCTGATCAGGGCGTGTTTGAGCAGAGACTTGAAGGGAGTGCCACATGGGGGGATGGGGAATTCTGGCCAGAGAGCAGCAGTGAAACGACATCTGAAGCCAGAGCAGATGCCGGCCGCTGTCGCTGTCGGGTTGGAGAGAGCGGGGACAGTTCCCGGCGATGTGCATCAGCATGGGGTTCGGAAGAAGGTCACTGAGCCTGGAACACACTGAGCTGAGAGGAAGTGGGTCCCTTCTTCACCCAGAGATGTTAGGGGCCTTTTAGGGGCTGGTGCACCTTCCAGGCTCAGGAGTGGGGCAGCACACACGGTGCTCCCAAGCGTATCTGACCCCCCAGCTTTGTGGGGAGGAATAACATACCCCGGAGAAACGCTGGAAAAGCGATCGTCTGCAGGAGCTGTTTTCCGAGCTAGAAAGGAGGATGTGGCCTCGAACTGGAGAGCTGTGGTCCTGGGGAAACCGACCCCCTCCACAGGTAGGTGCACCTTTCGGCTTCCTGAACAGCTGCCCTTGAAGGAGCTTGGAGGCCCAACAGCGCCTGTGACCGTGGGCAAGTGCCTCGACTTCCCCAAGCCTCACCGTGACAGCACTTCCTGCACAGGCGCTTTGTGACTCCAGGGACTCAGTGGGAACGTGTCGAGGAAACTGTAAGTGCGGAGCAAGTCCGAGGCAGTCCTGCCTCTCGACAGGGGCTTGAGATAGTAACTTTCTCAAAATACATTTGCATGTGACCAGGGAATCTGGAAGGGCAAAAGCTTAGTCAAAAGAGTGACCGTAAGGATAAAAAATTGACCGAAGGCAGTAATAATGGTGAATAACAAGAACATTGAAAAACAACAAAAGTGGGGCACCCGGCTGGTTCAGTCCGTAAAGCATGCGACTCTTGGTCTCAGGGGTGTGAGGAAGGAAGGAAGGGAGGAAGGAAGGAAGGGAGGGAGGGAGGAAGGGAGGAAGGGAGGGAGGGAGGAGGAAGGAGGAAAGGTAGGAAGGAAGGGAGGGAGGGAGGAGGAAAGGAAGGAAGGAAGGAAGGGAGGAAAGAAGGAAGGAAGGAAGGAAGGAAGGAAGGGAGGAAGGGAGGGAGGAAAGAGAGAAAGAAATTTTTAAGTGACTCTCCAGGGGCACCTGGGTGGCTCAGTCGGTTGAGCGTCCGACTTTGGCTCAGGTCATGATCTCACAGTCCGTGAGTTCGAGCCCCATGTCGGGCTCTGTACTGACAGCTCAGAGCTTGGATCCTGCTTCAGATTCTGTCTCTCTCTCTCTCTGACCCTCCTCTGCTCAAGCTCTGTCTCTCTCTGTGTCTCAAAAATAATTAAACATTAAAAAAAAAAATTTAAGTGACTCTTCAATAGTCTGCCTGGCCTGTTTACAAATATGTCCCTTATCAGTGACCCTGCAGGGTAACATTAGCATCTTTATTTTACAGATGGGGAAACCAAGCCTCAAAGAGATTAAGTAACCGTCCAAGGACACACAGCAGGCAAGAACACCACTGGGAAGATATTCACTCATTCAAGAAATATCTGCTTCCTGCTTTCCCTGTCCTGTTCTCTGATGTCCCCCCCCCCCCAGTGGTGGCCCCACCACTGCCGGGAAGTGGCATGTATGTGTCATGATACCGAGATGGAGAAAGTGCTGACGGGCCAGACTTAGGCCCAGAGGAAAGAAAGGAGAGCTGCTTGGAGGAGGCGAGGCAGACGCTGAGCTTTGAAAAGGAGTAATTCATGAGAGGGAGAAGGGCATCCCAGAGCAAAGGAATGGCTTGACACCCAGGAGAGAGACAGCAGCCTGGGGACTTCAGGTCACATCTGTCTTCTGTCCTAAAGCACACCCATTGCTAGTACCTGGACAGGGAGGGGTCCCCGGCACAAATGGGCTCACTTCTCCTACCTTTGAAAATGGACTAGAGCTCTCACTCCAGTTCTGCCACGCAGGAGCAATGTGACCTCCACACACACACACACACACACACACACACACACACACCTCATTCTGTGACTCAGTTTCCCCAGAGAACGCATTGGTTTTGGATGACGGTTTTCAAAGTGCGGCCCCCAGTCCAGCAGCGTCACCCGGGCGCTTATCAGAAACACAGATTCTCAGGCCTCACCCTAGGTCTGCTGTGGAATCAGGAACTCTTGTGTTTTGACAAACCCTGCGGGGGGGGGGGGGGCACGGATTCTGATGCCTGCGGGGGGGGGGGGTATGGGAACCACTTGATGCATGCTACCCCCCCCGCCCCCCCCCCCCAAGGAGGAGCGGGACCCTCGGGGGACAGCAGCACTAGCCAAGCCAGGGAGCCTGTTAGAAAGGCAGAGTCCCAGCACCCCACCCCCACCCGACCGCCCTGGGCTCCCAGCATCAGAATTGCATCTCAGGAGAGTCCCGGGGGGTTCGCGCGCATATTAACATTTGAAAAGTGCAGTCCCAGAGCTAGGGGACACCTCGTGGCAGCTGTAAAACCCCATCAGGCCCTCTTGGGAAAATCTCCCAACCTTTTATTTCTCTTTCTGCTAAAACTTCCAGGCAGGAGGGAAGCCCGTCAGGCTCAATTAGGGCCTCGGGTCCCTTTGATCCTTTCCAATCTCCTGATAAGAACAGGGGGGCGGGGGAGGGGCAGGAGCGCTGGGGCAACCCCCCCCCCCCCCACCAAGGGGAAGGCGCTTTCCTCCAGGAGGCAGGAAGCCCAGCAAAGTCTTCTGCCAGCCCCCCCTCCCCAACCCCCGCCCGGAATGTCCCCTGACGGAGCCTCTGGAATTGGGAAGAAATTCCGTGCAAATTCCACGGCTGGTCCCAAGCCAGCGCGAAAACGCCAGAACAGCGCCGTGTGGCGCGGCCCCCGGCTCGAAATCGAGTTCAAAACAATTACCAGCCGACATGTGTTTCCTATGAACAGTGCAAGTGTTAAAACGGATTTAATTTTCTTTTGTAAATAAAGAGGCCCCTCCAGACCGGCCAGTTTATCTCCCTGGGACAGATGAAAGTGTTTCATCAGCCAGTAGCCTCTGCCCGCTGCAGAGGTGGGGGGCAGCTATCTGGACCCCATGTGTTTTCTGTCTTGTAATCCAAAATCATCCTTCCCATGTGGGACTGTTCGGGCGCCGTGGGGCCTTTTCTCCAAGCCTTCCTTCTAGCTATCTACAAATGCCAGCCCCATTCTTCTTCTGGTCTTTTCTTTTTTGCCTTAAACATATTAGTGATTCATAAACAGTAAAATTAGTCTGCTAGAGGCTAGTGGAGGTATTCATCCCGATGGCGCCTGCTTTCCTGGGTTAGTAGTTAAAATAAATCATCGCTGTCACAATGGAATTCAGGCCTAAAAATCACCTGTAGGAATCCCCACCCCCTCCCGCTCCACCTCCCCCAGGCCCCCCAGAGCATCCAGGATCAAAGCTGCCTTCTCCACTCCAGCTGAGGGGGGTAAAGGAGCCGGGAGGAGGGAGGGGTGGAGAAGGGGAAGACGAGGCACAGGAGGAAAAGCCCCAGAAGTTACACCAAACCAGGAAATGAATGTCTCCGCTCTATTGTTGAAGCTGGAAGGCACAGAAGTGTGAGGCCAATTGATGATATTAGTGTTTCTAAAGCGAAATATGATTAACCACTTCATTATGTAAAGTTATGTTTCCACTTAACCTCCTCGCGCTGGCATCCAGAACTCTCGTTTGGGGTTAGGGTTGTTTTTTTTTTGTTTTTGTTTTTTTTTTAACTGCAAATGTAATAAATTCCAACATGCCCAAACTTCCTGACTTCCACTGTCCACCGCTGGTGTCTCCTGAAACCTCAGCAGTGGGAGATAAGTCGTCCAGGCAAGTAAGCTTTTCATCTTCGGAGCACTTAAGTTAATTACATGGAGGCTGGTGGGGGCCCCCCCGAGCCGGTTCTGCGCGCAGCCCTCCCGAAGGCAGACATCATAGGATCCAGATGCAAACCCTTGGCAGCTTAAGCCCAACAAATTTCCTTTGTCAAGAAATGCAAACAGCCAAACATCGCAGCCTAGGCTACTTCAGTGAGCGGGCCCCCTCCCGGGGCGCTGGGCCTGCGGGACAGAGGCCAGAAGCGTCGACAGAAACCGTTACAAGAGCGCGAGTAGTCGGGCCCTAGCCGGTTCCCAGGCGTAGGATGAGTTTGCTTTATTTTATTTGGGATCAAAGTGGCTTGGGCATCCTCTAGTCCGACCCCGGGTATTTTGATGACTTGGGGATCCATCCCAGGAGTGGAAATGCCAGGAGGAGGCGTGGGGGCTTCCTCCCCCACCCGGCTGACTTCCCAAGTCAGTTTCTGTACCCTTCTCCTCTTTCTGGAGCCTTCCAGATCTGTCCTGCCTTAAACAGGCCCCTTAAGTAGACACCTCCCACCCTCCTCCCTGTTCCCTGTCCCCTCTGGGCACCGCACACCCCACCCTTATCATTTAGCATCTTGGTTGTGGGGCCAACCTTCTTCCCTGGCTTCAAGGTCTGTGTTCCACCGGAGAGACATTTGTGATCCTATGTCCCCTTCTCTGCAGGGTGGCTTGGACGGGGTGGGTAAATCTGTCTGGTTCGGGGGGGGGGTAGTCCAATGGGCAGTGCGAGTAAGCCACGTTCACAAACACCGCTTTTATGAGCTACAAAACTGGTCTTCTGACTTCAGTGGATCCAGAGCCCAAGGGCAGAGCAGAGGGGTGGGTTTGATCAGCTTCCTGCTGTGGGTTGCATCAGATTTCCCAAAAAGGCGCGTTCAAATCCTAACCCCCAGTACCTGTGAATGTGACCTCACTTATCATCACTCAGAAATAAGGCATTTGCAGATGTAATCAAGGGAAAATGAAAGCATACTGCATTACTGTGGGCTCTAAGCCCAATGGCTGGTGTCCTCAGAAGAGAGAAATTTGGGCACACGGGGAGAAGACCGTGTAAAGACAGAGGCAGAGAGGGGACTGGGGAGGCTACAAGCCAGGAACACCAAAGATTGCTAACAACAACCAAAAGCTGGAAGAGACAGGACAGATTCCCCCGCTGGCGTCTTCAGAGGGAGCGTGGCCCTGACCACACCTTGACTTTGGACGTCCAGCCTCCGGAATAAGGAATAAATGTCTGTTGTTTTAAGCCACGTAGTTTATGGTACTTGGTTACAGTGGCCCCAGGAAGCCAAGACACCTCTTAAAACCTGGCACTAATCACCTGTTTTCCCACCCGGACTCAGAGCACGGTGAGTTGGAGGGCGAGCCGTGTCTTCCTCTGCTTTGCCTGCTCTCTCCCCGGCACACAGTAGGGCTTTGCCTGCTCTCTCCCTGGCACACAGTAGTGCCTTTCTGTACGAGCAGTGAAGCCTGTAAACACTCAGCTTGTCATATGGGCTACATCCCTGCCTGGCCACCCTGCTGGCCTCCCATGTCCCCTCACTGGCCACCCAGGCTCCCTTCTCCGTGCCCTGCCACCCTGCACCCCTGACAGCTCCTGAAACGGGGTCAGATTTTAGTCTTCCAGAGCTGCTTTCCTTCCCTGCAGCCCACTCCTCTTCAGGCCCGGCGGCTCCCACCAGCTTTCGAGACTCAACCCAAAGTTCCCTTCCCCAAGGCTCTGAGAGGTTCCCCGATGCCCTGCAGCCCGGCTTGAGGTGTGGGGGGGACCCCTCTCTGTGTCCCCACAGCCCCTCCCATGGCACCTGTCACACTTCTGTCACTGCTCATCTGCATTGCCCGTCACTCCCATTACCTGAAGGCAGGTGTCGGGAGTTGAATGAACAAATGACTGATAAGTAAACCCGGCCCAGCAGCCTCGGCCCAATCTACACGCGAAACCCAGCTTTCCCTCAAAGACCACAGCCCCCCACCTAGGAACAGAAACAGGAAGGAAACCCCCAGCATGGCCTGCTGTCCTCTAAAAGGGCAAAGATAAAGACCAAAAACCCATTAGGTTGGCCCATGTAAGCCAGACTCGGAACCTATCGCTTTTAAGCCCCTGCCTTCAGTGTGTGCACATAAGAAATCATATTTTGTCTGTTTGGAGAACATTTCCTCTCTTTATGGGCTTTCAAAGCCGCCTTATCAGCCTGTATTTTTGATGCCTTGCTTTCTTCTGAGGGGACCTCGTTGGCGGCAGGAAAACAGATACGATTAATTAATTCCTTGAAGGGACCCACGCGCTGGAGAATGTCATAACATTGACACTGGGAGGAAACTTCCTGACGCAGCTTGGTGCTGCATTTACAGAAGGAGATCACCGAGCCCCGGAACAAAGAGTTTTCTAAAATTTCCACAGCCACTCACTTAGCATTTCCCTGATGAGCACAAGCCATCGGAAGGGGAGTCAGAGCGAGCTGTGTTTTCTTGGCACGGAAGTCTTACTCTCACACCGGACTCTTGTCGAGCCTCCAAGAGGCTGCTCTCTGCTGTTCCCTCTGCCTGAAACCCCGCTCCCGACCTGCCTTGGCGGGGACAGTGCTTCTGCAGGTCTCAGCTGCCTCTGATCCCATCCTAGCTCAGCTAACCCTGCGGGCTCGTGTGTAAGGGTCCCTTAGGTGAAGTAGGTGTGTCTGCCCTGGCCACCCTGTACCCCAGCACACAGCACCGCGCCTGGCACAGAGGGGGCTGTCAATATCCAGAAAGATGGACAGCTTGAGCTCCCCACAGCCCCCGTTTTAGTGAAGGGCGCAAACCAAGGGCGCAAACCAGCCATTCAGATTTGGCAGCTCTAACAGAGGCCCGGAATAATAGAAGCTTAGCAAGACTGAGACTCATTTCTCTCTTCTCAGGGATCCAAGCTCCCTCTTCTTGCTCCCCCTGACCGGGAAACTCCCACCTCATGGCCCAAGATGGTGCCCCCGGCTCCTCACGTCCACTCTCCAGCCAGTGAGAAGAAAGGGGCAGAGGAAGGTATCACCGCACACTTCAGGGCGTGCCCTGGCAGCTGCACACAATGCTTGCACCCCATTGGCCAAGACTTGACCGTACGGCCATTCCTGTCTACGAGGGAGTCTGAGAAAGGAGTCACCGGGTGGTCACGTGCCCAGCTAAGACCTCAGTTACTATAGAAGAAGGTCAGAGTGGATACAAGGGGACAGTGGGCCAGTTGTGCCTCCCCTAGAACCATCCTGGGCAGCCTTCCTGTCTGGCCTCACAGACACTGCCCATCACCGCATCCTTGACTTTGGCTTTTACCTCCCGGAAGTATTTTTGCTCTGCCTCACCTGCCCCCGACTGTGGCCTCAGACCCGGCCCCCTGTACTCCTCGAATGGAATGCTGCAGCGGCCCCTCCCCTCTCCGGCCCCACCACCCCCACAGGGCCACACCTGTCCCCAGTCTAGCCTCCAGATCTGAGTAACTGTCTAGTAAAACCCTGTGGTAGGCGGTCTGGAAGGATCTATCACAAGTGAAAATTCCCGGAGCACCTGAGTGGCTCAGTCAGCTGAACGACCGACTTCGTCTCAGGTCAGGATCTCGCGGTTTGTGAGTCCGAGCCCCGCATCGGGCTCTGTGCTGACAGCTCGGAGCCCGGAGCCTGCTTCGGATTCTGTGTCTCCTTCTCTCTCTGCCCCTCCCCCACTTGTGCTCTCTATCAAAAATAAATAAATGTAAAACAAATTAATAAAAAAAAAAGTGAAAATTCCTATGGTCTTTCACCCAGCAATTCTCTGTCTGGGAATCGATCCTACCCTTGTCTGCCTCTGCTCTAGCTGCTATGACAAAATGCCATAAACAGGCTTATAAGCAGTACATGTTTACTGCGCACAGTTCTGGAGGCTGAAGTCCAGGATCAAGGTGCTAGTAGGGTCGGGTGAGGGCCCTCTTCTGGGCTGCAGACGGATGACTTCTTGCTGTGCCCTCCCATGGTGGAAGGGAGGGAGCTCTGAGCCCCTCTTTTATAAATTGAGATTTACTGATCTCAGTCATGGGGGCTGTATCCTCATAAACTAAGAATCACCTCCCAAAGGCCCCACCTGCTAATACCATCACCTTGTGGATTAGGATTTCAACATACGAGTTGAATTGCGGAGGCAGGGGTTGGGGGAGACACATTCAGACCAGAGCAACCGTGTTGCTGGTGAATGTATCCCACAGTGCAAATGGAATGATAGAAATAACCCAACAGCCACCAATCTGGGATTGTGAATTAATCGTGGCACACCAGTACATGGAAACCCCACACTGCGACTTAAAGAGACAGAGACAGAGAGAGACAGAGAGAGAGGGAGAAGCATCTTGTGTTCTGATACGGAAAGATCTTCAAGATATGCTGTTAGAAAATAGGGGCGCCTGGGTGGCTCAGTCAAGCGTCCGACTTCAGCTCAGGTCATGATCTCACGGTTCTTGGGTTCGAGCCCCGCATCGGGCTCTGGGCTGACAGCCTGGCACCTGCTTCGGATTCTCTGTCTCCCTCTCTCTCTGCCCCTCCCCTGCTTGCCCTCTGTGTCTCTCTCTCTCAAAAATAAGTAAACATTAAAAAAATATTGTTTAAAAAGTTATGCTATTAGAAAGTAGATTCGTGGTTGCCAGAGAGTCGGGGGCAAGAGGCAATGGGAGTAACCGCCAACTGATAGGGGGCTCCTTTGGGGGGTGATGAAAGTCTTCTGGGATTAGACAGCAGTCATGGTTACACAGGTAAGTGGATACAGTCGACTCTTAACACAGGGTAACTGCACGGGTTTTTCAGTAAATACGGTACAGCACTATAAATGTGTTTTCTCTTCCTGATGATTTTCTTTTTTCATTTTCCCAGTAACACCTTTTCTGTAGCTTACTTTGTGGCAAGGATACGATATATAATACATATAACCTGCAAACCACGTGTTAGTAAATGTGTTTATGTTACCAGTAAGGCTTCCGGCCCACGGTAGACTACCAACAGTTAAGTTTCGGGGGAGTTCAAAGTCATTAGCAAACTTTCAACTGCATGATGGGTCGGTGCCCCTCATCCCCGAGTTGTCTGAGGGTCAGCCTTATACTCAAAACCCACTGGGGGCGGCTGGGTGGCTCAGTTGGTTAAACGTCCCGACTCTTGATTTGGGCTCAGGTCATGATTTCATAGTTTGTGTGTTCAAGCCCCGCCTCGGGCTCTGTGCTGACGGTGCGGAGCCTGCTTGGGACTGTCTCTTCCCTCCGCCCTCAGAATACGTAAATATTTAAATAAATAAATAACGAAATAAATACTCCCTAGATTGTACACTTTAAAAGGGTGAGTTTTTCAGTCTCCGATGAAAAAGGCCAGGTACGGATCGGGCCAGAATATTTTGCATGACGAAGGAAAACAGGAATCTTTACTGACAGTTGTCTGTATGCCTTTCAACCCTGCAAGGCTGCCCAAAACCTAACCCAGGAGATGGATGGGGAAGGGGTGATGACGCTTTGGACTTGGACCTTGGAGTTGACATGGGAACGCGTCGAGACTTTGGGGGACTTTGGGATGGAATGAATGCATTTTGCACAAGTGAGGGGCCGGGTGTCATGCTGTGATCCGAATGTCTGTGTCCCCCCAGAACTCATATATTGAGACCTAACCCCAAGGGGGTGATATTAAGGGGGGGGGCTTTGGGAGGTGATTAGCTCATGAAGTTGGACCCCCCTGATTGAGATGACTGCCTTCTAGAGATTAGTGGGATGCTGTTATGGGAGCCCCAATAGACTAGGACAGGTAGTGACCGCAAGAAGGTACAAGGCGGGGGAGGGGGGCGGTTCTGGGGTGCGGGGTTCACAGGTGTGTTCAAGAAGCAATAACAGCACACTGCATACTTACGTGAACCTTGCAGTCGTATCTCAATAAAAAGTTTAAAAAAAAAATAAAGCCTATGTGTATAACCAACATGCTTGCAAGTACAAAAAACATAAAGTGGACAAGGAGACGGGAAGACAAAGAAAGGAAGCCGGATGCATGGGGTGACGAGGTCCTGGCTGCGGTGTTTTCCTTTCACTATCCTTTTATACCACGAGGATCCCCTTACCTTGTTCGGTATTTAAGAAGGGGCCAGGCCAGAAGGAGGAGGAGGGGCAGTGAGGGATGAGCCACCTCTCCGGCCCGTGGAGTGATGGGCAAAGGGCAAGGATGTCTACTGGGCACGTGTGCTCGCCTGATCACATCCTGTCCACAGCACGATAGAAGTTGGTTAGCCCCATTTTACAGAGAAGGACAGCGAGGCTCAGAGAGAGAAAATAATTTTCCCAAGTTTCAGCAAATGAGTGCAGCTACCAGAATTCAAACCCAGGTCTGTCTGGCCCCCAGGCCAGATTAAAATTAATTTTATTTTACTTTTTATTGGAGAGAGAAAGAAAGAGAGAGAGAGAGCATGAGCGGGGAAGAGGGGCAGGGTGGGAGGAGAGAGAGAAAATCCCAAGCACTGATCCCAAGCCCTGAGCACGGAGCCCAACACGGGGCTCGATCCCCAAACCCTGGGATCGTGACCTGAGCTGAAATCAAGAGTCGGACGCTCAACCACCTGAGCCGCCCAGGTGCCCCTGGGGGGCGCTCCTCTATCCAAAGCTAGCCCACTTCATCCCCCGCAGCCCGTCTCATGTTCCCTTATTCTGCACAAGGCACCCAGGAAAGGGGATGGGATTCTGGGGGGTCACACCACCCACTCAGAGGACCCAGAGCCAGGCTCCTGCTCCTGACTCAACAGCAAACGTTTCTCCTTCAGCAAATATTTTGTGAGCATCTGTTCTAGGTGCTGCTGTAGGTACTGGGGGTGCAGGGTTAAGTCACGCAGACAGACCCCTGCCCTTGGGAGGCTGCCGTTCTAGTGCTGAGAGATGAACAGTGGACAAGTGAGCAACCAGAACAGGGAGCAAACGAAACAGAACGAGTGCTCTGATGGAAAATGGAACAAGCTTGGGAGGGATGGGGCCCGGCTGTGTCTGTCAGGCGGCCAGGGAAGGCTCCCCTATGGCTGTGACTTCTAGCAAGGGCCACCATGACAGTAAGCAATGTGGGTCTCTGGCATGATCATTCTAGACAGATGGAAGAACACGTGCAAAGGCCCTGAGGTGAGAATGGCTTTGATGTGTTTGACGAAGAGCAAAGAAGACAAGGTGGCCAGAGCAGACTGGCAGGAGCTGAGAAAGACGGAGCCAGGGTCTAAATTTGTCACCCTGAGGCCATGGGCGGGATCTTGGATTTTATTACGTAAGACACAGGCCACTGGGTTCAGAGTACAGGAATGACAAGGGTTGAAAGTTGCCTGAAGGGGAGTGTGCTAGTTTCTGGAGGCCAGAAGTCCAAACTCCAGGTGTTGGCCGCGTTCATTCCTTCTGAAGGCTTCTAGGAAGGATCTGTCCCAAGCCTCTCTCCAGCTTCTGGTGGTTTCCCACAGTCCGTTGCATAACCTTGCCTTGCGGACGCATCACTGCAATCTCGACCTCCGCCTTCACATTGACTTTCCCTCTGTGTGTCTTTCCCTTCTTTTCTATGGATGCCCTTCATTGGCTTTGGAGTATACCTGGATAATCCAGGAAGATCTCATCTCAAGAGCCTTAATTTTTCTTTTTAATTTTAAGTAGGCTCCACGCCAAATATGGGGCTTGAACTCAAGACCTCAGGATCGGGAGTCGCATGCTCTATGGACTGAGCCAGCCAGGCGCCCCGCAAGATCCTTTAATTACATTTAAAAAATATTTTTTGTGATGTTTTTTTCTGGGAGAGAGAGAGAGGGAGACACAGAATCCGAGGCAGGCTCCAGGCTCTGAGCTGTAGGCCTGACGCAGGGCTCGAACAAACAAACCGTGAGATCACGACCTGAGCCGAAGTCGGATGCCTAACTGACTGAGCCACCCAGGCGCCCTTCCTTTAATTACATTTGTAAAGGCCCTTTTCACAAATGAGGCCACATTCACAGGTTTGGGGTAGACATATCTTTTGGGGGGGCACCATTCAACCTCCCCCCAATGGCCAGGGTGCACACAGGGAGACCAGTTAAGGGCACTGATGGTGGCCCGGACTAGACTGGGAAAAGCAGTCACGGCAGGTTTAAGAGGCATCGGGAGGTGGGATTCAAAGCACGTAGAAACGGCCAGGTGCAGAGAGTTGAGGAGGATGTTAAGGGGCACTATCAGGTTTTGGCTTACACAACTGAGTGCATCATGATAAAAAAAAAAAAATTTATCCAATTCCATACTGCAAAACCTACCCTCTTCCCCAGACCCAATTACCCCAGTTCCAAAAAGGAATGAACCCAATCTCTTTAAAGCTGGGTCTGGTCCCCACAGACATTTTCTAAGGCTCCAGGGCTCCAGGAAACACAAGAAGACCTTCATGTGATTGCTAAGTAATTGCTTTCCAACTATGAAAGTAATTAAGAAATGGCACCAATTTCCCTAAGTGTAATGTAATTAAATCCACTGGCTTGGAAAATCATTTGCGATAAACTGAAACAGCGAAAGATCAGACCGTGGGGAATTAGGGAAACATCTGACAGGAGGGACACAGTGTTCTCTGGGGCTTTCCCCCTGGAGGGGTGGCCTTGCGAGGCTCAGAAGGCGGCTGGCAAAGGACGGACGGAGCTGGAGCATGGGGGAGGCCAGACACCTGGCTGTCAGAGCCCCATCAGGGCAGAGCCAGGGGTGTGTCACCTGTGGGCCTGATGGTTGGGGGGGGGGGGTGCGGGGAGGGACGAGAGTGGGAGCCCAGGCCGTGAAGCATTACCACAGGAAGTGAAGGCAGGTAAGGGAGCAGGGTGGTGGGTCGGGCTCCAGGAATGAAGTTGCACCACGAAGAGAAGCAGGTGAAACAGGGCCAAGAAATGAGATCCGGCTGAGCAGGTCAAGGGTAAGACTTTGGCCAAAAGGCAGAGGTCAAAGGTCTCTATTTAAATGATTCGGCCGGCAGGGACACCTGGGTGGCTCAGGGGGTTAAGCGTCAGGCTCCCAATTTCAGCTTAAGTCACGATTTCATGGTTCACAAGATCGGGCCCCACGTCAGGCTGAGCGCAAGGAGCCTGCTTGCGATTCTCTCTTTCTCCCCCAAAATTAATAGAAAGAGAGAAAATAAATGATTCTACCCGCAGGTATGAAGCCTGATGGTTGTGGGAGTCAGAGGGCCCAACGGGCAGATTTCTAATATATACCGTAATTCGTACCCTTCTTTGGCGGTGGGAGGGAAATTAGAAAGGAGTTTTGAGTCAGGCAGAGAGCTCTGTGTTCTCATCCTAACTCTCCTACTTTCTTATCCCGAGCAGCAGAGAATAAGGCTTATCCTTATTGCTAAGCTCTGGGCCTCTGCCTTCTCTTCCACAAGAGAATAATCATCATTTCTAACGAGCCTGCTATCAGCAAAGTATGTACATGACGTACACGACGTGCTTTAGAAACCGCCAGGCCCTTGCGAGGTCCACTGGGATCCCTGACCAAGAGCCAGCCCTCCCCACTCCCGGCCACCTGCCTCCAGCTGGGTCATCCCCTCCCTCACCACATCAGCCCCCTGCATCCACTGGTGCCCGCCCCCCCTTGCCTTGACCCAAGCACCTACATTCGGACCCTCGGTGTCCTCAAATAAAAAAAAAAAATTAGAGACCCTCCCTCGTGGGGTATTGTAAGGATCCAAAGACCTAAGGCATGACACAGCGTTAGGCCGGAGCCCCGCACAGAACTCTGTGACCCTGAGGTGGTGCGCGCCTATTATCATCATTACGGTGCTTGAAACCAGCAAGAGAAAAGAAGTAACAAACACGCCCACCTAGCAGTAACTATCGTTAACCCCTGGAGAATAACCTTTAAAAAAAAAAAATGCACTTAGTTCTTCCTGTTGTTGTTGTTGTTGTTGTTCATTTTCAGGGTGCACAGTTTTGGGGACCGATTTTGTCGGAGAACAATGTGCCACGAGCGACTTCACATATGCTCCCACGCTTTCTTGCACACCGGCCTCTCCCGTGCGTCCGTTGGGGCTGGTACCATCGCCCCGCTGGGCCACCACCGAGCTACTCCGTGGGTCGCTGGGAAAGCTGGTCTCCGCACCTCCTTTCCAACCAGCTCCCACCCCCCGCCCTCTGGCCCGGGCTCCCCGCTCTCCGGTCCCCCCCCCCCCCCCCCCCCCCCCCCCCCCCCCCCGCCACGGATCTCCAGGAAGGTGAAATACAGTTGTGAACACATCACCTCGCTCTGGCTCTCACGCCCCTGGAGGGGCTCCCCAGCGCTTCACAATTGCAATCGGGTCTCCTCGCCCTGGCCGGAGAAGCCCTTCGCGAAATGTCACTACAGCGCTGCTGTTTCTCCTGAATCTCCTCGTCCTGCCGCATGCCACCGCAAGCGCCCCCCTCACTCTCGCGTCCCCCGTCCCCACGTGTCTCAGCTCTGCCTGTCTTTTTTTTTTTTTTTTTAAACGTTTTATTTATTTTTTGAGACAGGGAGAGACAGAGCATGAACAGGGAGGGTCAGAGAGAGGGAGACACAGAATCCGAAACAGGCTCCAGGCTCTGAGCTGTCAGCACAGAGCCCGACGCGGGGCTCGAATTCACGGACCGTGAGATCGTGACCTGAGCCGAAGTCGGCCGCTCAACCGACTGAGCCACCCAGGCGCCCCGCTCTGCCTGTCTTTTGGAACCCGACCCAAGTTGATTCCCACCCGCTTCCCCCAAAGCCTTGTCTGCTGCCCCACAGCACCGCCCGGGACCACGATCGGCCGGGAGGAAGCCAGACTCCACGGGAACCAAGGTGGCCTAACCAACATAGAAGTTCAGTGGCTGTCGCCTAACAGATGAGCTGAGACAGATGATCCGGGGGTGGGAGCAGAGCCCTTTGGTCTTCTGGCACCGGCTTCTTGGGGCCCCGCCCTGCCAGTCCTGTGGCGGGCACCCCTCTTCAGAGTGTGACGGGGTCACTAGAGCTCCAGGTGCCCACTTCTCCGTTCCCGCAGGAGATGGGAAGACGAGTGCGAGTTTCTGGAAGAACCACACAAGGCTTAGAAGCCAGAACGTGTTTGCTGGGTCACCTAGGTGCGAAGGAGGCTGTACAAGGTAGAAATGTGCCCGTTATTAAGAAGAAGGGAGAAAGGACACTGACAGCTCAGCCTCCCACGGCCTCCCTGAGCCAGAAAGAACAGCTCCTTCCCCAGAGCTCACCCTGCATCGAGTGCTTACTCCAGGAGGCAGCAGGGGATAACGAAAGAGACAGACAGGCTTTGGAGTCAAACAGACCTGCATTTAGATCCTGGCTAGTTGCTCTCTGGCTGGCTGATTTAGGGTGGTTGCTTAAACTTTCTCCATCCCTGTGCCTTAGCAGGCAGGCAGGCAGGCAGGCAGGCAGGAAGGAAGGAAGGAAGGAAAGAAGGACAAAGGAAGGAAGGAGAGAGGAAGGGAGGGGGGAGGGAGGGAGGAGGGAGGAAGGAAGGAAGGAAGGAAGGAAGGAAGGAGGGAGGGAGGGAAGGAAAGAAGGAAGGAAGGAAGGAGGGAAGGAGGGAGGGAAGGAGGGAAGGAAGGAAGGAAGGATGGAAGGACAAAGGAAGGAAGAAGGAAGGAAGGACAAAGGAAAGAAGGAGAGAGGGAGGGAGGCAGGAGGGAGGGAGGGAGAGAGGGAGGAAAGAGACAGGCCCTTGAAAGATCATAGAACAGTAGGAGCTTGACTAACAATGACAGATTCCAGGCGCCTCTGGTTTACAGGGTCACCTACACCCGCATGTTCTATCTTCCGAGAGACGTGAGGGCTTCCAAGCCCAGGCACCCGGCATACGGTGAAGGGCTATTATTGATATTTGCTGCATTCAGTTGAGTCCGTTTGGCCTGCCCCTTCTCCGGGGTTCAGTCTGATCCTGCCTTGGCCAGTGAACCTGTGGCCCCTGGGGTGCTGGGCGTGAGGCTGACCCAGCGGGTTGGGGGGGGAGGTTTTTCTTTTTTTTACCTCCCAAGGTTGAGAATGACTGCTCCAGAAATAAAGCCCCTTCCACCTCAGACCCTATAAGCGCTGAACCCAGTGCCGAGCATACAGCAAGGGCTCCATAAACGTTAGCTCTTACCGCCGTGGTGGTCGTGTTTCCTGGAGCTACTGTTGCTGGTGACGCATGACCTTCTAAACCACAGTGGCATTCAATCACCATCTTCCTTTACTCTTGGTTCGGGGGGGGGGGTCAGGAATTCGGGCACAGTGGGTCTGTTCCCCAACATCTGGGCCTCGGCCGGGAGACTCGAACAAGGCGGCTTGAAGCCTGGAACCATCTTCCAGGGTCCTCACCTCCCTGTCTGGCCTCTGACGCTGCCCGTCGCTGTGCTGTTGGCTGGGACACGTGTGGCCTCTCCCCGTGGACCAGGTTGGGCTTCCCGACAGCATGGCGGCCGTTTCCAAGTGACAGTGACCCAGGATAGCGTAGCAGGTGCCCATGGCATTCTTATGCTCTGAGGATCGTCCAGCCCGGGAAGGCAGAGTGTCACTTCCAGCAGGGTCACCAGCCCACCCAGGGTCAGAGGGAGGGAATGGAGACCCCAGCACTGAGCGGGAGGGGTCCCTCGTCAGGACACATGGGATGGGGGCACTATTGCAGCCGTCCTCAGCTACGCTATCGGCCACCACAACAACCCCATCCAGTAGCGGCAAATAGCAATAGTCCGAAGGTAGTAGTGAGACTCAGTCCCTCCCAAGCCGGTCGTGTGTCAAAGTGACAGAACATACCGGGTTCCCCGGGCCTGGGGCCGGGTCACCCCACGGGGAGGTGCAGATTTTCTGCTGTCGTGCGTCCCGGGGCTGAAGGAGGGCCGGCCTTCCCTGCAGACACTTCTGCAGCCGCGCGAGGCATCCGGTCAGGGTCAGGGACCACAGGGGCCAGACCAGCAATGTGTCCGGGCCATCTTTTTTAACGGACGAGCCAAGGGCCTCTTAAACTTCAGCTTCCTGGATGACTGTCCTTTGAAGCTGCCCACGGCAGTTTGCGTCTCTCTGGGATCCCGTTGCGACTCTCCCCCAGTGAGCTATTTGGTTGGTGATATGGCTCAAAAGAGCCACAGGGAGACGGAGCAGTATCTTTCTTCCCTAACTTCCCAGCCCTCGAAGGAAAGACCATGTTTGGTTTGAAAACAGAACAGTTTTATCACCAACCAGGACCCTGGATGAAATCTTTCCCCCTAAAGCTGAATAAACAGCCCCAGGCTCTGCTCACGCCCCGCCCCGTTCTCAGCTTCAAAACCCACTTATCTAGCTCCTTGCCTTCTACTCTGGGCCTGCCCTGAGCCCCAGAACAACCCCAGGGGCTGGGGGAACCTGCATTCTGCTCCATTTCCTCCTTATAGGAGGAAAAGACGGACTGGATTCAAGTCTCCTCCTACCCCGGGGCCTCAGTCTTCTTGTCTGCAAAGTGGGGATGATATTGCTTGCCTCGCCACACTGTACCAGGGTTGAATGAGATCATTTTAGCGGAAAGTGCTGGCATAGTGGAGGCTCAAAGCCCTGCCTGGGTCTGGAGAGACCAGGGCAGTTTGGGATCAATCCAGAGTCAAGCCTGGTTCAAAACCCATGACCACCACCATACGCAAGTACATGCTGGGTACCTTGGGTAAGTTCATCAACCTCTCTGAGACACAGCCACTCGAGCTTGTAAATAATCTTGTGATAAAGACATTGCTGTGGAGATTAACACGGCGCTGAGCACGTGCCCATGCCCAGGCTCTTAATAAATGCTGGTTACTTGTTTCTATTATCTGTTAACCCACTACATTTCCAGGCAAGGACAAGGTCTTAGAATTTGTGTATTCCCAACGTTTCAGATACACACAGCGAAGTTCCTCCTCATCGTGTCTGTAGGTGGTTTTTGGTTCATGTCCTTTTTTTTTTTTTCATTGATTGAAATTGTCATTGAAGTCGTCGTAGATTCACATCGGTTGTAAGGAAGAACAGGGAGATCCCTGGTGCATTTCTGCCCCACGTTCTACCAAACTATAGTATAATGTCATAACTAGGACGTTGACATCGAATCGATGCCACCCACCAATCTTATTCCGATTTTCCAGTTTTACTCGTACTCATTTCAGTATCTGGGTGTGTTAAGTTTTGTATCATTTTATTACCTGTGCAAGTTTACGTATCCACCACCACAGCCAAGATAACACTACCAAACCCACCCACGGCGGGGGGAATCCCACCATTTGAAAGCTAGAAAGGCCCCTAAGTTGACTTTATGAGTCAACATGGCGTCTGGATTATGAGAGCCCAGTGATCCGCCCTCCTGGGTTCAAATCCCAGCTCTGTCACCACTGTATGACCCTGGCCAGGGCGGGGCGGCTCTTTTGTCTCCGTTTTCTCCTCTGTGAAATGGGAAAACAACAGCTCCCAGCAGTCAAGAAAACATTGCGTAAATGCAAGCTATGAGGATGGCTTTGGGAAGTTGGCGATAGAGGCCCCAGAAGCAAAGATACTTGGCCAAGGTCACACGCCAAGCTGGAGGCATTGAGGCAATATTCTTCAGCTGGACCAGACCAATGGGCGGGGGAGCTTGTATCGTCTGCTCCAGAACCTTCTTTCCATGGTTGATCACAGGCAGGCAGCGGAGCCCGGGGGTCCAGCAGCAGGCCCGGGAGGCGGCCTTCCTGGGCAGGCATCCCTGCCATGGCATCAGACCAAGACAAGTGCCCCAGGTTTCCCGGCCTCCCTTGAACCTCATCTGCAGAGTGGGGTAGGGAAGGATTCCGCGACGAACGGTTACCAGACCCACAGCCAGTCGGTGTGAGGCTATTCGTGTGCAGCCAGTCCCTTTACTAAGTAGTGGCATCGTCTTAACCATTTTTTTTTTTTTAATTAAAATAATTGTACAGGACTCTGGGCTGGGATGGTCGGGGCAGCAAGCATGTCGAATCACAAAACTGGGTAAGGGAGTCATTTCTCTTAGAACCTTAATAGTGAAACTAAAGACTCCTGCATGAGGGAACAGGCCAGCACCTTATTCCCCCCCCTCCTCCCCCACCCCCACCCCCAGCAGAATTTCCTTCTTTTTGTGGCTGGATTAACTCCTGAATACCAAAAGCTTCTGATCCTGTACTTTGAGCCTGTTGTTAAAATGTCATTTCCAAACAAACACGGGTTACTATCTTTTCTTCTCTCTCTCTCTCTCTCCTCTCTTTTTTTTCTTCTCCCCAAGATCAAAGAAGGCATTTGGGCCTTTAAGATAACATTCATCCGAAGAAAGATGGTAATATATGAGATTAATGAAAATTAACATAATCCCTCTGAATAGAAGAGAGCTTGCGTTCAGTCGGTTGTCCTGCCGTTAATTATGCGTTAGGTGGTGATAAATGCTTTAAATCAAGCGATGCCTTAAAAACCATTTAAATGATTTTCACCTAATTAGTTTCCCCGGCCTTGTTCTGAGCCTGGGGGATCCCTCCCTGCAGGGCCTGCCCCCCTCCTTTGGATACGTAACGTGCCAGGGGATCAAGGAACCCTGAGCTCCAGAAGGAACATTTTCTGGCTTCCGTCGGCTCTGACCCACCCCGGTGGGCCCAGGGTTGCGATTTATTTTTTCTTATTGGCTTTGCAGATCCGAGATCAAAAGGAAATTTATCAGTTTCTGTCTTCCTTCAGCCTCTTCCAGCCAGACTTCATGACAAGACCCTATCGGCCTTAGAGTTGAGGAGGCCCCGGCCCCAAGGGGAACACAGAGAAAGAGAGAAGGCCCCACGAATGGTCACCACCAGATTAGGGGGCGGAAACTGCTGCGTGGCACCCAGCCGGCCTCGGGAGGGCGGCGGGCCTGAGGCTGGACGGGAGGAATGCTGGTCTGTGCAAAGCAGAGCCCCAGGGGTCAGATTCAGAAAGGCTTCCCCACTCTGCTTCCCCCTCTGAAGTTGAAATATCATCTCTGTCTCTTAAAGAACCTGGTTAAAGAGGGAGGGACTGGAAGGGTGGGAGGATAGCAAAGCCTGCCGGAGAACCAGGGTCTGTCGCTGGAGGCATGGGTGCACCCAGAGCTCGGCACTGTGGGACAAGCTTGGGAGTCAAATGGCCTCCTCCTGGGAGACCCCGGGATTGAAATGCAGCCTGTTCTAGCTGAAGTTTCTCCCCGCCACCCCAGGTGTATCCTCAGTCACCGCCCCTCTCTCTTGCCGGGAAATAGGACATCGGCACACAATTCAGGGGGAGGCCTGGCCCTCAGCAGCGGGTAGGGGGTAGGCCCCTGGACCTCCGGGAGCCTGCTACCCTCCTCTGGGCAAGAGGAGGTGAGTCACCGTGAAGCACTCAGGCCTGATGCGACTCTCTGATCCAAAGAGCAATCCCAGTCAAGGCCCCGTGTCTCCACCGCATCCTCGCAGCCCCGGGAGCCTTCTGTCTCCACCGGGCCTGAAAAACCACCAGGCCGGCCGCCCCCTCCCCCCCGGGACTGTAACCTCTTGCCCCCCACTCGGAAGCCAGAAGATACAAAAAAGAAAATGAAACAAAATACCTTCAATAGATACCTCTTCTGTCTTAAAAAAAAAAAAAAAAAAAAAAAAGTGGGGGGAGGGGGGAAAGCCGGTTCATATTTGAAGTTCGAATCTTGGTGGACACGCCCCTCCTCTCACCCGGAACCACCCTCCCAGTACGAAGCAGAAGGTTTCAGAACCCCCGAAGTTGCAATTCTTTGGACGTTTTTGGAACACGTCTGTTAATGATTTGTGATCCCGGGGACTTATTTTGAATTAATTCCTTTTTTAAAGGGCAGTTTGGTCTCCCAATAAGGGGCAGACCCCGAATGCCACAGCCGCTGCCTTTGTGCTAAATGAACTTTTTAGAGGTTCCAGATGGCGCCTGGCACAGGCCAGAAGGAAGCCAGCCAGAGAGGTCAATTCTCGGGGACAAGCTCCCTGGACGATCCCACCACGTCCCCGCGGCAGGAAGTGGTGCCCTCCTGAGCGAGGCATTTCAGAAATGCCTTTGAGACAAGAGGCCTGGGCCCCCACGGGAGAAGGCAGAAGGCGACCCAGTCCCTCCGGCTCATCAGACACCCCGCTCTGCAAAGTGAAACGCTTCCCAAAAGGCCCTTCCTTACTCATTCTCCCCCGTCCCCTTTCTTTATGGTGGCAAATCATACGTAAAGCATTTCCCATTTGAACCGTGAACAACCCGAAGTGTGGACACACTGTTGTGCAACTATCCCCACCACCCATCGCCAGGACCCCTCGTCGCGGCCAAGCTGGAACTCTCTCCCCATTAAACACGAACCCCCCACACCTGGCGACCACCCTCCTGTTTTCTGCCTCTATGACTTTTGACAACTCTAGAGACCTCATGTGAGCAGAATCATACACTGTCTTCCGGTGACTGGCTGATTTCCCTCAGCATGATGTCCTCAAGAGTCATCGGTGTTACAGCGTGCGACAGGACTCCCTTCCTTTTATGAGGCTGAATAGCCTTCCGCAGTATGGAGGGGCCACGCTGAGTTTAGCCACTCATCCATCCACGGACACCTGGGTCATTTCCACCTTTTGGCTGTGGTGGACCATGCTGCTACGAACATGGCATACAAATGCCCGTTCAAGTCCCAGCTTTCGATTCTTTAGGGGGTGTACCCAGAAACAGAGTTGCTGGATCATGTAGTAATTCTGTTTGTGATTTTTCTTTTTTTTTTGAGGAGCCGCCATATTGTTTTCTACAGTGGCGGCACCGTCTTTCATTCCCACCATCGGTGGATCATGGATCCAGTTCCTCCACGTTTTCGCCAACTCTTGTCATTTTCTGTGTTGGCGCGTAGTCGCCGTCCTCATGGGAATGGAGTGACCCGTCCTTGTGGTTTCGATTTGCATTTCCCCGGTGGTTGGTGATGTTGAGCATCTTTCCGTTGGCGATCGGCCATTTGTTTATCTTTGGAGAGATGTCCCCGTAAGTCCTTTGCACGTTTTTTAATTGAGTTGTGTGTTTTGCTGTCGAGTCATACAAGCTCCTCTATGTATTTGGACATGATCAGATGTGTGGCTTGCAAATGCTCTCTTCAGTTCACGGGTTGCCTTTTCCCTCTGTGGATAGCGTCCTTTGATGCACCCAAGTTTCCCATTTTTATGCAATCCAGTGTATCTGGCTTTTTTCTCTCGTCTTGTGTGCTCTTCGCTCATTCTTGCTTCCGCGTCTTTACCTGTTTCTGGCCCTAGAATGTTTTTCCGTCACCTCTTAGTCGGGCTAATTCCTGTTGACTGTCAAGTCTCAATGCAAGGGCCACCTTCTCTGGGATCCTTAAGTCACCTCTTGCAGGAGAGCGCCAGGGTGCGACACGTATTAGCGCATGCCCTCACTGGGTCAGGCCCCTGAGATTTCCGGTTGAGTAGTCACCTTGTCACCGCCCAGCCTCGCAGCTGAGTGTGTCTGACTAAGAAGGTGCCGTGTGCTGGCAGGCTTCAGACTCTTCTCCCAGTTCTACCCAATTTACTTAATGGGAGGCGGGGATGAGTGAAGCCCGGTCCCTGAGGTGGGGGGGGCGGGGGGGGGGGGTTGGCGAGACTGACAAGCAAGGCGAAGGTTCAGGCAGGGGACACAGGTGAAAAGTGTCTTAACACTGAGTTAAGGACACAAGTGACAAAGCAGGGGGTGATGAGCAGGGCCCACTCTCTTCACAGGAAAGGTAAGTTGTAAGTGACAAAGTGGCAGGAGAAAAGACAGAAAAAAACTTACTTGGTTCCGGAGTCAGACACGTCTGGGTTCAATTCCTCCCTTGGCCACCTGAACAAGTCACTTCACTTCTTGGGCCCTTGGTTTCTTCACTTGGAAAGCAGGAAACTAATAACTACCAAAAATGAATGAATAAATGAATGAATGAACGAACAAGTGAATGAATGAACAACCTTGCTGGAAGAACAGAATGAAACTTGTTGCCCCCACAGTAATGGATGTTATTATTATTACCACTGTTTTAAAAAAGCTCTATAAATTCTGAAGTTCTGTATGTGGTCATCTTGGTCCATTCAAGCTACTATAACAAAATACTACCCACTGGGCGGCTTATAAATAGTAAACATTTCTTTCTTTTTTTAAATTTTTTTATTTAAATTTTTTTTTAACGCTTTTATTTACTTTTGAGACAGAGAGAGACAGAGCATGAATGGGGGAGGGGCAGAGAGAGAGGGAGACACAGAATCGGAAGCAGGCTCCAGGCTCTGAGCCATCAGCCCAGAGCCCGACGCGGGGCTCAAACTCACGGACTGCGAGATTGTGACCTGAGCCAAAGTCGGATGCTCAACCGACTGAGCCACCCAGGCGCCCCAGTAAACATTTCTTTCTCACAGTGCTGGAAGCCAGCAAAGCCAAGATCAAGGCTCTGGCAGATTCAGTGTCTGGTGAGACCCACTTCCTGGTCTTTCCCTGCGTCCACATGTGGCGGGAGGGGGCTCTCTACCCCTCACCTCCCTCGTATACAATATGTTGTGCTAGTTTTGGTCTACTTTCTGCTTTCCTGTCCTGCCATTTCAATATAAGCACCATCAGAGTGCAGATTTCTGGTGTTATATTCACTATTCCCCCAATATATAGAAGAGCTCCCAATATGCAGTAGACAGATGCAGTAAATATCTTTTGAATGAATGGATGAGTGGGTAAAATAAAGAATGAATGAACCATTAGAGAAAGACGCTTGTCATTGGGCAGATCCTGAGCTGCCTTCTCTGGAAAGCAACGACACAGAAAAGCTAGGAATTGACACAGGTGAAGCCTGTCTCTGTTCAAAAGAACACCAGAAATTCATCCTCTGGATGTGGCGAACACGTTGGACCTTCTGGCTGGCCCAATCCCATTGCCTGTGGGTGGTGATTTGGGGTCCTAGGTCCATCAGATGGCTCATCCCCAACTGACCTGCTTAATTCTCCTCTTTTAGAGCATGACAACAACACCCCCAAAGTGCTGAGCCGTCCTGGGTCAAGCAAACTAGGTGGGCGTTGTATTTGGACACGGATATGCTTAGAGGCATTGTTTTACACTCCCTACAACCCAGAAGGAGAAGCACTAGGTGTACGAATCGAACATTTTCTGAGAAGAATGTACCTATCGTGGACATTCGGTTGATTTGAGGA
The DNA here is from genome assembly GCF_018350195.1 of Panthera tigris. Lineage (NCBI taxonomy): Eukaryota > Metazoa > Chordata > Mammalia > Carnivora > Felidae > Panthera > Panthera tigris. Next base: position 197,923,996 of record NC_056663.1, on the reverse strand, counting down.
CAGCAGTTGATAGGAGACTGGTGAGTCTCTCCCTATAATGTGATAAACATGCTACATCCCCTGCAATAAAACAGTAGCTTAATGTGCAAATAAAACACTTAATAACTCCATGTGCAGTGATGGGCATGCCTCGAGGCTGACCGTGACATTCTGGAGAGGTTTCGTAGGAATTCTATATTTAACAATGACGAAAATCCAGAAAGAACTTGTAGTTCACCGTTTTTCCAGGAAGTTTTTGCCGCATCTCAGAAAACATGGGCAGGAGGGCTTCTGTAGATTTTCCCCTTCCTGCCCGGGAAAACTCTTCCTTCCTGGCTTCCTTTTTGCCTTGCCTTGCAGAGCAAGACACTTTGAACTTGTAAAGTGCTCATCAAAATCAAATTCTTCTGTCCCAGGTTTGTCCAGTTCAGTTACGACGCGGTTTCTTTCCATTTAAATCAAAGCTGAATCGACGTGTTGGTGCTTAACTTCAACTTACGCCTTTGAGGACATCATTGTCACCCAGGCTGCAGAGTACGCAGTTAGTCCTTCAACAGACCCAAGGGCCAGGCCCCTTTCACAACAACACATGGATACAAGGCTTTTGTGATCGTCAGTCACGGACATTCTCGTGGGACTTGACCAGCGGCACAGAGCTCTCTCTTGCAATGCCGCCTGGGATGTCCACACGCCGAGAGGGAAGCCAGACAGAAGCTAGCTCTGCCCATTTTGCAATTAGTAATTCAAGCTGATTCAGGTTTACCGTGCACCTGCTACATGCCAGGTCCCTGCCTCAGGGAGTTCACTCGTGGTCCAGAACAAACATGGCGACGTGGAAAATGGCGAGGCAGCGCCATAGAGAAGAGCTAGCGTTTGCTGAGCACTTGTGTGCGCAGACACCGTTCCAAGCGCGGTACCCAGATCCTCTCATTTAATCCTCATGACAGACTTGAGAGCTGGGTTCCATTAGGACCATCTCCACCTGGCAGCTGAGGAGAGAGACTCAGTGAAGTCACTTGAAAGTCACTATTCAACTTCTGGAAGTCAGATCTGGAGCCCACACTCCCCTGGACTCTAGCAACACCTCTGATGTGGGAACCGCTGGGTGGTGTGGCCTCCGAAAAGGCAGCTACCCCAGCATCAGTAGGGGACTGGGATCCTACTGGGACTGGGAGGGGACATTAAGGGAAGCCTCCTGGAGGTGGGAGTCCTGAGCAGAATTATGGGGATGGAGAAGGGGTCGAGGGAGGAAAGACACTTGGCATCCGCACCGTGTCAGGGTTCCACGGAGAAACAGAACCAACGGGAGACACACAGAGGGAGAGAGAGAAGAAGATTTATTCTGAGAAATTGGCTTCGGTGACCGAGAAGTCTCACTGTCTCCCATCTTTGAGCACCAGGAAAGCTGGTGGTAGAATTCAGTCCTCGTCCAAAGGCACAAGAAGCAGGTGAGCCAAAGGCATAAACCCTAGTCCAAGGGCAGGAGAAGATGGGCTGAGATGTCTGTCCTAGGTCAGTGAGCCAGGAGAGAAAGCCAGGGGTGAATTCTTTCGTCCTCTTCCTTTTTGGTCTATTCAAACCCTCAAGGGAGTGGATGATACCCACTCACACTGGGGACTGGGATCTGCTTTACTTAGTTACTGATTCACACACTTAACCTCACCTGGAAACGCACTCATAGACATACCCAGAAACAATGTTTAATCCAGGCTCCTCCTGGTCAACCCAAGTGGACACTTACAAGTAACCATCACATTGGGGCGCCTGGGTGGCTCAGTGGGTTCAGCATCCAGCTTCAGCTCAGGTCATGATCTCGTGGTTCGTGAGTTCAAGCCCCACATCGGGTTCGCTGCTGTCAGTGCAGAACCCGCTTCAGGTCCTCTGTCCCCCTCTCTGCCCCTCCCCGGCTTGCGGTCTCCCCAAAATAAAGAAATATTAAAAAAAAAAAAAAAAAGTAACCATCCCCGCATGGTTGTCACCCTTTCTACTGTAAACCCTACTGCTCAGAGGCAGATAGGGGCAGAGGGATAACATGTGCCTGGGTCTGTTCTCCGGAATTTTCCCACTCCTTAGTTACGTGACTTCGGGCTAATGGCCCAAGGCTAATCATGGCCTTGGATTAGGCAACAGTTGCTTAGAGAGAACACCACAAACAACCAGAGGAAAAAATAAATGGACTTCCCCCCAATTAAAATTTTGGTCTCAAAGGACACTAATGAGAAAGGGGAAAGAGAATGGAAGAAAATACTTGCAAATCATTTAGGGGCTAAGAGTCCAGTGTCCAGAATACACAGGGAACTCTTGTAACTCAACAGGGAAAAACGACCACCTTTTAGAAACAAACAGTTGCAGTAGGAAAAGACACATTCAGGAAGACGCCTGCCCTGATGAATCAGAAAATGCCAGAAGTGTGAGACTATTACTTCTGCCCTCATTATGTTAAAATCCCCCTCCAGGGCTCTGGAGATGAATCCTCAGGATCTTATTTGTACAAATAATGTGACCTTGTGAGGCTATTCCCCCCCCCCCCCCCAGTGTAGTCTCCCTTCTAGAACTCACCAGGGAGCAGCCCCCCTACGGTCTGGTAACAATCGTACACTTTATTTTTTTAATTATTTTTTTTATGTTTATTTATTTCTGAGAGAGAGAAAGAGAGAGTATGAGCCAGTGGGGATGGGGGGAGCAAAGAGAGAGGGAGAGAGAGAATCTCCAGCAGGCTCCAGGCTCTGAGCTGTCAGCACAGAGCCCGATGCAGGGCTCGAACTCACCACCTGTGAGATCACGACCTGAGCCAAAGTCGGATGCTTAACCGACTGAGCCACCCAGGCGCCCCAACAATTGTACACTCTAAAATGGGGAAGTTCATGTTTTGTGAATTCTATCTCAATAAAGCTTCCTCTAAAAACAAATATGAGAAACGAACGTGAAAGACGTGAAACGTGAACGTGAAAGAGTAAACAGGTCAATTACGATGAAGTTTTGGGATGACGGTGGGGTGGTCCGGAGCCAACAACCAAGAAAGAATTCTCGAAGACGTCTTTGGTGCAAAAAGCACACGGACAGGACCCGTGGGCAGGTAGGGCTGTCCTGGGGTCGTGACAGGTAACTCATTATATCCTCTCAGTTGGGAGGGGGTCAGGGATAGAGTCTCTAAGGAATTTTGGAAGCAAGGTTTCCAGGACCTTGAGGGGCCAGCTGTTGCTAGGGAATCGCCATTCATTACCATTCAAGGAAACCTCAGTCATGAGCCCCTTTAGATGTATATCAGGGGGCCAGAAGCTTGGAGTAGGATTGCCAGCATATATCTTGGGGGAGTTGAGATAAAGGAAGTCGACTTACAGGATCCTCAAGGTTGGGACAACGTGAAGCCAAGATTTTCTTCTGCCACTAGCAAAATGTCATCGTTGAGGCAGCTGAGCCCCTAGAGGCAGGTCACTCTGCGGGTCTCAAGGACTTGTCAATGGGCGGCAGGCAGTAAGGGAATTTTCATTTTTCATTAGTTTCCCACATCACCATGGCAAGCACTTCAGCCCCCTTCCGGAAGTGTCCGAGGAATATCACACATATTCCACCTGGGGTGGGGGTGGGGGTGGGGGTGCCAGCCCGTATTTTGCCCTCAGCTTGCCCCACGCCCCCTCATCAAATTACAATCTAGTGTCATCAGGGCAATGGCAAGTCACACAGGGGAAGGGACAGTGGAGTGTAGGGCCAGCAAGAGGACGGGGAGCATGTCTTGAGTGGGTGATGCCTGGGATGAATGTCAAACGACGTGCAGGCGGCTGTCCCGTGGCGGGAACAGCCTAAGCCAAGACATGGCCAGCTGTGTAGTGTGGCCAGAGTGGGGAGGCTACACCAGGAAAGCCAGAATGAGGCTCTCAAGGGGGCTGCCCCTCTGCTGAGACCAGAAATGTATCGTCCAGCCACTGATCTATCCTCTTACTTGTGATTTGCGTTCAGTTGTTTGGGTGACTTTGCAACCAGGGGGTTTCCTGCTTGACTACGGCTCCAGGCGGCAGCAGACGGGCCCAGCGGCCAGGCCAGCACATGCTCAGAGGGGGTTTCTGGAACTTTCGTTGCCGTCTTGACCGTGGTTTAGGCTCTCTCCGGTTGCCCTGCAGCCCAGGGCACCGCACACAGCAGATCTGGATATGCCCGACGGAGCGTCATTAAAGCCCCATCAAGGGGGACGCTCATTCAAATGCAGGAATCCAGCCACAGATGCCCAGGGCTCCCAAATGTAGAGGCAGGAAGTGAAATGCAAATGAGATGTAATCACAATGCAGATGCAGAATTCTCTAATTCAAGCCGACTGCCTCTCCAAGGTCAAGATTCCTCTGTCCCTAGACTGTAAGGCCACCTCCTGTAGAGCCAGTTGAGGGGGGAGCAGGGGGCGGTGAAATACCCGGGACCTGTTCATGCAGAACAGATCTGTCTCCTAAACAAACACCAATCAGCAGAACAGCCCAAAGTCAAGTAGACTGACCTCACAATAAACTTAAATAAATTGTTGTGTTTGGGCGCGTGGGTGGGGGGCTCTCCCCGCGCTGTTTCTTTCCGGAGGAAGAAAAGGCAGCCCAGGAAGGTCCCGCCTTACTGGATGCTTGGCCAAGGCCACCGTCCATAGCCTGAACTTCCGGTTGAGGGACCCAGTGGTCTGACAACCCCAGGAAGCCGCCTTCTGCCTCCGCCCTGGGGAGAAGCCAAGGTGCTGGGCTTAGTTCAGAAAAACGGGGCACATTCACCTGCTTTGGCCCATCCCCTCCCGCTCAGGTGTCTTCAGGGCTGTCCAGTGCGGCCGGACGTCCAAGGCTGCTAGAATCTGGCCCTGCTCGTAGCATTCAGCCCTTGCCGAGTGCACGTCCCCAGTGTGGTCAGGGGAGAGCACCCACGGGGTAGCCGGGGCCCTGTGGGCTGGGGTGGGGTTTGAGGAGAGACAGGCTCAGGAAGAGGTATAAGGGGCTGGGCGTGGCTCCACAGGGCCCCCCTGCACCCCACACAGACTTCACCTAATACTGGAAATAGTGCCACCTTTCTACACGTTTTCTTCTATAATCCTCATACCCACCCAGGAAGTGGCTGCAAGGAGATTCCAACCGGGGTCTGTCTAACCCTATAGCCTGTCTCCTAGCCATTAATGTGATGCCACCTGTTTGCGTGGCCGACAGGCCCAGTCTGCGTGGGCCTCGGGGGATTTCCAGGGCTAAAACTGGTTGTCCCCGACAAACTGGGTGGCAGTTCACTGTGACAGGTGAACTCCCTCCGCCCAAAGATGCCCACACTCTAATCCCAGGAATCCGTGCACGGCCCACAGGGACTTTGCAGATGTGATTAAGCTCAAGATCTTGAGATGGGGAGGTCCTCCCAGATTTTCAGGGCGGACCCAATGGAATCACAAGTGTCCTTATAAATGGGAGGCCAGAGGTTAGTGAGAAAAAGGCAATGCAGCAACAGAAGTGTGGGAGTGATGTGATTGTGGCTTTGATGGAGGGAGGGGCCCCGAGCCGAGGAATGGGGGTGGCCTCCAGGACCTGGCAAAGGCAAGGAACAGATTCTCCCCAGGAACCTCCAGGAAGGAACTAACCCTGCCCTCAGCTTGACTTGAACCCAATGAGACCCACGTCGCCCTTCTGACATCCAGAACCGCGAGACAGTAAATCCGTGGTCATCTTTTCAACAGTAACAGGAAGCTAACAGTCACCCCAGCAGCCTCCAGGCACTGGCTTTGCCACCGCGTTTTATTCTCTTTTTCCAGGAGGAGGGACAAATGTTTGCTAAGCCTGTACAGTGTCAGGCCCCGGGAGAGCCCTCACTCTTCTCATAAGTTCCTCGGGACAACGGGTGTGGCACGTATTACTGTTCGGAATCTCCATTTACAGACAGAGAAATGAGGCAGGAACCATTGAAGCGAGCCTCAGGCCCAGCTCCCCACTTCCGCTCCTGAGCCCAACCCTAGAACTTGGGGCCCTGCTCCTCGAGGACCTGTCCTGTCCATTCATTCATTCATTCATTCATTCAACAAACACCAGGCGAGCAACTTCCCAGTGTCAGAAAGGCCCCAGACACTGGGGACTCAGAGATGAACAGGACGTGAGCTTTGTCCCCAGGAAGCTTATGGGGTAAGAGGCGGGTGGTCTCCAAAGCGGCAATGATGCAAAATGTAAGAAAAATGCCTAAGAATTTCTCCTTTGATGTATTGTTATCTAACAGCAGGACCTGGGAAATCAGGCCAGCCTGTGTCTGCTGTCTGGGTCGATGGCAGTGCCCAGGAGCTCACGGAGTCTGGTGAGTCCACGCGAGCATGCAGCTGAGAAGGGAGAGTCCTCACCCGGCGGGAGGTGGGGGGGTGTCCAAACAGTCCCCACTGCCCCACTAGCCTGTTCAGTGTCCCTGCGCTCATCTCTCCCCGGCTAAGCGTGTTTGTGTTACGGAACCAGGCTGGTACGCTGTGGGAAAAGCCAAGCGGCACTCGGAGATCTGGGTGGATCGGAGATTTATTTAACACCAGCGGGCTCAGAGGAGACCGCTTCTCCAAAGATCTGAGCATCGAATGCCCGTGGGGAGGGTAATTTATAGTTGTCAGCTTCCATATCTGTGGGGGCTTCGCACGCGCAGCAAACAAAGGAAGAAGAACACAGAAGAGGGGTCTCTAAGCTGGAGACCAGACCTGGTTTTAGCCCCATCGGCCATCTTCGGCGAACTTTATTCGCTTCTCCAACATTTGCAACTTTATGTTACCTCACTAGTTATGTGAACTCTTACGGACACATGGCTGAACCAAATTTCTGCAAAGCAACCATGGATTAAAGGTAATACTAAGCATGTAAACTTCTCCTCCAATTGTGAGCTGTTTGTCATTTCTTAAGTAAAAACCCTGACATCTCATCCAAAGCAATGGCACTGACAGAGAAAGAGATACAGAGAGAGAGACACAGACAGAGACAGAGAATTCATCGAGAAAGTGAGCTAAGTATGGATTCGCACCCACTATCATTAACGACAAACTTCCTTGAATGGTTACGTATTGTGCCTGGAGATGTTAGCTACAGATCATCTGAAATAAGAAATCTTTAAAAAAAACATTTTTTTAAAAAATTTATTTATTTGAGAGAGAGAGAGCAAGTAAAGTATGGTCAGAGAGAGAGGGGGGAGAGAGAGAATCCCAAGCAGGCTCTGCACTGTCAGTGCAGAGCCTGACATGGGGCTTGAACTTACCAACAGTGAGATCACGACCTGAGCCAAAATCAAGAGTCAGACACTTAATCGACTGAACCACCCAGGCACCCCAAGAGATCTTTTTTTTTTAAAGCACTCAAAAGATTATCACTAATTTTCATTTGGGTACTGTGGATGAGTCAAATAAATATGTATATTTTTAAAATCTTGTTTAGTATTTTCAAAACCCCATTTTGAGAAGCCTATTATGTGTAAGGTTTATAGCATTTGCTATATTTATAGTTATTACACATGTATAATTTATAAATATACATATGAAGTGCATGCTGTATGACTATGGAGTACATTCTTTGGGGGGTAAACAATAATAAGAGAGAGAGAGAGAGAGACATAACAATGATAGGGGATAAACGACCTGTCAACCATGAAGCTGACAGACCGTTATAGGTGCTGGTTTCGCAATGCCGGTTGCCTCCTCTCTACCTGTTCTTTTCTTCCTTAGTGAGAGAACACATTTTCTATTTCCAGGTGATAGTGTGGCTGCTAGAGACACACGTGGCCTCTTTTGCCTTTAGAGGTGACCGTGCGACACCCTTCTGGCCAATGGCCTGTGCTCTGGGTATCTATTACAGAGCAGAAAACCAACCCCAAACCTAGTGACTTCATACACCAACCATCACCTATCTCCTTTATAAACTGCATGTGGGTCGGGCTCATGTTGTAGCAGCTCAGTGGGGCTGGGGGATCCATTTCCAAGATGGCTTGCTCCCATGGCTGGCAAGTTGGTGCCGGCTGTGTCTGGCAACTATAGGCTGGAGACTTCTCTGCCTCCTCCCAGCCTGGGGGCTAGGTTCCAAGACCTAGGGTTCCAAGAGAAAGGGAATAAGAGCCGTCACTTCCTTAAAGTCTCAATCTGGAAGACAGAAGCCTCCTTTGAGAGCTCAAGTGGCCCTGAGCTCACTCAGAGTTAAGGGAAGAGGACACAGGCCCTTCATTTCAATGAGGAGAGTGACAAAGAATTCCTGGCCATCTTTAATCTGCCATTATGTGTGAAGAGTGCTGGCCAGGGATTTCTGGGAAAGCTTCTACTTCCTTCTCTACTGATGCTTCCTTCTTCCTTTTCCTGCACTTCACCTGGGAGATTGGGGCTGGAAGCCCTTAACCAGGAAGCGACTGCTTGTAACCAGGAAGCGACTGCCTGTAACCAGGAAGTGACTGCCTGTAACCAGGAAGCAACCAGCCTTTAACCAGGAAGTGGCAGCCTGTAACCAGGAAGCGACCATCCCACAACCAGGAAGCGACCAGCCCGCAACCAGGAAGTGACAGCCTGTAACCAAGAAGCAACCAGCCTGCAACCAGGAAGTGACCAGCCAGGAACCAGGAAGTGACTGGGTGAATGGCAGCCGCACACTAGAAGTGGGAAGCAGGAAGACAGAAGGAGCCAGAATGCCCCAGAGCATCACTGAGCCGCTGCACCAGCCGGGACCGCCCATTTCTAGACTCCCCGTGAGATGAAAAAGCATAAACGAGTCCTTGGTTGAGCCCCTCTAGTGACATTCTGTTACAGACAGCCAAACACGATTCCTGAGTCAGGGCTCAGGCCTCGAGGGGCACAGGCGCGAAGGGATGTGTGAGTCCAGAGAGGTGGCAAGAATGGCAGCGATTTCCAGTGTGAGAATCTCCACAGCCAGGGCGTCCGTACCTGAGAGTACAGCCCTGTGACAGCCACCTGCCAGGACCCCTTGCCACTTGGTCCCCAAGAGCCTGCACGTCGGCCGACGAAGTGACGCATCATCGCCTTCACCCCCGTGGTGCCCCTGCCCCCGTGGTCCCCACGCCCAGCCCATTTTAGCGGAATGTGCGCTGGGCCAGGAACCACTAGGGAAAGGGAAAGAATGGGAACTAGGCACCCGACCAGGAACCAGCCCTGGGGCTCTGTGCTTCATGCTTGTTATCATCTCATTTAATTCTTGAAACCTCCCTGAGATATGGATACAAATCCCTACTTCGCGGGGGTGGGGGGTGGGCCGGGAAGAGGGAGGGGAGGCTCAGGGAGGTGAGCAGCGTAGCCAAGGTCACATAGCCGGTGGGGGAGGTAGCTTGGCATGGAATTGAGGCCGGCCTGTGTCCCTTCAAAGTGTGTGGTCAGTCCACTCACCCAATCTGCGCCCAGGAGTCTCGCATTCAACCCCCAGCCCAGACACCCGCACTCCAGGTGGCTTAAATAATTTCTTTCGTTCCCCGAGCCTCAGTTAATGCACCCCTGAGATGGGAGCGTTCTGCAGGATGAAGAAGAGCTCTCAAAGGAGGCCTCTATCTTCAGCATCCTCTGATCTCATGCAACTTTGGATAACATCAAGGTTCATAAAAACAAAACATCATCAAATGAGCCTGTAATAAAATTCCAAAGCAGTATGTCGTGGGGCAAGGACTGTAAATCCACAGGATGTTAAGGCCAAGTTGAACACGATTTACAAGAATATGGTTCAAATATCACAAGGTCAAAACAATTTTGAGCTTTCCAGTATTTACAAACATACCTCACTTCATAAACCTTTCCAATCCATGCTGCACAATATATACAGGACCGTTTTAAAATGACTCTATTTAATTTGATGTGGCTTTAAGTGAGGTCTGTTAGAAATGTGCTACTAATTTTGGACTTTTGTGTTTAGGGGAAAATGCGATTGAAGCTTAATCCAATTTTCTAACACCCGAAAACAGCTACAAGGAAATAGACAGGCACGAAGGAACAATGGCAGAGTTTGCCTCAGTAAAGGCTTGACTTGCCACTAACTTGCCCTGCTGGAATGTTCCATACCAATAAAAGGTTAGCCCTGCAGGCATGAGGGGAAGTCAAGCCATGAAGGTAACTCCTAATGGGGCCGGGAGCTTAGGAAGAAAACTCATCTTAGTTTTTACGGCTGCATCAGGCTCCCGACCCGCTTGCCCAGGCACAGCCAGAGGAGGCTACAGCTTCTAGGAGAATCTTGCCGCACGTTGCATGTGGTGCAGCAGCAACCATGGCGGCCAAGGGCAAGAGGAAATGGACAGAGGAGATGTCTAGATACATGACCCTAAGGAGACACTGCTCATTCTCCAAGATCAACAGAGCATTCGAAGGTTCCCACGAACCTTCGGGAACCTGAGGGAACACGGAGAGGCCCCAGTCAGAAGGAAGAGGCCACAGAATGCAGGGTCTTTGAGAACAGAGGGAAATAGTCCAGACCGTTTGCCATGAGTGCCCAGATGGACGAGTGCCCAGACGATGCCCCAGAAGGCCAACAGGGCCCAGCTGCCCCACATTAGATCCCCCACAGGAGCCCAGGGGCCAGGTCAGGCCAAAGTGGACACGTCTATCGCAGAGCCAAGCACGACGGGGTCATGGAAACCTCATCCCATCCTTGTGGACGCCAAGAGAAAAGGATGAACCCTGAAAGTTTGAGCACTCACCTCAAAGAGACTCTGTGACCCCAGGAGGCTTAATTGTGGGAGAGATTGAGATGCCGTGACTATCAGACTATAGGTTCCTCTCTCTTTTCTGTTGGTGCCCAGCCTCACAGGTTGGGTCATGCACAGAAAATGCAGAAGGTACCTTCTCTTACCTGTTTGAGGTGTGGGGCGTAAATATGCGACCCTGGTCTACTTAGTATTATTATCGATCTTAGGAGCTCCATTCTGTTAAAAAGTCCTCTCTCCAAAAGGACAACTCCTATGAAAACTCATTTTTAATTTTTTTTTTTTTTTGAGAGAGAGAGAGAGAGAGCAGGGGAAGGTGCAGAGAGAAAGAATCCCAAGCAGGCTCCTTGCTGTCAGCGTGGAGCCTGACACGGGGCTCGATCTCACGAACCGTGAGATCATGATAATGGAGGAAAGAATTCTAGCTGACAAACTGAATTTTCTCCCAAGGCCAGTGGAGACTCCTTGGTGTTTTAAGCAGGGGGGTGGCTGAAGGGATTTGTGATTGAGGAAAATCTGGAGGTAGGAAGGGGAAGGGACGAGAATCGAGGCCCAGAGCCTAGGGTGTAAAATGGTCCAGAAGAAGCATGGCCAGGATGTGGCCTCGGGCAGCAGCCATGCAGAAGACAGCGAAGAAGGAGGGCACGATGTAGTCAAACACCAGTCTTGCCTCTGTCACTTGCTTAGCAACTGCCCTGGGGCAGGAACTGTAACCTCTCTGAACCTTGTCTCTTCTTCTGTCCAGTGGGGGCAGTAATCCTACCTAGGGGTGCTAGGAGCATTGAATGAGGTCACAGCTAACGCGCCCAGCATGATGGGCCCCGGCCACGAGCCCCACCACCTAAGCGGTGACCTGGCTTTCAAACAGCTAGGATGGCTAGGAGAGGTACACCTGTCTCTACTGCTGTTAGGAAAACAACCAGAAAGCCTCCAACTTCTGGTTGGAGGTGGGATTACATTCGAAAGGGCAAGGCCGGGCTCTGCAAAGCACAAGAGAATTTCATTACACGTCTATAAAAAGGCACTCCAAAACAAAATCCTCTGCACGAGGGGCCACGGCCAACCACATCCAGATGTGTCGTGAGAACGTGCCTCTGAGGGATTAGGTGAGAGCCAACGTCATTACTGTCCCCCTCCACTTACTGTAAGAAGTCAGGCCACCTCCCAGGCCCTCACCTGGAGGGAATAGACACCCTGATGTGACAGGGCTGCTGGGAGGAAGGGTAGGAAAGGGTAGGAATCCCGGTGTGGAGGCACTCAGATGACCTTGGCAGGTAATCATCCGAAGCCTCAATTTTCTCACCTGATACATGGGCATAGTCCTCCCCGAGTCACAAAATCTATTCAGCCTTTCAAGTCTGAAGAACGGAACCTGTCTCTGCCAGGTATCAGTCTCAGCACTAGCTACTAGGAGTGGGCACCAAAACACAACAGACGCAGGGACAGCGGCCCCCGTCATGGATCTCGAGATCATCCATGAGAAGAGTGCTGCCTCCCCGGTACGGAGTCTGGTTAGGACGACTGACTAAATGCATGACCTTTAGCAAGTCACTGTACTTAATCCTTCACCCTCAATTTCCTCATCGGTACAGGAAGGATAACACTAGTTCATCCGCTGGTAAGAACTCATAGAGGTTAAATGCGGAAGGCTCTTGGAACAGGTGTCTATGTGTCCTTTCTCTGGGTCTTACTTTTTCGTTGGGGGAGGGTGTCTACACAGCCTGGCCCCAGTCTCCTTTTCTAGTATTTCCCCACCGTGTACGGTCACCCCAAATCTAGCGACACCAGGCTACTCCCAGGCGCTAACCCTGCCCACACCCTGATCTCAGACTTTGAGTCTCCAAAACTGAGAAAATAATATTTCTGTTCTTTAAGCCTCCCAGACTGTGATACTTTGTTAGGGCAGTCCAAGCAAATTAATGTAAATCCACATATAGAACTTTTTAATTATTTTTTATGGTACTGCATCATTCACATCACTGGCCAACTTGGAAGGTTGTTTTGTTTGTTTTTTTTTTGCATATTTGTTTTTTGTTTTTACTTAGCAATGTATCATGGACAGCACTCCAGATAATTACATAAAACTCTAATTTTTAAAAGGTCGATGTCCCCCAAAGGCATGTATCATAACCTATTCAACCTTATTCCAGTCCTGATGGACTTTCAGATTGCTTCCAGGTTTTTGCCACCACAAACATGCGACAGTAAACATCCTGTTCCTATAGCCTTACATTCTAGGGTTTTCATTTCTGCGGGACGGATTCCCAGAAGTGGGATTGCAGGATCAAAGACAACATATGTTTCCAAATGTTAATAGATACTTACAGATTACGTTCCCAAGAGGCTTTGGCAACTCGCAGGGACCCGAATGTTAACTCCCGGCCCAGCGAACAAAATGCCGTGTCAGAAAAGACTTTCCTCCCCCTCCGTCCTAACTGAGTTAACCCAGCCAGCTGTCTGGAGAGGAGCCCTCCTCCTCTGAGGCCAGCTGGTCAGGTTTCCAGACGGTACGGAGGCAGGCTGATGGGGCCTGAGTCTCCGCTGAGTGCCATGGACAGGCCACTCAACTTTACCGAACCCGGTTCCTTTTCCGTAACGGACAGGATCCTTGCCTAACTCACTCTGCAAGCACTCGGCTGGAGACAGCAGATGCAGACGGGACATGTCTTGCGTTGGGAACAATCGTTCTGCTCGCTGAGCTGAAGGGCTGCAGAGGCCATCCACGTCTTGGACCATTTGAGGGCCTGGCGTTGTAGGGGCCAGGCCCTATCCGTCCTCCCTCCCCGCTCATTGGGCACACCCTGCCGTTCCTGTGAGGCCGAGGCCCTCCCGTGTCCCTCCTTGTCCTCTCCGCCTCCTTCTCCCTTCCCGCCTACACCTCATGGAATCCTCCTGAAGCCTGGGCTGCCATGCTGGGCGCTGGTCTGTACAAACCAAACCGCTCTCCTCCCGGTGACAAAGTTGGAGATTCTGCCTCATTAGTTCAGCAAAATCGTGGTAACAATGGCTCATATTTGTTGAGTGCTTACCAGGTGCGAGGTACTTGAGCTTGGTGTGTGTTTTTTTATGTGTTCTTCACAATAACCGTTGATATCTTATTTTACAGGCGAGGAAACTGGGGGCTTAGCAACAGGCTTGGCGTCCTTTACCTCCCGCTGCCTTGGTTAATGTCCTGTGAATTTCACCAGCCAGGGGACCTGCTGAAGCCTAGGCATCTGTGTACCTGGGGACCAGGCAGCTCCTCTCTGGCCACCAAGTTCCAAATAGAATCTCTGGCTCTCCTCCAGAGAGGAGGTGATGAGGGGAATGGCCCTGCCCCGGGGGCAGTCAGGGAAAACTTCCAAGGAAAGTGAGACTCAAGGGACAAGGTAGCAGGAACGTTGTTTCTAGAAGAGTTGGGCAAGAGCAAAGGCCCAGAGGTCCTCAGGAGAGGCCCACGTCCCCGCGGCTGCCCGGGCACACACTAAAACCACCCCAGCGTTCCTAGAAGGGTGTTCTGATTCCTCGGAATCCCACTCCTGGAGCCTGGAATTAGAATTATGGTCACGGCTGAGTCTGACATCTGCTCAAGCCAATTCGTTATCATTAGGAAATGAATCCCTAATGAATTTCTGCCACCATTAAGTCTGATTTACAGTAACGGTAATCACCCTTGGAAACACACGCTTTATCCCTTTAATTAATAATCCCCACTTATCAGCAAACCTAATGATCACGGGCCAAAAAAATGGAGGACAGCCTCCCAACTCCAGCGCGGCTTCCCCGTCGCACCTTTGGGAAGGGGAGAAGGGTCGGGTCCCTGGAGAGGGCCTGGGAACCCCGTGGCTGCTCATTTCTCTGCAGCCTCATCCCTGCCCAGAAATTTCTATGCTGCACTCAGGGTTCCTGCCTAGACTTCAGCAGAGCCTCTCTGCTCAAAACCCTACAGCGTTGCACCTGTGTGCTTGGGACAGTGCCCCAGCTCTCTGCACCCCTGTTCACCCTAAAACCTCCCCCTGCGCCTTTCTCCCACACAGCTGCCACCCCTGCTCGCCCTCTGCCTCTTCTCCCAGGCACCCCGGGGGGAACCTTGTGCTACCTGTTAACCTCTTTCTGAAATGACCTTCCTCCCTTCTGTGGCCTCACATGTGCCCACGGCCCTCCCCCATCCTTCTGCTACACCCGGAGGCAGTCTGTACCCAAAGGATCCGTCTGTGCTTCTGGGGAGGCAGGTGGATAAGTCAGGGAGCAGTCTGAACGTAACAGAAGAAGCCACCATCAACACGTGTGACATACACAGGCAACTGAGGGGAGGAACCAGGGAGAGTCTCCAAGATGAGGGAGGCCTGAACTAGGTATTGAAAAGCGAATTTTAGGGACGCCTGGATGGCTCAGTCGGTTGAGCATCCTACTTCGGCTCAAGTCACGATCTCACGGTTCATGAGTTCGAGCCCCGAGCTGGGCTCGGCGCTGACCGTGCGGAGCCTGCTTGGGATCCTCGTTCTCTCCCTCTCTCTCTCTCTCTCTGACCCTCCTCCCCCTCCCCCACCAAAATAAATACACTTAAAAGAAAGAAAAGCAAATTTTACATTGACATCGTACCCACCATTTATCAAGCGTTCACAGGCGCTGAGCCTACAGGATCCCATATAAATGTCACATCCGTGCTGAGAGGTGTTACTACCCTCATTGCACGGCGACAAGACCGAAGTCCAGAACCATACAATGGCCTTTGAGTGACAGAGCTGGATCCTGGTCCCGGAGTGCCCGTCCCAAGGCACACACTTCTGACAGAGCCACGTTTCACAGCGTATTAACAGCGCCCTTCATTCCGAAGCAGGACGTGGGTCCGCACTGCCTTCCTCCCCCCGTGGCTCACACACACGCAGATCGCATCAGATGGCTCACTGGGGTCCACCAGGAAGCCAGAGCCACCAGCAGCCATGTGCCCCACCCACTCCGAGGGCCACTACAGATTCCGTATCTTGGCTGACTTTGTCTTAGTCCGCTCTGGCTACCATGAGAATACCATAGTCTGGAGCACTTTAACCACGGACTTTTATGTCTCACAGTTCTGGAAGCCCGACATTAGGGGGCCATCAGGGTGGGATTTGGGGTAAGGACTCTTTCTTTGGCTTGCAGGCAGCCTCCTCCTCTCTCACTCCTCACATGGAAGAGAAAGAGGGGAAAGCGAGCTGTGTGGTGCTCCTGTAATAAATACACTCATCGAACCCTAATTGCTTCCGAAGGCCCCATGTCCAAATGCCATCACACCGGGGGTGAGGGCTTCAACACAGCAATTTGGGGGTGGCGGGAGCGGGGCAGGGGGACACAGGTCAGTTCACAGCCCGCCTGTGGCCAGTGACCGTGTGGCTCGCCCCTGGGAAAAATTCATTAGTTGAAGAATGGTGGGCCTGGACTGGAGAGCCGTTTGCCTGGTTCAAATGCGGGCTCAACGCCTTCCAGCCCCGAGATGCTGAGGAAAGTCCCCCGTGCCTTGGACTGTCCCCAGCTGTGGGACAGCAGCTGTGTCTACCTCGTAGAGTCCCAGTGGGGACTAGATGAGTGGAAACATGGATGATGTTTGCACGGTGTTTGGTATTTGAGAAGCATTCAGACAAAGCCGGCTGTTACTGTTACGACAGGAAAAACATCCTGCTTTCAGCGAAAAGCCTGGTAAGACTCAGGGGCGCCTGGGTGGCTCAGTCGGCTAAGCATCCGACTTCGGCTCAGGCCGTGATCTCATGGGGTTCGTGAGTTCGAGCCCCACGTCGGGCTCTGTGCTGACAGTTCAGAGCCTGGAGCCTGTTTCGGATTCTGTGTCTCCCTCTCTCTCTGCCCCTCCCGCACTGACGCTCCGCCTCTGTCTCTTTCAAAAATAAATAAACATTAAAAAACTTAAAAAAAAAAAAAAAGCCTGGTAAGACTCAAACCTGTGGGGCTGACAGCTGAAATGGATACAAATATATCTAATGAGAGAGAAAAACAGCAGCCTGGATGGAACTCTAGAATAGTATTGTATTTTTCCCCTTTTTAAAACATTTTTTTATTTGAGAGACAGAACAAAAGCGAGTGGGGGAGGGGCAGAGAGCAAGGGAGACCGACAGAATCCCAAGCAGGCTCCACGCTCAGCACAGAGCCCCACACGGGGCTCAATCCCGTGACGCTGAGATTGTGACCTGAGCCAAAATGAAGAGTCAGACGCTCAACCGACGGAACCACCCAGGCACCCCCGTATTTTTTCGCTCCGTATTCCGTTTTTCTCCCAGTCCCCAAATGAGCATCCCATGCTGTGTCCTGAAATACTCCAGTCACGGTGGGGAAACCTATTAGGCAGACTTGTGAGTCATTCTCCTACTTAAAACCCTGATTCAGGCCTTCCTTCGCGGGCAGGATAGTCCCCAGGTTCCTTGTGGTGGCATCTACACCGTTCCTCATGCTGATCCCTTCCCACTCCTCTGGATGAATCGCTCAATGCTTTTGCCCACGATGTGGGTCCAGCACAGGCATGCACATTTGGATGCACACACTGACCCGTTTCTAAGCTCAGGGAGTGTGCTGGCTGGTCTCGTCTCGCCTTCACCAGCCCTTGCTCCCTGGAAGCACGCCCTTCCAAGAAGCCCTCTCTGGTCCTCCCACACTGCATGCGGAGGTGGCCCCCCTGTGGGCTTCCACGGCCCCTGTGCTGACCCCCTAGCACCGAACTTAACCAACCACCGCGCTGGCTGCAGAATGGTGGGCAAATGATCTGGACCTCTCTCTACGTCCAGTGTCCCATCTGTACTTGGGGACCCTGTTAGGATTCTGTGGGCATGCAAAGCACTTAGAACGGTGCCCAGCACGTGCCCGGCCAAGAGCTCACTGTTCTATACGAACCTGTACCCCCAGTAATGTTATCCGCGAATCCCCACTGCCCAGCACAGTGAGTGAGATCTAGTAGGCACTCAGTAAATACTTGTTGAGCTGAATTACCCCACAAAATGAAAACACAGCTTGGCTCACAAAGGAGGCAATCACTCATATTACATATTAGGCGATTTTTCCAGAGTGCATCATGCCAAATATTGTACATTCTTTATTATAGCGAGGGCGGCAATGTTCATTAAAGAGTAGCACAGTTTCATTAGAAACCCTTACTTTCAGAATTTTATAACTCAGCCACAAAAATTCACTCCGGGCAAAATGCTAACTTTCGTCTGGAAGTAAATGGGTTTATTTTATAAATTTTTATGCATTTTCCACACATAAACAAATGGCCAGATAAACCATTCTTTAATGGAAGGATTGCAAGAGGAAAACTTGATATTCTGGCATAAAAAAAGACAAAGACTCAGACCGGCTGGCGGGGGGGGGGGGGGCGCGGGGAGAGTGGGGAGGCTGGACTGGAATGTTTCACTGGGTATTTTCACACGATCTTTCCTCTGAGTCTTTTCAAACGCCCCTTTCATTATAATGACCACCAGTATGAGGGCTTCATTGGGCCAGCTGGTTTTCTTTTATCTTTTTTTTTTTTAATTTTTATTAATGTTTATTCTTGAGAAAGAGAGAGAGAGTGCACGCGTGAGTGCATGAGTGGGGGAGGGGCAGAGAGAGAGGGAGACACAGAATCGGAAGCAGGCTCCAGGCTCTGAGCCATCAGCACAGAGCCCAACGCGGGGCTCGAATTCACAGACTGTGAGATCATGACCTGAGCTGAAGTCAGATGCTCAACCTACTGAGCCACCCAGGCGCCCCACAGGCGCCCCACTTTTAGAACATTTTAATCATCCCTAACAAGAAGCCCAGTATCTCCTGTCACCTCCAATCTCCTTTTCCCACTTTCCAGCCCCAGCAACCACTAACCTACCTTCTGCACCTATAGATTAGTCTATTCCGGGCATTGTACACAAATGGGAATCCTACAATAGGTGGCCCTTTGTGATTTGTTTCTTTCACTTAGCAGGATGCTTTCACACACACACGCTTTTTTTCTTTAAGATGCTAGGATGCCATGTTGGGCTACGTTCCGTAGATGTACCTGTAGGTGTGAACCCTCGCCCCTGTGTGGACACCAACTCATCTGGCTTCCTGGAAAAGCAAGCTGCTTCTCAATCAAAACCTTGGGCCCTGGGGCGCCTGGGTGGCTCAGTGGGTTAAGCGTCCGACTTTGGCTCAGGTCATGATCTCACAGTTTGTGGGTTTGAGCCTCGTGACGGGCTCTGTGCTAACAGCTCAGAGCCTGGAGCCTGCCTGGGTTTTCTGTGTCTCCCTCTCTCTCTGCCCCTACCCCACTCATGCTCTGTCCCTCTCTGCCTCTCAAAAATAAATAAACATGATAATTAAAAAAAAATTAAAAAAAAAAAAAAAAACTTCGGGCTCTAGCAGGAATGCCTGAACAAGAGTGATAAGCAGACATTCTCTTTGGTCTAGAGACTGGGAAAGTCAAGTGTGCCCTGAGAGCTAACCTACTGTACATAGTCGTCTTAAGTATGTGTATGTTTCATACCCAGGAACTCTCGGGACACCCCAGAGAAATTCTCACTCAGAACTAAAGGACAAGGGATTCTCTGAAGTACCACTGTGGCAGGGGAATTGGAGGTGATCTGAGTGTCCACCCCTCACTGGAAGGATGGGTGAGTGAAATGTGGCAGAAACATAGCTTGGAGTAGATGGGTGCTCGATGAACCGGATGAAATATAAAGCAATATCCATATTTAGTCCAGTAAGAGCCATGAAAATAAAAAGTCGATAAATGCACCAAACAACACTACATATTTTCCAAATATGCATAAATACAAGGATACCCATTGATTTGGACCGGATGTTTTGGATGTTTGTGTCCCCCTCAAAAAATCTATACGTTGAAGCCCTAACCCCCAGGGTGATGGTATTTGGAGGCAGGACATTGGGAGGTGATTAGATTTGGATGAGGTCATGAGCATGGATGGGGTCCCACGATGGGACTAGTGTCCTTATAAGAGGAAGAGAGACCAGAACTCTCTCTCTCTCTCACTCCACCATGTGAGGTTACAGCAAGAAGGCAGTCATCCGTAAGGCAGGAAGGAAGAAGGTCCTCACCAAGAGCGCAATCTGCTGGCACCTGGATCCTGGACCCTCCAATTTCCAGAATAGTGAGAAGTAAAGGTGTATTGTTTAAGCCACCCCAGTGTGTGGCATTTGTAAAAGCAGCCTGAGCCAACCCAGACCCCCATCATACATTTATTTGTTTGTTTGTTTGTTTATGTTATTTTTTAAAATATTTTTTTAAAGTTTATTTTATTTTTTGAGAGAGAGAGAGAGAGAGCATGAGTGGGGAAGGGGCAGAGAGAGGGGGAAAGAGAATCCCAAGCAGGTTCTTCACTGTCAGTGCAGAGCCCCACGTGGGGCTCGAACTCATGAAACTGTGAAGATCATGTCCTGAGCCAAAACCAAAAGCTGGACGCTTATCTGACTGAGCCACCCAGGTGCCCCATCCCATTATACATTTTAAAGTGATTGCCATAGGCACGGGGAAGTGGGTGTCGAGGACAGAGCATAGGCACAGAATGAAGATAAAACGAATATGTAGATAAGGCAAGAAAGGAGCCTCACATGGAACCTGATGAAAGTAAACCATGGATTGAGGAGTGGGATTAACTAAATTCTCTACTTCTGAAGTCTAAAGATAAAACTGGAAGAGGGGTCTTGGCAAGTTGGTGCTTGACCTCTGGCTATGGGTGAAGCCAAAAAATTAAGATCCCTGAAAGCTTCTTCTCATAGAGAAGCTCATGGAATGGGACAGCCCCGTAAGTCCTAGAGATGGGTTCTTGTGGCGGCCCACGTCCAACATAGCCCGTTGGTGGTCCATTCCCTCCCCCACATTCATGCCCCTGGGAGGTCATCTCCCACACAGAATCACAGATGACCCTTTGTCACTAATAGAACACCAAGGCAATGGAAGTGTGTGCTTCCTAAGCTTAGCTAGAAGGCACCACAGCTCCTGCAACGAACGCTTGCTGTCGGGAAAGCCAGCCGCCATGCCATGAGGATGTTCAAGCAGTCCTCTGGAGAGGCCCGCTGGCAGAGGAGCCAGTAGCCAGAAGGAGTGTGCCAGACGAGCAAGTGAACTGCCTTGGAAGAGGACCCTCCAGCCCCACTCGGGCCTTCAGATGATGCAGCCCAGCCAATGCGTAAGTGCAACCACACAGGATCTCAGAGGAGAGCCGTCCCTGGAAGGTCTTCCCGAATTCCCAACCACAGAAGCCCTGGGTATAGTAAATGGGTGAGTTATGCCACCCCGTCTGGAGGTAATTTGTTACACAGCCATAACTCGCACACCTCTCCCAGTTCAACCTTGCAAGCCATGCTGTTTACCTTCTGTGGTCTCACTGGGCTTACACCCCTTGTGTTTTTCGTTGTACATAGTCACATCCTCAGAAGGCTCCTTCTCGTCTCTGGTTCGGAAAGCCAAGGAGAAAGGATTTGTTTGCTGTTAGGCCAGAGATTTGCAAGAAAACCAGGCCCCTCTGATGTGCCCCAGAGAAGGGGGAGCAGGAAAGAAAGGAAAACCCAGGCAGGGACCACAGGGCTAGCTGTCCCTCACCGCCCCCCCCCCCAGGTCGATCTCCTGTCACCGCTAACCTGGGAAGCTCTCGTTTTAAGGGGGATAGCATTGCCTTCGCCGATCTCTGGGCTTACGTAACGGTAGAAACCGCAGGACTAGATACAGGAACACCAGGAAGACAGTGTTTCCAGTGAGCAGAAACAGAGCTGAGCCCTGGGGAACCAGGGCCATCAAGGAATTACCTCTGGAGGAGGATCCGGGGAAGGAGACAGGACAGGCCAAGAGGTAGGAACAGGGCCAGCATCCCAGAGGGTCTCGGAAACAAAGGGAAAAGTTTTAAGGAGGATCACCGGGTCACCAACAGGCAAACGAGGAAGAGAACGTATTTTCTTTAAAAAAGGAAAGAAGGAGAGTGTGGAGAAGACGACACATGGGGGAACAGATGAGACCCTTCGCGGCGCTTGTCCTCTGGACCCTAACGACCAGGTCTGTCTCCAACATGAGTCACGCAGGCACCTACCGCCCCGAGAGCGGCAGTCGTTTCCCCGGCCCGTTTCCCATCTTCACTCGCGGCGCATCTCTAGAAATTGCTAGGTACGTGGTTTCAGCAGAAGGATGGGTCCTGTCCGCAGCCTCCGTCGTCTCAATTGATGTTCCCTTTTGTTTCTGCCCACTCTGCCTTCGTGTGAACACTGAGATCTCATTGAACAGCCCCCAAAAGAGGGATTGCAGGGCGAGTCCGCACAGCGCGCTGAAACGTCCCGGAGGAAATGCACAATCATCTTCAGCGAGTCGGGGACAATGAGGAGGTGTCCTGTTACATAATTGAGGAGACAATGTCTTTTCTACTCCGTCGGGTTCCCTTTTCACACTAGATTAATCTCAATAAGCATCTGCTTTGAGTAAAGGAAGTTTTGTGATAATTCAACCATGACCTCTGTAAAAGTCCAAATGATTCCACTTTAGTCCCTCGGCCCCAGGATCCTATTGAGATGGTGGTCTTTAGATCACCATCATCAGCATGTTAACATGAGCTGATTAATCCCATCAACCTAACTACACAGATCGGACACAGCCCAGGGCGATGACATCATTAGCTTCGGACCGTGAGCGCACAGGATCACAGGCCGGGCTGGTCAGCTGGTCCCGCGGGTTATTTGATCCAGTCTCCTTGTTTCTGAGAATTAAAAGCAGACTCCCCCTCTGGCTCCTTCTCTCAGTCCAGGAGACAGGTAAACCTGTGCCCGCTGGGGCGTCGCTGGGACCTCGTTTGCAGGGGCCCACGGAGCCTGCATCCTCTGTGACAGCGCGTGGGGCAAGCCACCACACATTCAGCCGGGACGTAGGACCCACCACCTGTGGGTGCCCGTGACCAGCGCGATCTCTGCCAGCCTCTCTTTATCCCCAGTTATTTCCGAACGCGCCCTTCTCACCGGCTGCAATCACACGCTTTGTCCAGAGCAGGAACCGTGAGCTAACAACCCGGACACACGGGCCCCTGCCACCAGGCAGCCACCTCTCCCAGCTCCTGGGCCCCAGTGATCTTTTAGGAGTTTAGTCTTCCCATCAGATAGACCCGGTGAGGAGGACGATCCAGGAACTCTGCCTTCCCTTACTTGGCCCAGCGGCTCTCAAAGCGGGATTCCCGGACCAGCGGATCACCTCAGAGTTTGTAAGAAATGCAAGTTCCCAGGCCCCTCCCCACACCCGCCGACTGAGAGAGCCCGGGGCTGGGGCCCGGCGAGCTGTGTTTCAGTACCCCTCTCAGTACACCTGACCCGTGCCGTTGCCCAAGCGGGGCACAAAGTCCATGGTTACAGGAGGGGCTGTCTTCGTGGCACACATTCTGTGGGGTTCGACAAACATGCAATGACGTGCGTCCACCACGGTTGGATCATCGGGAGCCGCGACCCCGTGGTGATGCGTTACAACAGCCGTGGAAACCCACGCGGGGTCCCCCCGCCCCGCCCCCGCCCTGCGGATTGGAAACGGACAGGGCAACACGGCACCGGGCCGGGACCCACACACCGCCTCCTGGGTTTACAGCTGCTCTGCGCTGCTCCTCTGCCCCCTGCGCCCCACAAGTGCCCTGATTCCTGCCCTCCCAGAGCCTGCGCTCGGCCTTCCTGGGGACCCTGAGAGCTACGACACTCGTCTCGGAGGTCACCTTCCTGCTGAAGGAGGCCAGAGTCAGAGTCCCGCGCTGGGGACCAGAGGCCTTCCCTTCCAACGTGCAGATGTAAAGAACCACAGCAACAGTGGTGGAGACGAGTCGCTGTCGTGTGAGGAGGGACCCGCCAACAAGGGGGAATCCGTCTGTGATGGAACGAACCCATGCAGATGAGAAACCACAGCCCAGAGCCCACAGGGGACGTGCCACACACCAGCCAGCCTGGGCGGCAAGGTCGGAGGCCCTCTCTCAGCCCCGCTCAGCCCCTCTCAGCGCCCCCTCAGGAGGTTCAAGAAGCTTTCTTGGCGACTTTGACCACCAATTAGGGATCTCCTCTTTTCCATGGAAAGTTGTTCACTTTCATTTATTATTTTAAATTATAACTTGGATAGGAAGACAAGAGCTAATTTGGCTTTCCTTTCATTTGGTTTAAGGGGGCTGGAAAACTGTAGCATTAAATGCAGAGACACGGTCCAATTTTCCAACTACACACACACACACACACACACACACACACACCAGTGTCACAAGACGAGGTTGGGGTTGTGGGGAGACAATCAGGAGGACAAGCAGATCGGGCCCCCCCAGGATGACCCTGCCTCCCAGCCCGGGCCTCGCTACCTCCCCAGCCCTTTCGGAACGCCGTGAGCCCGCTACACACACGTGGCTTAGATTTCTCTTCCTCTGCCTGGTGCAGAGATTTGAACAGAAATGTCCCGTGAGAGGAGACGGGTCGGTGCCTACTCCCCCGACTCACGGTTTGCTCCCTTTTCTCTGATTCTAGCAGGGGCCGAAGGAGTGGAAGAGGCCCACCTGGGTGTAGGGACAAAACACACTGACTTGGAGGCAGGAGTGCTGGGCTGTAGCCACCAACTTGCTGTGTGATCGAGGGCAAACCGCTTGCCCTCTCTGGGCCTGAGAAGTTTTACATTAGGGAAGGAGAAACTGTATTGTGCCGATAGAACAGTCTGGGTCTGCTCCATAAGCTATTCATTCAGCACCACCACGTGAGGCCCCGAGGCCTGAGACCAGATGTGTTCTTCCAGTGAGGACTCATCCCCGGGGGGGTCAGGGAGGCACCAGGGATGCCTCATCTTCAGTCTCAGCTTTACCACAGACCATAATCTTGGGGAGCCCTGTTAAGACTGAAGCATCCGCCCCCCCCCAAAATTCATATGTCAAAGTCCTAACTCCCAGAACCTCAGAATGGGATTGTCTTTGGAGACAGGGCCTTAAAGGATGGAACCAAGGTTGAATGAGGTTCTAAGGAGGGGGCCCCAATCCAGTAGGACTGGTGTCTTTATAAGAAGAGGGACAGACACCAGAGAACTCGTTCGCTCTCCACGCACAGAGAGGAAGGGCCATGTGAGGCAGGAGGGCAGCTGCCTGGAAGCCTGGAAGAGAGGTGTCACCCGAAACCAGCCTTCATGGCACCTTGATCTTGGACTCCCGGCCTCCAGAGCTGTGAGCAAATCAATGTGTGTTGTTTAAGCCGCTGCCCAGTGTGTGGTACTTGGCTGCGACAGCTGAGCAGACATTAATACACCTTCCCCTCTCAGATTAGATCACCGGATCTTTTCCCTTTTGTCTCCAGGACCTTGGAGGAGATGCACTGGTAGACACGATCGATGTTTGCAGTTTCCCCTACCCGCTAAGGAACACCCGCGAGAGGGTCCTGAGCCCCAGCTACTCTCTGAACTTCTGCCCGTCTCAATGCTTTCTCCCCCTGGTCTTCTGCGCGGACATGGGACAGACAGACTTTCCCTTCTTCGCTCTCAAACGTCAGCATCCTTTCGGGGCAATGAGAACGATTGCCACGTCTCGAAAACAAAATCAAAGAATACTGGAGTCTCCCCCCCTTACCGTCCAGACAAACCATGAACCTTTTTTCATCCGAGAAGAGAGCCCACGCCGAGTGGGCAATTTTCTATATGCAAGTCCCATACAACACTTAGCTCAGATTTCTTCCGCGGCTGCCTAGACAAAAGTAGCAGTATCAGACTCAACTTCTCACTGAGAACAACTATGGAAGCTAAAAAAAAAACTTTTTTAAGGCTGTTTGAAGGCATGAAAAAATATCCCAGGCGGGCCAGACTTGAGAGATCAAGACCCCAGAGAAATACATTGAAGTGTGTGTTGTATCCTTTGCTGACTTTAGCTCTTGGGGTGTCTTTCAGTGTGGGTCACAGGGCCCAATGGAAAGCAGTGATCTAGAACGCGAGGCAGAGTATTCTTGAGATTGGGAGGACAAGAAAAAAAAAACCAGGGATGAGGAGAGATATGTGCCTGTGACTGAGGGCGACAAGATGCCAGAGAACGGGGATCACGGAGAAGTTTGCGTTCCATTTCTCCCCAAGAAATACACCATCGCGGGGAGAGACACAGAACCCAATAGAACACAATGGCTAGGAGACCGAGCACGTGATTCGGCAGTCCCGTGGCGCTGGGGAAGCAAAAATTGGGGTTCAGGGGAAATCGAGGACGAAGTTTCCTAATACACACCTCAGGCTTCCAGCTGAGACCTTAAGAGGACTACACCCTAAGAATATGTGTACATGGGAAGCAAGCCAGAAGTGCCTCCATTAAAGATGGGCCGCCATGCTTTATCTGTCAATTAGAAGAAAATCAGATTCAGGACACCTGGGTGGCTCAGTCAGTTAAGCATCTGACTTCGGCTCAGGTCCTGATCGCATGGTTCGTGGGTTCAAGCCCCGTGTTGGGCTCTGTGCTGACAGCTCAGAGCTTAGAGCCTGTTTGAGATTCTCTGTCTCCCTCCTGCTGCCCCTCCCCTGCTCATGCTCTGTCTCTCTCTCTCTCTCTCTCTCTCTCTCTCTCTCTCAAAAATAAACATTAAAATTTTTTTTAAAAGAAGAAAATCAAACTCTTTCTGAAGGAATATGATGTCATCCAGAAGTGCTACCGTTTTTCACAACTAGTTATCAGCATGCAATAAAAATTACTAGGAAGGCCAGACAGCTGGATTAAATACTGAAAATCAAGAGAAAAATAAAGAGCAAAACCAGACCACAGAGGAACCAGGTATTGAAGTTTTCAGACATAGACTCTAAAATAACTACAATTAATGTGCCCACGAAAGTAGAGGAAATGACAGAGAAAAATCACCAGAAGGTGGCATGTAGTTTAAAAGGAATCAATTGGATGTCCTCAAATTGGGAAAATATATATAATAGAAAATAAAATTCTGATAGGTAGGCTAATAAATCTGTCAAAAGACAGAACTGTTGAGCTGGAAAATAGGAGTATAAAAATATTCAAACTAAAGCTGATAAAAAAAAAAAAAAGAATAAAAACCCCCCAGAAAACTAGATGTGTATGAGATCGTGCAGGAAATATTTAACTTGTAATTGGAGTCCCAAGAATAGAGGAGGGAAAGAAAACCATGTGATGGTTAACTTAATGTGTCAACTTGACTAGACTCGGGTGACCCACTATTTGGCCATACGCTGTCCAGGTGTTGGTGGAAAGGTATTTTAACATTTATAGTCGGTTGACTTTGAGTAAAACTGATTGCCCTACATAATGTGGGTGGGCCTCATCCAATCAGTTGAAGGCCTTAAGAGCAAAGACTGAGGTCTCCTGAAGAAGGAATGCTGCCTCAAGACTGCAACAAAGAACTTCTGCCTGGGGGCACCTCAATGGCTCAGTCGGTGGAGCATGAGACTCTTGATCTTGCGGTCATGAGTTCAAGCTCCATGTTGGGAGTAGAGTTTACTTAATAAAACGAATATTTTATAAATGTTTTATTTATTTTTGAGAGAGAGAGAGTAAGAGAGTGGGAGGGTCAGAGGGAGAGGGGGACAGAAGATCTGAAGCAGGTTCTGTGCTAACAGCAGCGAGCCCAATACGGGGCCTGAACTCACAAACCGTGAGACTGTGACCTGAGCTGAAGTTGGATGCTCAACTGACTGAGCCACCCAGGCTCCCCAAATATATATGTGTGTGTGTGTATATATATATATATATATATATATATAAAATATACATACATATATATATAATATACATACATATATATGTATGTATGTATATATACATACATGTGTATATATATAATATATATTTATTTTATTTATTATATTATATATAAATATATAATATATATACTTATATAATATATACAAAAAATATAATATACAAAATATAATATACAAAATATACAAAATATAATATAATATACAAAAAATTACAAAATATACAAAATATAATATACAAAAAATATAATATACAAAAAATATATATATAATATAAATATATATATATATTAAAGGAATTCTGCCTGAGTTTTCAGCCTTTGGACTCAAGACTGCAATATCAACTCTTAACCTAAATCTCCATCCTGCTGGTTGGCCCTACAAATTGTGGACTCATCGGCTCTCACAATCATGGGAGTTAATTCCTTAAAATAAATCTTTTTAAATACATCTCTCTCTATCCATCTAGATAATGAGTGTGTGTGTGTGTGTGTGTGTGTGTGCATGAAAGACCTACCGATTTTCACTGATCAGAAAAAAAAAATCCAAAGGGGATTTTTAATTTTATGAAAAAGCTGTTACCATAGTAACGTAGGTCTTTCATAAAGAGAAGTGACATTATACGAACTTTTTTTTTTTAATTTTTTTTTTAACGTTTATTTATTTTTCAGACAGAGAGAGACAGAGCATGAACAGGGGAAGTCAGAGAGAGAGGGAGACACAGAATCTGAAACAGGCTTCAGGCTCTGAGCTGTCAGCACAGAGCCCGACGCGGGGCTCGAACTCATGGACCGCGAGATCATGACCTGAGCCAAAGTTGGACGCTTAACCGACTGAGCCACCCAGGCGCCCCGACATTATACGAACTTTCAAAGGCAACCCATACTCTTCACTTTACACCATTTCGGTTTATGAAAGGTTTCATAGAAAGGCTCAACTTTTGGACAGTTGGGGAAGCCTGTACATACGTAGACTTGTGTTCCCCCCACAGATGGGAGCGGATCCCTCGCCACTATCCACCCACTTAAAATTTGGTTCAGATGTTGAGACTCACGATGTTACACATTCGCCAGTAGGGAAGAAAAAGGTTTATTAATCACATAATGAGGCTTTGGGGACAGCAGGGCCGGCTCCCCCTAGCAGGTCCAAAAAAGATTGAGAGAGCCAGGAAAAAAGATTGTTTTTGGGTTTTGATGGTGATTAGGGAACAGAGCTGGGATGAGGATTCCCACACATGACTCAGCCTTGTGTGGTTTGAATTTCCCATCAGCACAGGTGGAGGGAGCAGCCAGACTTTGTTGGCCTGCCCAGAGGTGGGGGCGGGGGGGGGGGTGGGGAAGCAGGGCGGGGGACAGGAAGGGGTGGGACCTGAAGGCTGTGGCCATCAAACACTGTCACCATCAAATGTCAAAACAGGGAGTCAGACTCAAGGACAGCAAATCACAGTCAAACTGAAAAGGCAAAGAGTATAAGCCAAGTAAATAAAGTAAACTTCTGGTAACTAAAGGGCAAGAAACTGTATCTTCAAAGGAGCAACAGTAAGACTGACATCGGATTTCTCAACAGAAATGATGGAAGCCAGATGATGGAATGCCATTTTTTGGCCAACCAAAATTCCACACCCAGTGAAAATGCCACTTTTAAAATGAAGGTAAGCCAATGTTTACAGCAGCGCTATCGACGATGGCCAAATTATGGAAATAGCCCAAGTGTCCATCGACTGATGAATGGATAAAGAAGGCGTGGCATAGATATGTACAATGGAATACTACTTGGCAATGAGAAAGAATGAAATCTTGCCATTTGCAACAACGTGGATGGAACTAGAGTGTATGATGCTGAGTGAAATAAGTCAGTCGGAGAAAGACAGATCTCATCTGTTTTCACTCCTGTGTGGAATTTAAGAAACACAACAGATGAAGGAATAGAGGAAGGAATAGAGGAAGAGAAGGAAAAATAAGATAAAAACAGAGAGGGAGACAAACCATAAGAGACTCTTAAATACAGAGAACAACCTGAGGGTTGCTGTATGGGAGATGGGCAGGGGGGATGGGCTAAATGCGTGATGGGCATTAAGGAGGGCACTTGTTGGGATGAGCCCTGGGTGTCATATGTAAGAGATAAATCACTGGGTTCCACTCCTGAAGCCAAGACTATACTGTATGTTAACTAACATGAAGTTAAATAAATAAAAAATACATAAAATGAAGGTAAGGGTCACGTGGGTGGCTCAGTCTTGATTTCGACTCAGGTCATGATCTCACGGTTGGTGAGATCGAGCCCCGTCATCAGGCTCCACTGACAGCAAGGAGCCTGCTTGGGATTCTCTCTCTCTGTCTCTCCCTGGCTCGTGCACCCACTTGCCTAATTGCATGTATGAGCTCACTTTCAAAAATAAAAAGTAAACATAAAAAAATGACAATATATTCTTCAAGGCAAGATTTATTACTGGAGATATTTCACAATATTAAAGAACCAATTTAACAAAATGATATAAATGATATAAAAAATTGTCTTTATTGCGTGTATTAAGGTTTCTTTTCTCTTCGAAGATGGGTTTCAGAGAGTTCTGCTAATTCTTTTTTTTTAATTTTTTAATATTGGGGCACCTGGGTGGCTCAGTTGGTTGGGCATTCGATTTCAGCTCAGGTTGTGATCTCACGGTTTATGGGTTCAAGCCCCGTGTCGGGCTCTGTGCTGACAGCTCAGAGCCTGGAGCCTGCTTCAGATTCTGTGTCTCCCTCTCTCTTTGCCCCTCCCCACTCACGCTCTGTCTCTCTCTCAAAAATAAATAAACATTAAAAAATTTATTTATTTTATTTTTTAAAATTTTTTAATGTTTATTTTTGAGAGAGAGACAGAGAGAGGAAGAGAGAGTGTGAGCGGCGAGGGGCAGAGAGAGAGGGAGACACAGAATCCAAAGCAGGCTCCAGGCTCTGAACTCTCAGCACAGAGCCTGATGCGGGGCCTGAAATCATGAACTGTGAGATCGTGATCTGAGCCGAAGTCGGATGCTTAACTGACTGAGCCACCCAGGTGCCCCAGGTTCTGCTAATTCTAAGTCAAATACAATTATGTCTTCAATGTGAAAATGGTGCCCCCACCCTGGTGTGTTAGGGTTAAGTTATTGTTAACTTTTCTTTGAATTGTTTGGATATTCCAATAATGAGGCCTTAGTGCTTCACAGAATAGTATAGTTGTATCTGGAAAGTACCGGATGAAAGGCTTAATGTAAGGCAGAGCATCTATAAAGGCAATGTAAATTTAAACAGGGTATGGCAGAGCAGGCTTAAACTAAATTAGTGACATTTATGACCCTGCACGGCCAGCCCACTAGTCCACCTGGGTCACAGCCCCCAATCCCCATCACACCCCCAGGCTAGAATTTGGTACTCTTGGACAGTACTCTAATGACCAATCTACGAAAAGCTGACTTAAAATTAGCTATAGATTGTTGTCCCATACTTGGGACAGCTGGCAGCTGGCCAGGAGCATGATTGGAGAGAAAGGACACTTTCTCTGGGAGCAACGAGTCAGTCCTCGGGGAGCTCTGTTCGAAAGTAGTTTAGGTTTAATCTCCTGATTTCTGCTTCACCACAATAAATACTCTTTTTTAAAAATTGAGGAATAATTGACATATTACATTGTATCAGTTTCAGGTTTGTAACATAATGACCTGAAATATGTATATATTACAAAATGGTTAGCACAATAAGTCTAGTTAACATCTGTCACCATATGTAGTTAAAATTTTCCTTTTTGTTTTTTAAGAATATTTATTTATTTATTTATTTATTTATTTATTTATTTATTTATATTGAGAGAGACAGAGACAATGGGGGAGGGGCAGAGACAGAGGGAGAGAAGAATCCTGAGCAGGCTCCGTACTGTCAGCCCAAAGCCTGATGCGGGGCTCGATCCCACGAACCGTGAGATCATGACCTGAACCAAAATCAAGAGTCAGATGCTTAACTGACTGAGCCACCCAGGCGCCCCCAAAATTTCCTTTTCTTGTGGTGAGAACTTTTTAAAAAAAAAATTTTTTTTAATGTTCATTTATTTTTGAGAGACAGAGCACAGGTTGGGGAGGGGCAGAGAGAGAGGGAGACACAGAATCCGAAACAGGCTCCAGGCTCTGAGCTGTCAGCACAGAGCCCGACGCGGGGCTCAAACTCACAAACCGTGAGATAATGACCCGAGCTGAAGTCGGACGCTCAGCCAACTGAGCCACCCAGGTGCCCCGGTGAGAACTTTTAAGATTTACTCTCTTAGCGACTTTCAAAAATGCATACAATATTATTAACTATGGTCACCGTACGTACTACGTCCTCATGATTGATTTATTTTATAACTGAAAGTGTGTACCTTTTAATCCTCTTCACTGACTTTGCAACACCGCCCCCCCCACCCCACCCCATGTCCTGCCTCCAGCAATCACCAGTCTGACCTTGTATCTATGAGCTGGATTTTTTTTCTTTTTTATATTCCACATATAAGTGAGATCAGACAGTATTTGTCTGTCTCTGACTTATTTCACTTAGCATAATGCCCTCCAGGTCCATCCATGTTGTCATAAATGGCAAGATTTCATTCTTTTTTTTATGGCTGAATAATATTTCACTATATATAACATCCTTATCCATTCATCCCTCATTGGACACATGTTGTTCTCAAATCTTGGCTGTCGTAAATAATGACGCAATGCACAAGGAGGTGTATATAGGTTTTTGAGTTGGTGTTCTCATCTTCTTCGGATAAAGTCCTAGGAGCAGACTTTTTTTAAAATTCTTTGAGGAAGCTCCATACCGTTTTCCCTAGTGGCTGCACCAATTTGCATTCCCACCAACCGTGTACAAAGTTTCTTTTTCTTTCCACACCCTTGCCAACACCTATTATTTAAAAATTTTAAATTCGTACACAGATAATGACACAGCCTCAAAATAACAAAACAGAAACTGAAAGAAAAGGAGAATCTTGAACAACATGATGGGTGAACATGAGCCAACGAAAATATACAAAGCACTGTAACCATCAACTTCCTGGTACATATTCTTTTCAAGAGCACATGGAATGTTTATAGAAATAAACCACACGCTGTGCAATAAAGCAAGTCTCAATGAATTCGAAAGGATTATCATCGTACAGATATATTCTCTGACCTCAGTGGAATTAAAGTAGAAATCAATAACAACATGCCTGGTAAATCCCTAAATGTTTGGAAATTAAGGTACACTCTTCTGAATAATGCATGAGCCAAAACATAATGGAAATTTTAAAATATATTGAGCTAACGGATAATAAAAAATGACACGTTATAAACTTGTAGGATACAACTCATAGAGTTTACGAGGAAACTTATAAACTTAGGGACAAAGAAAAGAAGAAAAAGCTGAAAGTCAACGATCTGAATCAGAAAACAATTAGCAAACTATAGTCCATCAGCCAAATCTAACCTCCCCCCAAACAAATCTGGTTTTATGAACAAAGTTGTATTGGAACAGAGCAACACTCATTTCTTTCTGTATTATCTGTGGCTGCTTTTTACTATAATGCTACAATTGAATACTTGTAATGGAGACTGTACGGCCTTCAAAGTCTAAAATATTCATTATCTGGCCCTTTACTGAAAAAATGTGCTGACCTCTAGTCTAAGTTTTCGGATCCAAACCTGGAAAGTGAGCAGAAAACTAACCCCAAAGAAAATAAAACAATAAAGACAGAAGCAGAAATTAATTAAATGGAAAGCCAGCATGCAGGAGAAATCAAGAAATCCTAAAGTTGATTTTTTCAGATTAATAATACTGATAAATATTGATGAGAAAAAAAGGATAGAAGACACACATTTCCAATATCAAAAAGATAAGGACAAGGCACCACTATGAGAGTATAAGGCAAGCTGCTGAATGGCAAGCAATCATATATTTAAATATATATGTGTGTGTGTATATATATATATATATATATATATATATATATCTCCTGTAAAATACTCGTCTTCAAAATATATAGATAAATTATTAAGAAAAAGATATCTCCATTTCTTTTATTTTTTAAATGTTTTTATTTATTTTTGAGAAACAGAGAGAGACACACAGAGCACAGGAAGGGGAGGGGCAGAGAGAGAGGGAGACACAGAATCCGAAGCAGGCTCCAGGCTCTGAGCTGTCAGCACAGACCCCAACGTGAGGCTCGAACTCATGAACTCCGAGATCATGACCTGAGCTGAAGTCGGACGCTTAACTGACTGAGCCCCCCAGGCTTTTAAAAGGGGAAGACATCCAAATGGCCAGTATGCATACATAAAAGTGTTCAACGTCATAAACCATTAAAGAAACACAACTAAAACCATGGGTTACCAGATACATCCACCAGAATGGCTAAAATGTAAAAAGTGATCGTATAAAGTGTTGGCGAGGCTATGGAGAAATTGAAATTCTCTTAAACAGCTGATGGGAGCGTAAATTGGTACAAATAATTTGGAAAACTGTTTAATAGAATCTACGAAAGCACACCGTAAGATCAAGCTGTTCGCTCCTAAGTATCGACCCAACAGAAATTTGGACGTACGGGCACCAACAGACATTGTCAGGAGTATTTATGGCAGCCTTAACCAGGTGGCCCCAAACTGTGAAAGCACATCTTTCAACCGGAGAAGAGATATACAAGCGTTGGGGTGGTATAGCCAAACAATAGAATACAGAACAGTAGGAAGAAATAATCAACTATGGCTCTACACAGCTACCTAGATGAGTCTCACACATGACGGCAAGTGAAGGAAGCCAGATACCAAAAGAGAACACACGGTATGTTTTCATGTATACAAGATTCAGAAGCTAGCAAAACTGAATCTATGGTGACAGAAGTCTGAATAGTGTTTCCCTTTCGTGGGAGATAATGATTGGGAGCAGGCATGGGGGAGACATCTGGGCATCACTTATGCTCTGTATCTTGGGATGAGTGGTGGTTCCAAGGGGGTATGCATTATTTTGTAAAACTTCATAAAGCCGTGTATTTAAGGCATGTGAAAGTGCTGGGCATATGTTTTTTCTCCCATAAAAGTCTGCCAGAAAAGAAATTCAATTCTTAGAAAGGTAGGGTAGTGCTGAAAGAGAAAGATCTGGAGTGGATAGCCCCAGTTCAAATTCTTCCTTGGCCATTTACAACCTGTCTGTCCTTAGACCATAGAGCCTCTCTGCACCTCAGTTTCCTCATCTGTAAAATGGGGATAATACTAGTGTCTAGGCCTAAGGTTATTCTGAGGACTCATGAGTTGTTGATCCACGCAAAATATTTACGATAGTGCAAAATACCTAGCAATATCTCAATAAATATTCCTTTCTCGTTGGTGGTGTTATTATCTTTGTTATTTATCTGATCTGGGGGGCCACACAAAGTTGGGGTGAAAAACGAAGACCCTCATAGGTTTGAGCTCCGCATCAGGCTCTGTGCTGACAGCTCAGAGCCTGAAGCCTGCTTCGGACGCTGTGTCTCTCTCTTTCTGCCCGCCCGCCCCCACCCGCCCCCGCTCACTCAGTCTGTCTCTCTCTCAAAAATAAATAAATGTTAAAAAAATTTTTTTTAAAGCAAAGACCTCTACTCTTGGGCATTTGTTCCAGAAAAATGAAAACTTACGTCCATACAGACACCTGTACACAAATGTTCATAGCAGCCTCGTTCATGATAGGTAGAATATAGAAAGTAGATGAAAGTTCCTCCACTTTCAGTGGATGAATATGAATTTGGGGCACCCCCACCTCATGGACCAGCGCTCTGCAGTGAATAGGAACAAGCCGAGGAGGTACACAACAACTTGGGTGAATCTCAAGGAAATCCAGCGGAGTGAGAAAAGCCAACCCCCAATGCACATAGATGTATGTTCCCATTTGCAGAACATTCTCGAAAGGACAAAACTAGAGAGGAGAACAGAGTTAGTGGTTGAAGGGGTTAGGGATGGGGTTGGGGGTAGGAACGAGTGGTCATGTTTGGGTAACATGATGGGTCATTCTGGTGATGGAGCCAGACTTTATCTTGACTGGGGGTAAATGCACAGACCTGCACATGTGCTATAATTGCACAGAACTACACACACACACACACACACACACACACGTAAAACTGAGGAAATCTAGATAAAATTGGTGGATTACATCCATGTCAATGTTCTGGTTGCAACACCTTACACTCGTTTTGCAAGATGTTACCACTAGGGAAGACTGGATAAAGGGTCACGAGATCTCTTTGTATTATTATTATTATTTAATTGCTTTAATGTTTATTTCTTTTTGACAAAGACAGAGCGTGAGGGGGGCAGGGGCAGAGAGAGAGAGGGAGACACCGAATCCGAAGCAGGCTCCAGGCTCCGAGCTGTCAGCACACAGCCCCACCGGGGACTCAAACTCACAAACTGTGAGATCATGACCTGAGCCGAGGTTGGACGCTTAACCCAGATGCCCCTGTAATATTTTTTTTTTACAACTGTATGTGAATCTACAGTGACCTCTGATGTCTGTCAGCCAAGCTGTGATGTCCTGCCTCCATCACCCACCAGCTGGGTGGCTTTGGGCAGGTAAACTCCCCAAAGCCTCAGTTTCCCCGTCCGCTAAGTGGAGACAGTCATAGCCAGTCACAGTCACCCCCTAGCATTGTGGTAAAGATGGAGTCACTGAGCACAGCGTCTCAAACAATGAATCCTCAACAAACACCACCTTGCGTAAAATTATCGTTGTTATAAATGAGACACGTGGGACCAACAGATGAACTGATTTGCCCCAGGTCACCCCCCAATGGGCCACGATTCTGGTCTCTGAAGCTGGGCTCCATTTGGTCACAGGGGAGAGGATCAAAAGTGGGAAATCTGGGGGTGGACACACTGGTTTTCTCCTCCTGACTCTGTGTGTGTGTGTGTGTTGGGGGAGGGGAGAATTAGGAAAGGGGAGGAGGTGTGTCGGGAGACAAATAGAGGAAGGGGTCAGAGAGCAGGCACCAAAAAATTGCTAAGAAAATCAAAGGGCCGCTGGGAAACAATAGCTTAAGGGGCTATTGTTCTCCTGCCCAAATCCTCTGGCTTGGGCTGAATAGATTCCCCAGCCATGCACTCCCCTCCCACCAGGGTGCATGCAGGGGTCATCTGGGTTCAAGGATGTGACGGCTGCTCAGGACAGCAAAAAGCACTGCACAAATGTTTGTTGTTGTTGATGATGATGAGGACGACACGACGACAACGATTTTGGTAACTGTTGGTTGAAAGGACCCCGTGGCACCATTTCGCATTCGCTACTGCCCTAGCTGGTCCCAATCTGGGCAACTGTCACTCTTCTTGGGACTCCTGTTCCAGCTCCAGGTAAAAAGAAAAAGAGAAGACAGTCCATCCAGGATGCCGACACACGAGCTCCCGCCTCTTCCGGGGAAAGTCGTGCAGAAACAACACAGCAGGTGGATTGTTTTCGACATGGCTGCTTCCTCTCAGATCTTCCTGTGCCTCAATTTCCTCGCCTGGAAAAGATGCTCTTCCCCGACAACCACGCACTGAGCACCTGCCACGCCTCAGGCTTGGTGCCAGGCTCGCCGCAAAGAGTCACATGTCCTTACGGCCCGGTGGTCACGTGCCACAAGACACAGGAAGGCTGTGCGGTGTCTGCTAAGGATTCCAGAAACGTCGGGAGCCACAGGGGGAATGCACCCAGAAGGAAATGCAGAAAATCACAAGCCACCGCTGTGGGAACTTGTATGGACTCCATTTGCCAAAGCCAACCTTTGAAGACTTACCTTCTCGTACTGCTCATTCGGATGGAACCAAATCGCTTCTCCGTGAACCCATAGCTGCTCAGAAACGTAGTAGCACCAAAAGGGGCAACAGAATAGAAGTCTCTGAGTCTAGCTTCATTTTCCAGAATGGGAAACTGAGAGGCAGAGAGGGGCGGAGACCTCGGTGGGGACACACAGCATTACCGGTAGCCCCAGGACTCCCCACCCCTCTCCTGATATCCTTCCTGTTGCACATCTTTCCCACGTTGCTATGATAAAGTCATGATTCAACCAACATTGGTGAGTGTCCTCCCTCCATCGGGGAGGAGGGTGATTGAGGCACGGTTACAGACAGACCGTGCTCTGGAGAAGCTCACAGCTTAGCAGGGGCTTGGCCAAAGTAGGTTGTGCTTCCTTAAAAGCCACAACAGTAGAATGGTGGGAGGTGACGTCCCCCCTTCTCGTGGGGCCGGGGCTGGAGTGGATGGGACCATTCTAGGGGCCAGCTACCCTAGGGGAAGTGCAAGGACTTGCAGGCTGCTAAGAAAACTTTCCAACGAAAATGTTGGAGACCCGGAAAAGTCATTTTTTGGCTCCCCACGAGAAAAGCAAACTGCAAAGTCAAAACGAGTGAATGTTTAATTAAATGTCTGCAGAAGGTAGCACCGTGTCAACATCATTAACCTGCTAAATTAATTATTCCTAAAAGTTTCATTACATGGGAAAATGATTTGGATGTTCTCACTTGGCAAGAATTTCCCAGTGTGCCCAACCAGTCCTAAGAAATCGCAACCATTTGTAAATTAGGGCCTGGCAGCCAAGTAAAAGCAAAATTAAAAATATGAAAACTTCTTCCAAAATAATGTAATAAAAAGGCTATATGTAATGTTTGTGACGTTCACTCTTCTTAAGAGTTTGCCCTGACGAGGGCCAGGCCCACCAAAACAGAGGTCCCTAACCTCATCGCCTACAAGTTACCGTAACTTGGTACCTTAACTAGCTCAGGGCTGGCGTCAGACCTGCCTGCCAGAAATCCTGGGACAAGTCACTTAGCAACTTTGAGCTTCGGCTTTTCCCCTTCTGAAATACCCAGGGGAGTAATCCCAGTTGCTGGGAGCAGGGAGGAATGCAAAACCTTCCAGGGCCAGGCAGAGAGAGAGGAGTGGGTCTTGGCCGGGCATTATCTTACTAGCTTGGCACGCAAAATTTAAGAGGGTGCAAAAACAAAAAACCCTCAGTATCCAAGATAAATAATATTTTAATGCATTTTTTTTTAAAGTAAAGTAAGTGGGGAGGAAAAAAGGCAGATGAGCAAAACACCAAATCTAAAAGCATGATCTGTCAGGGACTCTGGAGCCAGCCAGCCTGGCGGCACCGTTTCTGCCTCTGGAATCTGGAGCCTCAGTCCATGCCTGGGTTCCTATCTCTGTGCCACGGGGCTAACCATCCCACCCAGCTGGCAGGGTTACGGGACACGACGGAAATGGGTTCCTAAGAGCTAAAGGATTTAGAAGAGCGCCTAGCCACTAGGCGCTTGAAGTCTATTACGGGTGCAAAGAACGTGTGGGAACTTCTCACATTGTAGGAGAAACCCCAGGTCGCACAGTCACAAACACAAATTGCGTTGGCGCCGGGACCGGGCAAAGGTGCGTTCGGGTTGCGGCCGGAGTGGCCTGCGCTTCAGTCCGGGGACAGCGCACCGGGCCCGGGGAGTGGGGCCTGGAGAGGCGCGGGGAGCCGGCAGGTGCGCAGAGGGCGCGGAGGGTGGGACGAGGAGGGGCGCCGGGGGCCCGGGCGCAGCGAGGCATCCGGGGCGCGGGGGGCCGGGGTGCGGAGAACCAAACGGGGCGCCGGGGGTCGCTGCGCGGGGAAACGGACTGGGCGCTGGGGGGCCAGATGTGGCTCGGGGAGCCATCCGGGGCGCAGGGCGCCAAGGGCGCGGGGGACCAGACGTGGCGCGGGGAGCCAGGAGGAGAGCGGGGGACCAGGAAGGACTCTGGGGACCAGGCGGGGCGCGGGGGACCAGGAAGGACGCTGGGGACCAGGCGGGGCGCGAGGAACCTGGCGGGGAGCCGGGCGGGCGCCGGGGCGCGGGGTTGACGCGTCTTCCCGGGACCCCGCCGCGCGCCCGTCTCCGCCTGTGTCGCGCCCTCGAGGCCAGGCGGCCGAGCGCCCTTCGTCTGCCCTGCGGCGCCTCTCGGCGGCGCTGCCTCTTGATCCCGCGGCCCAGCTCGCCCCCCGCCCGGCCCCCGCCTCACTTCAAAGAGTGCGCGGCCGTCCCGCTCCGGAGGCGGCCCGGTGGGGTCCGCCCCTGCCCCGCCGCGCCCGACATCGAGGGGCCGCGGTTGACCCGGCGGCGGCCGCCGCGGCGGGAGGTGGGGGGACGCCCTCCCCGGAGCCGCGGCACCGAAACGCTGCTGGTCGATTTCAGTGAAGCCGGGCGCGGACCATCTTCCGTCCTGAGACTGAGCAGAGGTTCCCCAGTGGGAGTAGATCACCGCACAAACCCTGGCCTGGGCCCGGCTGGATAGGCAGGGACCTCACAGTTTCAGGGCAGCTGATGTGTGTATGTGGTGTGAGGTGTGTGTATAGTGCGTGTGTGTGTGTGTGTGTGTGTGTGTGTGCGCGCGCGCGCACGCGTGCGTGTGTGTGTTGGGGCACGGGCTTACTGTTCTTTCTCAATGGAGACACGATGGAGCGGAGAGGTGTGGGGCCCAAGCCAGCACCCACGCCCCTCAACGTTTCCAGCCTTTTCCAGCCTTTTCCCAACACACTGACCTTCTCTGGGCTTCTCCATCTTTCACATCACCCCCAATGCTATTCCGTCCCCCGGAAAGCCTCTTCCCTCTGTTTGCTACCTACTGAGCTCTCATCTCCCCTGAGGCCCCGCCGGCCTCACCCAGAAGGCCTCTGCCTTCCGCCCTTTCTTGGTTCAGCACAGGAGCCCTGGAGCCAGAGTCAGCCGCGCGCGCGGAGTCCTAGCCGCGCCCTGCGAGCGGGGCCGGAGGGAGGGTAGGGATTGGGTGGGCGATGCGTTGGACCAGGTTCCCCAGATGCGGACCCTGGGGAGAGTTAGTGGGCTAGGGATTTATGAAGGAAGTGGTCCCAGGAGAAAGCAGTAGGGGAGTGGAGGAAGCGGAACAGAGCGGAGGAAGAGGGCAGGCAGGACTCAAGGTCAGGTGAAGTCCGGGTCTCAGCCCGATTCTGCCGGGAGACAAGGAAGATGAACCCTCCCGCTCTCCTACCGGCGCATCAGTCTCTGGCTACTTGGGGGGGGGGGGGAGGGGCTGCGCCAGCGGGGGCAGGGCTGGGACAGACGCGTCCTTCTAGGAACTACCTTGGCTGTCACTGCCAGCGGGGAAGTGTCCTCAGCAGTTCAAGGTAGTCCTCGGCAGTGTGACTCTTTAAGCGCGGAGCACACAGAAGCTTGGCTGGGGGGGGCACACAGCCAGTAAAGGGCATCTGGGGGGGGGGGGGCTCTGGGCAGAGCACCCTCAGCCTCCACCCCAGCGGCTCACAGCTGGTGAGCCACGCCACCGCCGGGGAAACACTGTATCATTGCGGTTTTTAAGGTTTATTTATTTAGTTTGAGAGACAGAGAGGGAGAGCACGAGCGGGAAGGGGCAGAGAGAGGGAGAGAGAATCCCAAGCAGACTCCGTGTCATCAGCCCAGAGCCCCACACGGGGCTTGATCTCATGAACCGTGAGATCGCTGCCTGAGCCAAAATCAAGAGTCAGACGCTCCACAGACTGAGCCACCCTGGCATCCCTATGTTGTTCTTTTTATTTCTGTGTCTGCCTCATCCAGCAAACAACTGGCTCCTTGCTATCCAGGGTGGTACTTTATTCCTCGTAGTATCACCGGCCCCGGCACGTAGTAGGTGCTCAGTAAAGGTTGCTGAATGTCACGTGAATGATGCTAGACAGCGATGAGAAAGACTGGAAGGCAGGGTCGTGTTTCAGAGCTCAGCTCTGGAGTTAGACTGCCCTGGAGGGAACTGAGTGACCTTGAGTTACCTGGCTTCTGTGAGCCTCAGTTTCCTCATCCGAAAACAAGAAGGTAACAGGAGAAGCCCGGAGCCTCTTCTTGAAAACCATTAGGACAGATGCTTCAGAATTCTGTTTCCCTGTTTACAGAAACATAGTACACTCTTGCTACATACACCTCCGGCAGGGGCCGGGACAGCACCCTGTAGTCAACCAAATACTATAATGTGTCTGCAAAGAATCATGTGCATGATCACAGAAAGTAGGAAAAACAAGGGACCGCAAATAACCTCACACGAGTTCTGGTAAGATTTTGCCACCAGGGGCACCTGGGTGGCTCAGTCGGTTGGGCGGCCGACTTCGGCTCAGGTCATGATCTCACAGCTCGTGGGTTCGAGCCCCGTGTTGGGGTCTGTGCTGACAGCTCAGAGCCTGGGGCCTGCTTCGGATTCTGTGTCTCCCTCTCTCTCTCTGCCCCTCCCCTGCTCGCACGCTGTCTCTCTTTCTGAAAAATAAATAAACATTAAAGAAAAATTAAAAAAAAAGATTTTGCCACCAAATAAATTTGTGGATGATGATTTTGTTGTTGCTGACGATGTAGTTATAGTTATGTTGTTGGTTTGGTTTTAGTTACCAAAAAAACCTGCCTGTTTTCACGGCATTTTGAATTTGGGAGTTACAGTTGGGGTATTGAGGACCTGAGTTTAATTGAGAGTGGGGTTATAAAGAGTATTTGAGAGGGGAGCCTGGGTGGCTCAGTCGGTTGAGCGTCCGACTTCGGGTCAGGTCATGATCTCACGGTCCGCGAGTTCGAGCCCCGCGTCGGGCTCTGGGCTGATGGCTCAGAGCCTGGAGCCTGTTTCAGATTCTGCGTCTCCCTCTCTCTCTGCCCCTCCCCTGTTCATGCTCTGTCTCTCTCTGTCTCAAAAATAAATAAACTTTAAAAAAAAAGAGTATTTGAGAAAGCCAATGGTAAGCATTTCAGCACGGTGCTCAATATACAGTAAGCCCTGGATAGCTATTATTAGGTGTTACTGGTGATATCATCATTATCATTGGAAAGAATAAACTATCACTGGAAAGAGAAGACTCTAGAGGACCATATTCTATACTCTTAACCACACCAGTCTTAATACATTTCAACAAACATTCATTGAACATCTACCACCCATCCGGCCCTGTGCCCACACTATGGATTATGATTGGTCACTTACTTATTGAGTAGATTGCAAGCTCTTTGAGGGAAGAGCTGTTATCTCGTTTTCCATTTTCTTTCTTAGCATCCAGCACAGAGCCTAGCACAGAGCCTCAATACATATTTGATGAATGGATGAGGAAGGACTTTTCTCAGGGAGTTGGAATTCACAACCTAGTAGGAAAAGCGGGCAGTGTATTAAATAAATAAAAAGAAGCCGCTAAGTATGAAACTAGCAGCTGGGAGAAAAATGATGAATTAAATTTGGGGTCAAGTTTAGGGATCAAACAAAGTTTCACAGAGTCAAAACGCTTTGACGTGGAGGGATTTATGAAGTCTTAGGAAATTTTCAAGCAGAAGGCACAGTATGCGCAAAACCAAAGAGGTGTGAAAGAACCAGGCAGGTTCTGGGAATGGGGTCCTTCGGGCTCCAACAACAAATAGTAACCTGAGGAAAATTAGTAATGACATAATGATTTCAGGGAGGACCAAAGACACGGCTGCTTTTTGGGGCTTTCGAAAAAGGCAGAGCTACGGCCTACGATAATGGATAGGTACAACTTTTCCACAGCTACAAAGAGGGTTGGTCTACCCTATTCCCCAAGCCTTGCAGCCATGTGCGGGTTCCAGACCATTCAGCCCTCGAGGCAGCGTGATGCTGCAGGAGGAGAGACAGGAGCCTAAGCGGTGGGCCCGCGCCTGCGCTCTGTGGACGTCAGCAGAAGTCCAGGTTCTGGCTCTTACTGGCTGCATGCCCTTGGACAGGCACCCGCCTCTGAACCTCAGTGTCCCCACAATACTTACTGAGCATTGCCTGCGTGCTGACCTTTTTTTCTAGGTACTTAGGACACAGTGGTGAGTGAAACAAAGATCCTTGTCTTCAAGAACCTGAGTTCAGTGAAAGAAAAAAATAAATAAACATTATAGGTAAGTGGAGTATGTAGTATGCCAAAAAAGCACTACATTTAGGATGTCTATTACAAAAAAAGGAAGAAGGAAACAGAAGATAAGAAGCGTTGGCGAGAACGTAGGGTAGGAACCCTTGTGCACTGTTGGTGGGAATGCAAAGCGGTGTGTAGGAAACAGTCCAGTGACTCCTCAAAAAGCTGAACACAGACTGACCGTCTGATCCAGCAGTTTCATTTTAGGGTAAATACCTAAAATAATTCAAAGAGGGGATTGCAACGTAGTTGCGTAACCATGTTCATAGCAGCCTAACTCGTCAAACCCAGCAGATGGAGGCAAACCAAATGTCGCTGAACATGAATGGATAAACGAAACGTGGCTGGCCCATCCATACAATGGAATATTATTCAGGCTGAAGAAGGAAGGAAATTCTGACACCTGTTACAACATGGGGAACCTCGAAGACACTGTGCTGAGTGAAATGAGTCCGTCACAAGAGGACAAATAGCATATGGTTCCACTTACAGGAGGGACCTAGAGTCATCGCATGTATAGAGGCAGAAAGTCGATGGCGATCACCAGGGGTTGGGCAGGAGAGCAGGGAATGGGAAAGTGAGTGTTGAATAGGGACAGAGTTTCAATTTTGCGAGACAAGGTTGCGGATGGTAGT
Source organism: Panthera tigris (assembly GCF_018350195.1). Taxonomy (NCBI): domain Eukaryota; kingdom Metazoa; phylum Chordata; class Mammalia; order Carnivora; family Felidae; genus Panthera; species Panthera tigris. The sequence goes on along the minus strand of NC_056663.1, from coordinate 197,880,220 downwards.
GATGGTTACGTAACAACGTGACTGTACTTAACGCTACTGAAAAGCTGGTTTTCAGAGCACAGACGAGAGCTTGTTGTCTCCTCCACTGGTGTGCTCGAAGGTCTGTGAGGCCCATTCTCAAGCCTGCCACACGTCCCTTAGAATGCAGTAAGCCGTGGCCCAGTGTGGGGCACGGGGACCCCAGGAGAGCGCCATGTGTGAAGGCCACCCAGTGTGAGTGTTGGGGCTCTGGCTGGATGAGAAAGGCCTCCACTAAAAGGGGGCAGCTCAGTGCCAAGGGTTGGATCCAGGGTGTGAAGGGTAACCCTGTGGAGATGTCAGAGCCCAAGCAGGGAGACGGTCCATGCAGGGAGAATGCCTACCACCAGGTAGCAGAGCCTCGGTGGAGTGAAAAAACATCCTTGAAAGGGAAGGGGTGGCCATGGAGAGGAGGATTCTTTATACACAAGGGGATTGATCAGAGAGGCAAACAATATTGAAGGGAGAAAGATTTCTCACTGTTGGAAAATCAAGTTGTAGATATGGGAAGATTCCTGTGGGTTGCATTGTAGTTCGAGGTGTCCATGTAAAGTATGGTTTTCAATAGCTACTTAGATACAGAAATAGTTACAGATGACCCTTGAAAAACGCAGGGGTCAGGGGCGCTAACCTTCCCCCTCTGCCGCCTAGTTGAAAACTCCGTGTGTAACTTTTGTCTCCCCCCAAACTTAACTACTAATAGCTTACGGTTGACTGGAAGACTTACTAACAACATAAACAATTAACACATATTTTGTAAGCTATACGCATTATATACCGTATTCTTATACTAAAGTAAGCTAGAAAAAAGAAGATGTTAAGAAAATCATAAGGAAAATACATTTATGAGTACTGTACTATATTTATTTAAAAAAAAAAAAACCAACAAACAAACGGGGACATTTGGGTGGCTCAGTCGGTTAAGCCTCCGACTTCAGCTCAGGTCATGATCTCATGGTTTGTGGGTTCGAGGCCCGCATCGGGCTCTGTGCTGACAGCTCGGAGCCTGGAGCCTGCTTCGGATTCTGTGTCTCCCTCTCTCTCTGCCCCTTCCCCTTCACGCTCTGTCTCTCTCTCCTTCAAAAGTAAATAAACATCAAAAGGAATTTTTAAAGATTAAATTAAAAATAAATCACATATTGGGGCGCCTGGGTGGCTCAGTCAGTTAAGCGTCCAACTTCAGCCCGGGTCACGATCTCCCGGTCCGTGAGTTCGAGCCCCGCGTCGGGCTCTGGGCTGACGGCTCAGAGCCTGGAGCCTGCTTCCGATTCTGTGTCTCCCTCTCTCTCTGCCCCTTCCCCTTCACGCTCTGTCTCTCTCTCCTTCAAAAGTAAATAAACATCAAAAAGAATTTTTAAAGATTAAATTAAAAATAAATCACGTATTAAAAAAAAAAAAAAAAAAAAACGACTGTCAGTGGACCCTCACAGTTCAAGCCCATGTTGTTCAAGGATCAACAGTAAATATAGTAAAATATGTCTGCATACCTGTGTTTGTTATACACACGTATTCCATGCCGCTAAGAGAATGTGAAAGTAATAATACTCCAAAAGCAGTAGACATACGAAACACCCAGATTTTGGCTTCTAAATACCATTTTCAACAAAAGGAAGCAGGGACCCTTGGAGAAATGGGTGATTCCAGGGAGGTGGACTCTGTTTTGTTTTTCCTTCCACCCAGGGCCTGATGGTTGGTCAGTGTGGAGCTCTCTGTAAACCCCCCATCACGGCGTGTGGTCACAGTTACTCCTCAGGAAGTGGGAAGATTTGTAAGAAATACATCCTTGACCAGGTCATGCGATTGACCACCCAAGACCAGGAGCTAGAGATTCCAAGCGGTGAAAGATCAGGAAGATAGAACACAGCCTCTGCCTGGAGCGCAGAGAGGGAAAACCCTGGTGACAGAGGCTGGGTTCCCCCAAGCTTCCTCTTTGGTGCCAGCCACTGTGGCCTCCTTCATCTAAGACTTCCCCGGCCCCTGGGGGCTCAGCTAAGTCTCACAGGGGTGGTGTTTTCCCCTCCAGCTCCGGCTCAGTCATTGCTTCAAAGGCCTTCCTGGAGGGGCGCCTGGGTGGCTCAGTTGGTTAAGCTTCGGACTCTTGGTTTCGGCTCAGGTTGTATCTCACAGTTTGTGAGTTCAAGTCCCACGTCAGGCTCCGTGCTAACAGTGCAGAGCCTGCTTGGGATTCTCTCTTTCTCTCTCTGACCCTTCCTCGCTTCTCTCTCTGTCTCTCAAAAATAAATAAATAAACTTAACAAAAAAAAAAAAAACAAACCTTCCTGGAGATGGGCTTTCTCTCTTGGCCAAGGTGGCCGATGCCACTTGGCATTCTCCAGTCCCCAGACTGTTGGCTCCATCCTGAGAACACAAAGCAGTCTTAAAATGTGACTTTTCGTTTCTTGATTTTGCTCATCTATAAATGTACACCATAAGCAAGATTCCATCTCCCCCAATCCAATCCCTTCCTTAGCACCTAAGTACCTTCAGAGCATTAACACCAACAACAAAAAGATGCTTTTCCCCTAGAGCAACTGGAAACATTTGATATCCTTTTAGCCATTGAGAATGGATAGGGTGCAGAGCTTATAAAATAAGTACATGTCACATTTTAAAAATAGTCCTTGTGGGGCGCCTGGGTGGCTCAGTCGGTTAAGCGTCCGACTTCGGCTCAGGTCACGATCTCATGGTCCGTGAGTTCGAGCCTCACGTCGGGCTCTGTGCCGACAGCTCAGAGCCTGGAGCCTGCTTCGGATTCTGCGTCTCCCTCTCTCTCTGACCCTTCCCCGTTCATGCTCTGTCTCTCTCTGTCTCAAAAATAAATAAACATTTAAAAAAATAAAATAAAATAATAAAAAAATTAAAAAGTGAGCAGAAAGTACAGAGTTCCTTATGCCCCCTTAATCCCCTCCACTTTCCCCTGTTATTAATATCTTGCATTCATGTGGTATGCTAATTGATGCATGAATATAGATGCATTATTATTAACTAAAGTCTATAGTTTACATTAGGGTTCGCTCTTGGTGTTGGACATTCCATGGGTTTGAACAAATGTATAATGACATGTATCCATCATGATAGTATCACACAGAGTAGTTTCAGTGCCCTCAACAGCCCCTGTGCTCCACCTGCTCCCCCCCCCTCCTCCTAACCCCTGTCAACCACTCATCTCCTTCCTGCCTCCATAGTTTTCCAGAATGTCACGTAGCTGGAATCACAGCAGCTCAGCCTTTGCAGATTGGTTTCTTGCACTTGGTAATGTGCATTTAAGGTTCCTTTGGGTCTTTTTGTGCCTTGATAGTTTGTTTCTTTGCAGTGCTGAATAATATCCCATTGTCTGGGATGGACCGTTTCTTTTTCCACTCACGTACCGAAGGACGTCTTGGTTGCTTCCATTTTTAGCAATTTTTGAAAACAATCTTTTTGAATGTGTCTTTATTTATTTTGACAGAGAGAGTGTGTGTGCAAGCGGGGGAAGGGCAGAGAAAGGCAGAGAGAGAATCCTGAGCGGGTTCCTCACCGTCCGTGCAGAGCCGGACACAGGGCTCGATCCCACAAGCTGTGAGATCATGACCCGAGCCAACATCAAGAGTGTGACGCCGAACCGACTGAGCCACCCAGGCGCCCCCCAATTTTAGCGATCTTGAACAAAGCTGCTATAAGCATCTGCAGGCTTTTACGTGGACATAAATTTTCAGCACTTCTGGATAAACACCAAGAAGCACGAATGCTGGGTCATGTGGTAAGAGGGTGCGTGTTTTTGTAAGAAGCCGTCAAACTGTCCTCCTAAACGGCTCCACGGTCTTGCGTTCCCGCCAGTGATAAACACAAGTTCCTTTCTACTCCTTTTTATTTCGTCTGTTAACTCCTCTGTTCCCCACCACTGTTCACCGTCCCCAGACCAGGAGCTACCTGAGCCCAGCGGCCGCGCCTTTGTCCCTGTCCTCAGTGCTCGGTGTGCTGGAATGGTCATGAAATGAATTATTTGCTGAACTTTTTAATTACAGGGCAATCCCTCAAAAGAAGGGTACGTTCTTCTAGATGCTACTTTGGCAGCGGGGGGGGGGGGGCGGGGGAGGACTTAAAGACGTATGATGTTGTAGCCTGTGGAAGACCGGACCTCTGTTCTGTATTCTGGGGATACCTTAGCTCCACCATGCTACTAAAATCACGTTAAAGTAGTGTGGGGAACTGGAGTCTGATCATAGCGTTCAAGTAACTTACGCTTCATGCTCATTTCCTTTTTCTTTTTGAACTTTAGATCATTACTGGTTTGCTGAAAAACTATTAAGTAATTGACCACCACGACCAAGGCGGTCACACTTCCCACCTCTCACCTGGATGCCACAACGGTTCCCTAACACGTTTCGGCACCACGAATCCTTTTGCAACCCAAATCTGTTCCCGTTACACCCCCCAGGCCAGAATGAACCCCATCTGGGTCCCTGCTGCCTCCCCAGTGAAGCCCCAACCAGTGTCACCTGGGGCCCTACCGCAGTATGGCTTCTTCAAGTCTCTAAAGGGCACTCACCTCCATTCACACACTCCCCCCCACCCCAAGAAACTTGGCCCGTGTTGCACCCTCCTACCATCCTGCTGGCACAGAGGTGGGCAAGACAAGCCTCCAGTCCTCTGGGAGTTCTGTCTAGTCTAGCGGAGAAGATAGACACCTGAGCAGATAAGGCCAGCAAAGAGTAATAAGCTGGAACACAAAGACGCACTGGGGACCACAGGTGTCCCAGGAAGACTCCGAACCCACCTTTGAATGGGGAACGCAAGACAGATCAGACCCCCATTCAGCAAATGTCAGCTTTCCCCTCTCTGTCTGTGGGAGGAAGAATCCTCCCCGCTGGACTTGGCCTTCTGACTGACAACGGAGTATGAGCAGTCGCCATGCTAGCAGAAGCTGTGAATGTGCTCGCCTCCTTCGGTCTCCTGCTTTTCGGCCCCACCGCGAGGAGAACGTCCATCAAGCAGGAGCTGTTCCTTCAGGTGGGGGCCTGGAATGAGACACATAAGCAGACCCGAACCCACATCCTGGACCAGAGCCTCTTCCGCCAACCTGTTGTGAGCATGAAATAAATGTTATTGCTACCTGGCGGTTTGTGATAGTCAGGATTCTCCAGAGAAACAGAATTAGTTAGGATACAGCTATATGTAGATACAGACGTAGATACAGATGAGAGATTCATTATAGGAATTGGCTCACGTGGTTATGGAGGTGAGAAGTCCCAAAATTTGCTACCTGCAAGCGGGACGACCGAGAAAGCTGGTGGGGTCATTCAGTCCGAGTCCAAAGGCCTGAGAACTTGGGAGCTGCTGGTGTAAGTTCCGGACTTCAAAGACCCAAGACCCAGGAGCTCCAAGAGCTGGAAAGATGGACCTCCCAACTCAAGAAGAGAGGGTAAGAACTCGGTCTTCCTTTGCTTTTGTTTTTTTAAGTTTATTTATTTTTGAGAGAGGGAGAGAGAGACAGAGAGAGAGAGAGAGAGAGAGAGAGAGAGAGTCCCAAGCAGGCTCCATGCTGTCAGCAGACCCTGACATGGAGCTCGAACCCACAAACCATGAGGCCACATCAAGAGCCGGACGCTCAACCGACTGAGCCACCCAGGCGCCCCCTTCCTTTGCCTGTCTGTTCTATTCAGGCCTTCAGTGGATTGGATGGTGCCTGCCCGCATCGGTGAGGGCAGATCTTTACTCCGGCTACCCAATCAAATGGTAATTTCTTCCA